>NC_142608.1:35371820-35680936 GCF_041222555.1 Hakea prostrata
CGAGTGTGTGATCCACAGCCCCGAAGATCAAGTTTAGGAACAATCATATCCACTTAGCACAATAATATAATCAAAAGCAAGAACAAACCATTGTATTGAAGTAATTTAATAATAAAAGTCAAGAAAGGATCTTATGTGAAATCCAGCCCAAAACCTAAATTAGACACCCTATTTGTTTTGGATGAAGAAGAACTTGTTTGATGTTTGACCTTGAAGTTGGACCTTGAGTATAGTGTTGATATGTTTAGAAGATCCTAGGAAGTCAAGTCGGACCTCTCCCTTAGTGTAGATTTAAAGGCCCGAAGAGAAGTGAAAGTCAACTATGGGCCATAGCAGTAGAAGACATGGTGTTCGACTCCGAACCCATGGAGTTAGACAATGATGCCCCATACTTGAAGACCTTGGTTGATTTAGAAAAGAGACTACGCCTTGATGAAGAGAAGATTGGTTGATGACCTTAGAGCTTGGTTAGACATGATTCGAAGCCATTTTTCCATGCTAGGTAAGTTATAGTATATGTGTTTAAAGTTTCGTTTGATCCCGAGTAGTGGAAGGCCCTCAAATCCCTGTTTCCGGCTAAGTTGACAACCTGGGTTGACTGGGCCAGTCTACCCAGCCAATCAACCCAAAGATGCTGAACTCGAGCAGAATCTGCTGTTTAGGTTATATTGCTATATATACCTCATAACTTCATGATTTTAGTATCCCTAGCCTCCAAAACACTTAGAGAACGAAGGGATCTCATCTCCAAGCCTCCATTGGTGTGGAAGAAGATCTACATTCAACTCTCAAGCTTTCTCTCTCTTGTTCTTCAATCAAAGTTTAGTAATCTTACTTCTATGTTATTGATTCATTCTTTCCATGATCTTTCTCTTCTCTAATCTGAGATTATGAGGAAGATATTGCATCTCTGCAATCATATCTTCTACAATCTCTTCTCATTCTATATGCTATGATTTCATATTCATTCTCAACATGATTTTCATGATTTCTTCTTAAACTATGATCATGTTCTTATTTTGATTTCTTCTAGCATATTAGATGCATCTCTATGATCATTCTTACTCTTGATTTACTGTGTTCATGTACTAGAATGAGATCTCATCATCTCTAGTTCATCTCTTTTATTCATAGCATGTTTTCAATGAAAACTATGATTTTTACCAAAATAGAAAATATGATTTCAAATTAGTAAGTAATAGTTTTAATCGTTGTTTGATGTCTAAAATATGTTTTTTAGTCTTAGACTACTATGTTAGACATTCTCTCCAAGTTTCGTAGCATTCCGGATTGTATAGCATAGGTTTCGGATCAAAATACTATTTTTGGATTCGGATTACTCTTGGGCAGACTGCCTGGGTCGACTAGGTCAATCAACCCAGCCAATCAACCCGCAGTGACAACAACTCTGTTTTTGATCCGTTTCGGCTCCAATCTTTTGGAATCGTTTCTTATGACCTATACATGTTTTGTCAAGCTTGTTTAGGTGATTTTGGATCTGTTCTCTGATATCTTATTTGAAGACTATAAGTTCGGATTACGAGGTGAGTATTCCAACTCACAATATGCCTATTACATGTCTTTATGTATTATAATATGAATGCATGATTTAACTACTGTTGTTTGGTTTTCTTTACATCATGATACCTTTGCAACTACAGTAGCTTGTCCACATTGTTAATTTCATATTAGAATTGATTATTGATTATGAGTATTTGTTATGCACTATGATGTGAATATGAATGTGAATATGACTTGTATGGAATCATGTTGTGATATGGATGCCTAGGTTATAGTTGTGGAATGGGGAATGCCCTATTGGCGTTTCTGTCTTTGGACATCAGTGGAAGTTGTATGGAACGCTTTCCTATGGTGCCCCTTGACTCTTTCCCTAACTACTGGTTGACATACCTAGGATTGGTCTAGTAGTGTTTGGTGTTTGGCTAGGAATACCCCTGTTATATCAGACCCAATTCGGAAGGGTATTGAGACCGAACGACCCGTGGCAGCAATGGGGATTTATGGGCGCTCAAGACCGGTAACCAACCTGTGAGTGGACATGAATCACATTGTGGGGGCCATTTATTGGTAGGGTTGCATATAGTTAGACTTGGGCTCATCGGCGCTCAAGACCGGTAGCAATCCGTGAGGGGACATGAGAGCATTGACCAATAGGGTTGATGAGTCTGTAGTCTGGGACTATGCTGACTCTAGTGTGAAGGATACCGTAAAGGATCGCCAGGGGCGAGGAATGGACGTATCTAGATCTGAGTTGATATGACTAAGTAGAAGACTTGCATTGGGCTAGGCTTTACCCTAACATGCGCCAATACTTAGACCAATGGTGATGTGAGAGAGCAATGTCCTAAACCCCAGCCATGGAATGTCTCAAGGGATGCCTTAACCAACTACCACCGGCAGAGCCCAAGAAGCCTAGATGGCTGACGGAGAGTGAATGACCTTCCTAAAGAAGTATGGTGCTATGACTTAAAGCATGTCTGCCAATAGAGACCAACATACATACATAGAGTTAGAAGCATACTTGCATATATTGTTTCATATCATTGCATATATGTTTGTCTGTGAATGCATGTGAAGATGCTTATTGTGTTTGGATTACTTGCTAAGTTCTTTTGAGCATACCCTTCGGGGGACTTGTTTTTAGATGACATTGCAGGACTGAAAGAGAACTCGTGCCCCAACACCGAGGACCTTGCCATATATGATACAGCTCCGGATGTCCTTGGACAAGGTAATGAACAGCGTGGCAGCCAGTACACAGACTTGGGCTGCATTGATGGCTCCTATTGACGGCAACCGACATCATCTTATTCGCCGATGGGATCGTGCGCTAGATGCTGATCTGAAGCTTCAAGAGCATGACCCTAAAGTGAAGAAGATGAAGACTAAAAAAGAAGAAGAAGAGCCGACTGAAGATGTGGATTGGATTCTCTTGTTTCTTCTAGACTTTTGTTTTACTTGTTTTAGCTTAGAGCTTGCTTTATATTTCGATCTACCTTCCGCATATGTTGTGGGGTATATTTCCGCTATACTCTACAGTTGTCTTTTAATTTAGCTTGTTATTCCGCACTTTGATATTCTTTAGTGATCCTTCTGAGATCCTTTCTTGACTTTTATTATTATTTTATTGGAATACAATGATTTGTTCTTGCTTTTGATTATGTTATTGTGCTAAATGGATATGATCGTTCCTAAACTTGATCTTCGGGGTTGTGGATCACTCCCCTGGGTAACCCAGATAGGGTATAGGCTGGGTGTATTTGGGCGGAATGTGACATCTTAGAAGGATCACAAAAGAATATCAAAGTGCGGAAAATGATACCAATCAAGTGTAGAGTGAGGCGAAAAAATCACTCCAAATTAGCAACAGAAAAGTAGATCAAAAGCAAAAGAAAGATTACAACCGGTTCCCAAAATAAAAGGGAAACAAACAACTAGGGTCTCAGCGAATCTATAAAGATAAAAAAGAGAAAGAGATTGTCACATCCCCCCCAGCCGGTACCCTAACTGGCATACCTGGGAGTGTGATCCACAGCCCCGAAGATCAAGTATCGAGGAAATCATCCTCCCACATATACAATAACATACTCATAAACAGGAAATAATCAGGGTTTAAATATTATAACAAAAGATTAAAGTCAAGAAATGAATAAACAATATAATCAGAGTGCGGAAAATGATACCAGATATCCGAAGATATCAAAAAAAGTAGAGCGAGGCGGAAACTCACTCCACAGATACAGCGGAACGTAGCATAAGTCTAAAAGGAATAACAACTGAAACAAAAGAAAAATAAGAAAGACAACTAAACTAAGAGTCTTCTATCCTATAGATAACATCTTCAAAATAATGGACTTCGTCAGTCCAACAGAGATGCTCCAACTCCACGTTGCCTCTAATCGTAGTACGCAGCTTGATCACTTGAGGGATCATCAGAGTAATTTTGATTGTCGCCAACACCTTGCGTGTAGTACGCTTCATCGGCTTGCACTTCATCGTACAGTCCATCATAGTAATCAATACCTGTAGAATAGTCTAACAAAGATTGTACAAAAAGGAATGAGTTTCGAAAGAAACTCAGTAAGGCAAGTTAACTAACAATAGCATAGATAACATATATTAGAACATAACAAGATGCAATGCAGTATGAAACAAATAATGAATGTATGCATCTAAACTCTATGTATGCTAGTCTCTATTGGCAGACATGCTTTAAGTCATAGCACCATACTTCTTGGGTAGGTCACGCGTACGGCTCCTGTTGGTAGTGGGTCCGGCATCCCTTGGGACAATCCATGGCTGGGGGTTAAGTCACCTCTCTCTCACATCACCATTTGGTCTAAGTGCTGGCGCATGTCAGGGTAAAGCCTAGCCCAATGCAAGTCATCTACTCAGTTACATCAACTCAGGTCAAGATACCTCCATTCTTCGCCCCGGGCGATCCTTTCCGGTATCCTTTCCACTAGAGTCCTAATAGTCCCGGACTACGGACTCATCAACCTTATTGGTTATCCACATATGGTAAACGGGAAGTTCTCACGTCCCCTCACGGATCATTTCGCCCAAGTCTAGCCATATGCAACCCTCCAATAAATGGCCCCCACAATATGATTCCCGTCCTCTCACGGGTTGGTTACTGGTCTTGAGCGCCAGTGAATCACACTGCTACCACGGGTCAATACCCTTCTGATTTGGGTCTGATATAACGGGGACATCCTAGCCAAACACTATTAGACAGCCCTAGGTATGACAACCAATGATTCGGGAAAGCGTTGATGGGCATCTTCGGAGAACATCCCATACTATTCCCTCCAATGTCCAAGGACAGAAGCGTCAAAAGGACACTTCCCAATCCCAAACCATACTTAATCAAACACATACTCAGATCAATCATGACATACACAACCAACAATTCATTATATAAAAGAGAATGTAAAAGCATAATTTGATCAAGCAGTGATAAACATTTCATATACTTGAAATGAAAAAGAATACATAAACAAGTGCTACTGTACTTACAGTAGTACATCAGAAGTATAAGATACAAGAACAGTACATAAACTCAGAGTTTCATTAAGTAGAAACCAGAGAGTATGTGATCTATGTTATTATGAAATAACTGTCCTTACCTTGATTATCGCCGAAGATAGTCCAAAGATCAAAGAGAGCAACTCCAAACTTAGCAAATAAACTCCTAACAATCATAGCTACAACATTAGGAAAGATGCCTAAAAGATCAGAGAGCAAACTAATCAAATCGAGCGAAAAAATGAAGCTACTGACTCCTTTGGTCGAGTGCTTGGTCGAGTGCCCAGTCGACCAAGCAATCGACCAAGTAAGTCAAGACGGAATTGTACAGACTGCTTTGGCCATAACTTCCTCGTTTGAAATTGGATTGATCCAAAATTTGAAGGGGAACTTCCTAGGATGTATTAGAATCATATGGGAAGGTAAAAACATCAAATCATGGTAAAAATTATGGTTCTTGATTTAACCCCAGAAATTAGGGTTTCAACCTTTATGGCTCCCCAGGAAAGGTTATGATCACAAGATGAAAGGGAATGATTGCAATCAAGAACATAATAAGAAAATCATAGAAAATCTAGTTTAGGTTAATAGAAACATTACCCAAGAGGTTTCCCTCGCATGGGAGGTCACCAAAGTTTTCCAGAAATCAAGCAAGGGTTAGGGTTTCAAGAATTTTATTTGGCTAGGGTTGAGATCATGACGATGATCATAGATCTCAAAGAAACGTGTGAGATCATGGAATAGATGGTTGCAAGGATGCAGCATCTTCTTCCTGATCTCAATCAAGAACAAGATCAAAGAGAAGAAATTCACAATGTTGAAGCGATTACTAACCTTGAATTGTCAGAACAGTGATGAGAGGCTTCAGATCTACAGAGGAGTCTTCGAAATCACTAGAGAGAGTTTCGGAGAGGTGTTCTCACGTTCAAAAAGTGTTTAGGAGGCAGCCGTAACAAAGAAACACGAAGTAGGGTTTAATATAAGTGAAAAACCCTAAAATTACAAATTTTCGGATTTCACACTCCTTTGGTCGAGTGCTTGGTCGAGTGGTCCACTCGACCAAGGAGTCAATCAAGGTAGACAGTAAGGCCAAGATAGGGAATTGAAGTATCAAATGGGCTCTAAACCTTATGGGCTTTTGCACACACATCAAGTGACATGTCTAGTGTGAGGAAATACCTTCAAACCAAGTCAGATAATACTCCAAGTCCTTCAACTAATCTCATCTTCTTCAAGCTGCAGCTTCCTTTCCAAATCTGCACAGACATCCAAGTATGGAACTCCATCATCAACATCCATGGGTTCAGAGGCAAACACCATGTCTTCTACTGAGATGGCCCATAGTTGGCTTCTTCCTTTACTCCGGGTCTTCGTACCTAAAAACAACCGGGTTACTGGGTCAAGGTCAGGGTCAGGTTAGGGATGGGTTTCACAGAGATGATGTCCCATCGTTGGCACACAAGTGCAAAAGTCGAACTACTCCTGATAAGCATCAATCTCGTACTGGTAGTCTTCACCAACATAGTCACCATAGCTAGTACCTTGAGTACTATACAAATCATCAACTTGGTCTTCATAATACTGACCATCATAGTCAACAGTAGTAGTACCTGTAGAAAGTCTAACAAAAGATGTTGCAAAAAGGAGTGAGTTCAAAAGAAATCAGCAAGACAGTTCAATCCATAATAACATAATAAAACATGATAGCAAATCATATAGAATGCATAATGATATAAAACAAACAATGCAGATATGCTTCTAACTCTATGTATGTTGGTCTCTATTGGCAGACATGCTTTAAGTCATATCACCATACTCCCTTGGGTAGGGTCCAAAATCACTCTCCCTCAACCATCTCGGGATCTTGGGTTTTCCGGTTGGCAATGGGTAATGAAACCTTCTTGGACAACCTTGGCTGGGTTTAGGTCAACACTCTCTCACGCCTTCATTTGGTCTGAGTATTGGCGTATGTCAGGGTTAAGCCTAGCCTTATGCAAGTCTTCTACTTAGTTATATCAATTTAGATCCAGATACTTCCATTCCTCCCATCCCGGGATCCTTTCTGGTATCCTTCTCCCTAGAGTCAGCGTATCTTTATGGTAGCCACCAAGTCAGACTACGGACTCATCAACCCTATTGGTCAGTTACATCAAGCTAACAAGTAGTTCCCGTTTCCTCTCACGGATCATTTCACCGGTCTTGATTTCAGGGGCCCTTGTTCCACTTCTGCAACCATACCAATGAATGGCCTCTCACGGATATTACGCACCTATATTGATTGTCCACAATGTGATTCATGTCATTCTCGTGGATATTACGCACCATTATTAAGTATCCACAAATCACGATTGCAACCACGGGTTGCTCGGACTCAATTCCCTTCCGCTCGGGTCTAATATAACAGGGACATCCTAGCCAAACACTTCTAGACATGCCCTAGGTATGTCAACCAGTGATCAGGGAAAGCGCCAAGGAGCACCATAGGAAAACGTCCCATACCAACTCCACTGGTGTCCAAAGGCAGGAACACCAAAAGGGCATTCCCCATTCCCAAATCACAACCTAGGCAATCACATCCCCAAATTAGTCATTCACAAGCACAACTGATAAACAAAACATAAGTAAGTAATCATTCATAATTGAAATAAAAATTTAATTATAAGAACAAGTACTACTGTAGTTAAAGAACTACATTAGCAATATAATTATAAGAAACTAAGTACAGCAGTAGTAATGATCATGTAATCAAATCTAAAGACATGCATATTAGGTTATTAGGGATCAACCATCCTTACCTTAAGTAATCTTTAAAGAGTTTCGTAGAATAATGAGGAAGAGGTCCAAGACTAGCAATTAAACCCTAAACAAGCATATAATAATAATTAGGAATAAGACTTAGAAGATTAGAAGTCAAACGGAAGCAAACAGAGCAGGTTTGAGGCTACTAACTCTGTTGGTTGATTGGTTGGTCTACTGGCTGAGTTGACCAACTAGTCGACCAATGGAACAATATGGGGCTGCAAACCCTAATTTGATCATAAATTCGAAGGGGATCTTCCTAGAACATATTAGGACTATCTAAGAAGGTCTAAACATCAAATCATGGTCAAAAGATAGGATCTTGATTGAACCAAAACAAATTTAGAGTCTTAACATATACTATCCATGGCTCTCATGGAAAGGCTAGGGTGAATAAAGATTCAACCTAGGGAAACAAGAGTAGACATACATAATCAAGAAAGGTGTTGGGGAGGATCCAACAATTAACAGAAACATTACCAAATTGGTTATTCTTTTATGAGGGTTACCCAAGGGTTACCTCACAAAATAATCCAAGGTAGGCTCACAGAGGGTAAGGGAAAAATTTGTATTCCATAAACAAGAATTGCATTTGGGGAGGATCCACCAAATTAACAAAAATACTAGGGTTCTCAATTGGGTAACCTTTCTTGAAGATAACCCAAAATTTGTTTAACAACATGCACAGGGTAGCTCACAAAAGAGTAAAGGGAAAGATAGGGATCCATCCAACAATCATGGGGACACAAGGGAAGGTCATGGTAATGTTTTGAGACCTTCCCCACAATCAGCTACTTTGGTAGGAAAAACAATAACATGGGAGTAATAAAGAACTCAGGTAAAATCAAGAAACAAGAACATCACCATATGGTTTCAAGAATGTAGAGTGAATGGGGGATTCACTCTATGAAAGAAAGAATAGTATTTTAAAATCAAGAAAGGTATTGGGTAGGGCAATGAGAGAAGACAAGGTTTCACATAAAGTGAAAGGAAACAAATTCTAATCATACAATCAGGGTTTTACTAACAAGAATCTGTGTATCCCACGGAAAGACTAGGGAGAATAAAGATTAACCTTAGGGCAAAGAATTTTACAATCAAGAAAGGTGTTGGGGAGGATCCAATGAATTAAAAGTGGATTTGGATACCTCTCATGGGGGTTACCCAAAATTGACTCTCACAAACTCACTCTCTTTTTGGTTTCCATGGTCCAAGGAAAATTAGGGATCAACCCCTCAATCATGAGGACACAAGGGATGGTCATGGTAATGGTATAAGACCTTCCCCACAATCATAAAGATAGGTAGGAAAATCATGGAAAGAGTCATCAAGATCTTAGGTAAAGTCAAATTCAAGAATCATCGCCATATGGCTTCAAGAACATAAAGTGAATAGGGGAATTCACTCTAGGGCTAATTGTCACATCCACCCAGCCGGTACCCTATCTGGAATACCCTAGTGCGTGATCCACAGCCCCGAAGAACAAGTATCGAGGAAATCATCCTCCCACATACACAATAACATAATCATGAACAAGATATAATCAATGTGTAATAATATAAACAAGAGATCAAGAGAAGAAGAGAGAATGACAATATAATCAGAGTGCGGAAATAATGATACCAATACATAATAATCAAAAGGTAGAGTGCGTGGAAAATCACTCCACATAATATAGCAGAAATGTAGTTTGAAATCTAAAATGGAAAGATTACAACTGATTCTCAAAAGAAAGAAAGAAAAGAAATGATCAAACTAAACTAAGGTCTCTTCAGTCTTATAAAGAATGTCTTCATAAACATAAACAAAAGAAACTAAGCAAGGCCGCTTCCACTCCAAAGTAGGGCTAATCTTGGTATGCAGCATAATCACTTGAGGGATCTTCAATGTAATCTTCGTAACTACTAGCACCTTGAGTGAAGTGTGTCACGCCCTCCCAGCCGGTACCCTATCTGGCATACCCGAGAGTGTGATCCACAACCCGAAGATCAGGTATTGAGTGATCAACCTCCCACATAAACAATAACATAATCATGAACAATCATAATAAAAGTGCGGAAGATAAACCATAGATCCAATAAAGAAAGAATGAATCATAAATGAATCAGAATAATAGATATAATCAGAGTGTCAAACAGATAAGTAAAGTGAGGCAAAAATCCCACTCTACAACCAGCGGAAAAGTAGCTCTAAAAGAATAAACTAGACAAAATCTAATCCCAGTAGCAAGTACATTGGGTAACTAAATTGTTCTCCACTTTATAGACAACATCCTTATAAGTGTAAATCTCATAAATGGCACAAGGACGCTTCCACTCAATGGTCGGACTAAGCATCGTACGGAGCATAACCACTCGCGGGATCTTCGAGTAATTGTGGTAACCGCAATCACCTTCCCGGAGATATGCCTCTTCGCCTTGCGCTTCTTCATAGGGACCGTCATAGTACTCAAGACTGCAGGATAGTCTAACAAACATTGTACAATAAAGGAATGAGTTTCAAAGAAACTCGGTAAAGGCGATTAAATCCATAATAACATAAATGGCGGGATTCCGAGAACAATCATAAATGCAATATGATATGAGACAAGCAATGAATGAATGAATCTAACTCTATGTATGCTGGTCTCTATTGGCAGACATGCTTTAAGTCATAGCACCGTACTTCTTTAGGAAGGTCCACTCACATCCTCAACCATTTAAGATATCTTGGATTCTCTCACGGATCATTTCACCGGTCTTGAGCAGCCGATTGGTAATGGGTCCTTCATCCCTCGGGACAAACCATGGCAGGGGGTTAAGTCAACACACTCTCTCACAACCATTTGGTATAAGTCTTGGCGCATGTCGGGGGTAAAACCTAGCCAAATGCAAGTCTTCTACTCGGTTACATCAAGTCGATCCGGATACTTCCATTCCTCGTCCCCGACGATCCTTTCCGGTATCCTTCACACTAGAGTCCTCATAGTCCCTGACTACGGACTCATCAACCCTATTGGTTATCCACATATGGTAAACGGCAAGCTCTCACATCCTCTCACGGGTTGGTTACCGGTCTTAAGCGCCCGTGAGCCCAAGTCTAACCATATGCAACCCTACCAATAAATGGCCCCCACAATGTGATTCCTGTCCTCTCACGGGTTGGTTACCGGTCTTGAGCACCCATGAATCCCCATTGCTACCACGGGTCGTTCGGTCTCAATACCCCTCCGATTAGGGTCTGACATAACAGGACATCCTAGCCAAACACTACTAGACAATCCTAGATATGTCATCCAACAGTTTAGGAAGGTGTCCAGAGGGCATCTCCGGAAACATCCCATAATATTCCCGTAGTAGTCCAAGGACAGAAGTGTCAAAAGGACACCTCTCCTTTCCAAACCATACTTTAGCATACACATGCATCAATTCATATCATCACATATATGGTAACTTCATATATGGAAAGAAATCAATAATTACAATCACTTGTATAACATTGGTAAGTAAATCATACATGAATCAATTTAATATGAATAAGTAATGCTACTGTAATCAAAGTTATGCAACAGTAGTATATCATTGTAAGAATCTAATCTAGGAATCATATCAATGATATTCAAATATAGAAACTAGATTCATGCTATCTATGTAATTAAGGAAATAACCATCCTTACCTTTTATAACTCGCAAAGGAATCCTAAGAAATCAAGTAAGATCTTGGCAAACTTGAGAAGAAGGTCCTAAACAAGTATATACAACATATTAGGAAAGATCCTAACAGAAAAGATACCAAAACATCCAACACAGACCAATTGCGGAGTTGCTTGTACTCATTGGTCGAGTGGATTGGTCGATTGGTCCAGTCGACCAATGCAGACAGTAGCCTTCAAAAAACAGAGTTTTAAGATATGAAATCCGAATTTGGTGGTTCAAAAGGGTACTAATCAAGGGGTAAACTACATCAGTAGTATTCTAATATATAGGGGACTTCAAAACACCAATCAAATCAAGATATCAAGATCCAAATTAGGAAACAAAAAGTTACCATAATTAGATCAACCATGGATCTTGATGAATTCGAAATAGAAATCAAAGACAAGAACAATAGGAGGATGGATCATTGCTTCAGGTAAAGGTATCATTAAAACATACTTAGATCTTCAAGGAAAAAGCTTAGAAGCATAAATCTAAATAAGGAAATAAAACCTACCATATATGTAACTACCATGCTTCATGAAGAACACATAGTATGGTAGAAGAGAACAACTAGAAATTTATAGATTATGGATCATGGAAAGAAAACACAGTAATTAACTAGTAACATGATCAATATCGAAGATCCAAAGATATCAGAATTCAAATCAGAAGTTTAACAAGACTAGATCATGGTTTGATCATGATTCCTTCAAAAGCTTGCAATGATCATGGTTAAGATCATTGTTCTAGCCTCAAATCCTTAGGATGATCATGAGAACATGTTCAGAGATGTTTGCAACAGAGAATGCAGCATCTCTTCTACTGTCTCAACTCAAAAAGGAAAGAAAAACAAAGATGGAGGAGAAGAAGAGAGAGTAGACATACCTTTTGATGCAAAAGGAAGAGTTTCGACGAAGATCCGTCAAGAAAACACCAAGGATGCATGGGAGATGACTTGCAGAGGTCTTTGGTTCGTTCCAGAGAGTTTGGAGGCAGCAAATACGAAGTAGACTCGAGATTGGGCTTAAATAGAGCAAGGAAAACCTAATTGCCAAAGACAACACTCATTGGTCGAGTGGATTGGTCGACTGGCCCAGTCGACCAATCAGTCGACCAATGCTGACAGCAAGACCAAAACAGGGAATTGAAGGCCCAGATCAAATCCAATCCTAAAGGGGTTTTGCACACATGTCAAGTGACTTACCTAATAGGTAGAAATGCCTTTAAACCAAGATAAAGAGCACTCCAAGTCCATCAACTAATCAGATCTTCATCAAGATTCAGTTTCCATAAATAGAACTTCATCATCAACTTTCATGGATTCAAAGCTAGACACCAAGTCCTCCACTGGGATGGCCCAAAGCTGACTTCTTACTTTACTCCGGGTCATCGGACCTACAAATCACAAGGTTTCCGGGTCAAGGTTAGGGCTGGGTTTTACAAAGTGTGCTTTATAGGTCTGCGTCTCGTAGTACTTGTGAAACCCAGCCCTAACCTTGACCCAGAAACCTTGTTATTTGTAGGTCCGAAGTCCCGAAGTAAAGGAAGAAGCCAACTATGGGCCATCTCAGTGGAAGACATGGTGTTTGACCCATAACCCATGGAAGTTGATGATGGTGTTCCATACTTGGATGCTTGTTCAGATTTGGAAAAGAAACTGCACCTTGATGAAGATGAGACTAGTTGATGGACTTAAAGTGTAGTTAGACATGATTTGAAGGCATTTCCTCTATACTAGGTAAATCATATGTTGTGTTGGGAGAAGCTCATTGGGTTTGGACTTGATTTGGACCTTTATTTCCTTATTTTGGCCTTGCTGTCTTGCTTGGTTGACTGGGTGGTCGATTGGGCCAATCGACCAACAGGGATAGAATCTGCCAAAGATCCTTTGTTAGGTCTATTGGTGCTCTATATAATAGAAGTACGTGTTTCTTAGCCTCCTTTGTTTCTAAAACCCTCAGAGAATGTGGGAAGCCTCTCTCAAAGCCTCTCCTTGGTGTTTGTGAAGAACTCTTGCAAGATTTCAAGTTCTTCATCTCTTGTTCTTCAATCAAAGGTCAGTAATCTCTCTTGTATGGTATTGATCTACTCTTACTATGATTTATTCTTTGTATTGAGATTATGAATAAGATGTTGCATCCTTGCAACCATCTCTTCTACAATCTCCATTCATTCTTAAGGTACTATGATCTTCATATTGATCTTAACCATGATCCTTTGTGCTAGGAAGGTTGTCTGTTGAGTTGGGAGAAGCCCATGTGAATTTGATGAAGCTTGGGCCTTGATATCCCTATTTTGTCCTTGCTAACATGCTTGGTCAATTGGGTGGTAGACTGGCCAATTGACCAACAGGGTCAGAATCCGAGAAAATCTTCTAATTAGGGTTTTTAGTGCTCTATTTAAGTAGACTTCGTGTCCCTTTGCCCCTTTTGTTTCTAAAAGCTATTGTGAATGTGGGAAGCTCCTCTCAAAGCCTCTCTTGATATTGTGGAAGATCCTCAAGCATTCTCCTAGTTTCTAATTTGGTTCTTCTTTAACAAGGTTAGTATTCTACATCCTTCTTCTCTTATCTCTTCTCTCTACTGCTCTAGTTTATTGTTTTGATTGTGGAGAAGATATTACACTACTGTAACTACCTATTCTCTAATCTCCTTATGTCTTAGAGTGAACCCCCAATCACTATGGTGAATCTCCTGAATTCTTCATTGATTTTTGATTGAGTTTTGGACAGCATGATCATCTTACTATTGTTCCTTTTTAATCAATGTTTAACATGTTTAATCTTAGTCTATACTGATGTTCTAATGTATTTTATCCGTTTGAATGATTTCCCATTAATTCTAGTCATTCTAGCATGCTATGTTGATCATTGATATAGGCATTCTAGAAAGTTTCTATTTTCGATTCCTCTCACTTTAGGATTTGTATTCTTTTGATTTAGTAACTCTTTCTGTGATTAAGAAGATGGTATTGCATCCTTGCAAATAACTCTTCTATGATCTTCACGGTTGCGAATCCATTCAATTCTAAGGATGCTATGATTCCCTTATTTGATTTTCTACAAGGGATCATGGATATCTTCATGAATGCATGCTTGACCTTATTTCTTTTGTATGATTGATCCATTCTTATGATGATTATTATATCTGATATGTTACTGATATTCCATTAGAGTGAAGCCTTGTTCCCTCTAATTTCCCTTTGAATCCATGGTGTGTTTTGCTATGAAAACCATGTTGTTTCTAATTTAGAAACTCATGTTCCCAAATTATAAAGTGCTGATTTTTTACTGTGGATGATGTCCAATTCATTCTAGATAGTCTTAGTATGTTTGTGGGAGGTTCCCTTTCAAATTTTGGATCTATCGGACTTCAAATGAAGAAGTTATGACAGATTTAGTGTTTGTTGTCAAACACTGTTTCAGGTGGTCTATTGGACCAAACTACCACCCAATCGACCAAGGCAGTTAGCAACTCCAATTTTGCTCTGTTTCGACTCCTATCTCTTGGATTTGCTTCTTATGACCTATACATGTTTTGTCAAGCTTGTTTAGGTGATTTTGGATCTGTTTTCTAATCTCTTACTTGAAGATTATAAGTTCGGATTACAAAGTGAGTATTCCAACTCACAATATGCCTATTTACATGTCTTATTGTAATATGACATGAATGAATGACCTAGCTGCTACTGTTTCAATTCCTTTACATCATGATACTTTTGCAACTACAGTAGCATGTCCATATTGTTAATTACATATTAGAATTGATTATTGATTATGAGAATGTGATTTGGACCATGATGTGGATATGAATGTGAATGTGATTTATATGGAATCATGATGTGATGTGAATGCCTAGGTCGTGGTTGTGGAATGGGGAATGCCCTATTGACGTTTCTGTCTTTGGACATCAGTGGAAGTGGTATGGACGCTTTCCTATGGTGCCCCTTGACTCTTTCCCTGACTACTTGTTGACATACCTAGGATTGGTCTAGCCATGTTTGGCTAGGAATACCCCAGTTATATCAGACCCGATTCGGAAGGGTATTGAGACCGAACGACCTGTGGCAGCAATGGGGATTTATGGGCTCTCAAGACCGATAACCAACCCATGAGAGGACATAAATCACATTGTGGGTGTCACATCCACCCAGCCGGTACCCTATTTGGCATACCCGAGTGTGTGATCCATAGTCCACAAAATGCAGTATCTAGTAAATCAACCTCCCACATTCACAACAATATAATCAAGAACAAGACTAAATCAAGGTTAACAATATCATTCAAATGAATCAAAGTAAAGTAACGAGATAATCATCAGAATGCGGAAATGATACCAATAGATATATAAGATCAAATATAGAGTGAGGCGGAATCTCACTCCACGAGTACAGCGGAATGTAGATCGAAAGTCAAAGGAAATTACAACTGGTTCTAAGATAAGAAGAAAGATATAATCTAACTAAGCTAGAGTCTATTCTACTTTGTTAAGAATGTCTTCATAAACATAGACTTCATCAATCACGCTCAGACGCTCCCATTCCACAATAGGACTAATCTTGGTAACAAGTAAGACCACTCGAGGAATCCTCAACATAATCTTCATAGTTGCCAACACCTTGCGTGTTGTACACTTCTTCATCTTGCACTTCCTCATATTGGCCTTCATTGTCACATCCACCCAGCCGGTACCCCATTTGGAATACCCGGGATGTGATCCACAGTCCAAGGATCAATGATCTGAAGTCCATGCCTCCCACATACACGGTAACACAATCATGAATAGTAATAATCAATGGTAAAAACAACTAATATCAAGTATCATGAATAAGACAAGATTAACTAAATCAGAGTGCGGAATATAGATAATAGTTAAGGTATGATCAAAATCATAAAGGGTGAGAAGGTATGGTAGTCACCCTCTCAGAGTAGCGGAAAAGTATTAAATCAAGTTAGTTACATATCCAAGTATCACCGGAATAATTCAAGACAAGTTAATTACAAAATCTAAGGTTCCACAAATACACCAGGGGAATGGGGCACTATGCTAGGGTTTCTTCTATACTAATGGTAGTCTCCTCAACAGTACGGATGAAGTAAACCCAGCGCTGCCGCTCCCGCACGACTGTGGGGCTAACCCTGGTGCGAATAATAATCCTTCTCGGCTCCAATATACGAATCCTCACCGACGCCACTACCCGGAGGGTAGTATGTGGAATCATAGTCCGCCTCATAGGAGGTGCCGTCGTAATCTTTGGTACCTGGAATGTCATCTAAAACATTTGCACAAAAGGAATGAGTTCGAAGAACTCAGCAAGGAAGTTATTCCATAATTAGAAATCATACACATTCAAAACATATAATAATGCAATGTGATATGGAACATATGATGCAGATGTGAGCCTAACTCTATGAATGCTGGTCTCTAAGGTAGACATGCTTTAAGTCATAGCACCGTACTTCTCTGGGTCGTCAGTCACTCTCCCATTTCCATATCTTGGGAATGCCCGGGGAAGATCGGTAAAGTCATCAAAAACCAAGGTAAGGGGAATCGGTCACCGCTCTCTCACATCACCATTTGGTCAAGTACTGGCGCATGTCACAGTAAAGCCTAGCCCAATGCAAGTCATCTACTCAGTCGGTCAAGTCGATTCAGATACGTCCATTCCTCGCCCCCGGCGATCCTTTCCTGTATCCTTCACACTAGAGTCAGCGAAATCCCGGATTTCGGACTCATCAACCCTATTGGTCATCCACATATAGTAAACAGGAAACTCTCACAGTCACGTCCTCCCAGCCGGTACCCTATCTGGCATACCCGAGAGTGTGATCCACAGCCCGAAGATCAGGTATTGAGTGATCAACCTCCCACATAAACAATAACATAATCATGAACAATCATAATAAAAGTGCGGAAGATAAACCATAGATCCAACAAAGAAAGAATGAATCATAATGAATCAGAATGATAAATATAATCAGAGTGTCAAACAGATAAGTAAAGTGAGGCAAAAATCCCACTCTACAACCAGCGGAAAAGTAGCTCTAAAAGAATAAACTAGACAAAATCTAATCCCAGTAGCAAGTACATTGGGTAACTAAATTGTTCTCCACTTTATAGACAACATCCTTATAAGTGTAAATCTCATAAATGGCACAAGGACGCTTCCACTCAATGGGGTCGGACTAAGCATCGTATGGAGCATAACCACTCGCGGGATCTTCAGTGTAATTGTGGTAACCGCAATCACCTTCCTGGAGATATGCCTCTTCGCCTTGCGCTTCTTCATAGGGACCGTCATAGTACTCAATACCTGCAGGATAGTCTAACAAACATTGTACAATAAAGGAATGAGTTTCAAAGAAACTCGGTAAAGGCGCTTAAAATCCATAATAACATAAAGGGCAGGATTCCAGAACAAACATAAATGCAATATGATATGAGACAAGCAATGAATGAATGAATCTAACTCTATGTATGCTGGTCTCTATTGGCAGACATGCTTTAAGTCATAGCACCGTACTTCATTAGGAAGGTCCGCTCACATCCTCAACCATTTAAGATATCTTGGATTCTCTCACGGATCATTTCACCGGTCTTGAGCAGCCGATTGGTAATGGGTCCTTCATCCCTCAGGATAAACCATGGCAGGGGTTAAGTCAACACACTCTCTCACAACCATTTGGTATAAGTACTGGCGCATGTCGTGGTAAAACCTAGCCAAATGCAAGTCTTCTACTTAGTTACATCAAGTCAGATCCGAGATACTTCCATTCCTCGTCCCTGACGATCCTTTCCGGTATCCTTCACACTAGAGTCCTCATAGTCCCTGACTACGGACTCATCAACCCTATTGGTTATCCACATATGGTAAACGGCAAGCTCTCACGTCCTCTCACGGGTTGGTTACCGGTCTTAAGCGCCCGTGAGCCCAAGTCTAACCATATGCAACCCTACCAATAAATGGCCCCCACAATGTGATTCCTGTCCTCTCACGGGTTGGTTACCGGTCTTGAGCGCCCATGAATCCCCATTGCTACCACGGGTCGTTCGGTCTCAATACCCCTCCGATTAGGGTCTGACATAACAGGACATCCTAGCCAAACACTACTAGACAATCCTAGATATATCATCCAACAGTTTAGGAAGGTGTCCAGAGGGCATCTCCGGAAACATCCCATAATATTCCCGTAGTAGTCCAAGGACAGAAGTGTCAAAAGGACACCTCTCCTTTCCAAACCATACTTAAGCATACACATGCATCAATTCATATCATCACATATATGGTAACTTCATATATGGAAAGAAATCAATAACTACAATCAACTTGTATATAATTGGTAAGTAAATCATACATGAATCAATTTAAGCAATGCTACTGTAATCAAGGTTATGTAACAGTAGTATATCATTGTAAGAATCTAATTTAGGAAACATGTCAATGATATTCAAATATAGAAACTAGATTCATGCTATCTATGTAATTAAGGAAATAACCATCCTTACCTTTTATAACTCGCAAAGGAATCCTAAGAAATCAAGTAAGATCTTGGCAAACTTGAGAAGAAGGTCCTAAACAAGTATATACAACATATTAGGAAAGATCCCTAACAGAAAAGATACCAAAACATCCAACACGGACCAATTCTGGAGTTGCTGTACTCATTGGTCGAGTGGATTGGTCGATCGGTCCATCGACCAATCGATCGACCAATGCAGACAGTAGCCTAAAAAAAACAGAGTTTTAAGATATGAAATCCGAATTTGGTGGTTCAAAAGGGTACTAATCAAGGGGTAAACTACATCAGTAGTATTCTAACATAGAGGGGACCTCAAAACACCAATCAAATCAAGACATCAAGATCCAAATTAGGAAACAAAAAGTTACCATAATTAGATCAACCATGGATCTTGATGAATTCGAAATAGAAATCAAAGACAAGAACAATAGGAAGATGGATCATTGCTTCAGGTAAAGGTATCATGAAAACATACTTAGATCTTCAAGGAAAAGGCTTAGAAGCATAAATCTAAATACGGAAATAAAACCTACCATATATGTAACTACCATGCTTCATGAAGAACACATAGTATGGTAGAAGAGAACAATTAGAGATTGATAGATCATGGATCATGGAAAGAAAACACAGTAATTAACTACTAACATGATCAATATAGAAGATCCAAAGAGATCAGAATTCAAATCAGAAGTTTAACAAGATTAGATCATGGTTTGATCATGATTCCTTCAAAAGCTTGCAATGATCATGGTTAAGATCATTGTTCTAGCCTCAAATCCTTAGGATGATCATGAGAACATGTTCGAGAGATGTTTGCAACAGAGAATGCAGCATCTCTTCTACTGTCTCAACTCAAAAAGGAAAGAAAAACAAAGATGGAGGAGAAGAAGAGAGAGTAGACATACCTTTTGATGCAAAAGGAAGAGTTTCGACGAAGATCCGTCAAGAAAACACCAAGGATGCAAGGGAGATGACTTGCAGAGGTCTTTGGTTCGTTCCAGAGAGTTTGGAGGCAGCAAATACGAAGTAGACTCGAGATTGGACTTAAATAGAGCAAGAAAAACCTAATTGCCAAAGACAAGACTCATTGGTCGAGTGGATTGGTCGATCGGCCCAATCGACCAATCAATCGACCAATGCTGACAGCAAGTCCAAAAAAAGGGAATTGAAGGCCCAAATCAAATCCAATCCTAAAGGGGTTTTGCACACAAGTCAAGTGACTTACCTAATAGGTAGAAATGCCTTCAAACCAAGATAGAGAGCACTCCAAGTCCATCAACTAATCCGATCTTCATCAAGATTCAGTTTCCATAAATAGAACTTCATCATCAACTTTCATGGATTCAAAGCCAGACACCAAGTCCTCCACTGGGATGGCCCAAAGCTGACTTCTTACTTTACTCCGGGTCATCGGACCTACAATTAACAAGGTTTCCGGGTCAAGGTTAGGGCTAGGTTTTACACTCACGTCCTCTCACGGATTGGTTACCGGTCTTGAGCGCCCGTGAGCCCAAGTCTATCCACATGCAACTCTACCAATAAATGGCCCCTTTCAGGTATCCGTAGCATGGTTTATGTCCCCTACCGGATTGGCTACCGGCCTAGAGCGCCCATCCAACCATACACTACCACGGGTTGTTCGGTCTCAATGCCCTTCCGATTCGGGTCTGACACGACAAGGATGAACCTAGCCACACAACTAGACACTCCTATGTATGTCATCCAATAACTCGGGAGAGTGTCGATAGGCACCATCGGAGAACATCCCATACTATTCCCTCCGATGCCCAAGGACAGAAGTGTCAGTAGGACACCCTCCAATCCCAAGTCATACGTAAGCAATCACACATCAGATCTCATCATTTCTCATGCATCCAATGCATATTCATAATAGTACTCAAATCATGATATTGAAACGAATCATTATAAACATAAGCAAATAAAAATGATAGAGTAACACAACAAATGTATAAAGATTTAAATGTTACTGTTCTAACATATATGTATCAGTATCATAATGACTGAAAGAAATTTAGGGATTTCATTCTTTAAACAAAGCATAGTTCAATATTTAATGACTTATATGTTTATGGATATAACCATCCTTACCTTGGATGAGTTGATGATGAATTGAGAATACCAAGAATAGTCCAATAGAAGTGTTAAGGCCCTAAACAAACATCAATAATAAGTTAGAAAAGAAGTCGGGAAGATCGGATGTCATTTGAGTCAAAACTGACCAAGGTTGCTGTCAGCAACAACTTTGGTCAATGGTTTTGGTCAATGGTATCGACCAAAATGATCGACCAAAATAATCCTCGGGCAGAAAAGTGGATTTTGGGGATTTTGGTCCGAAATGAGTCTTCCGGTTTTCGGATCAATCTGAAACTTGGAGGCATACTTAACAACAGTAGTAGGACACTATAAATCACGGAATTAACCCAATCCAATGGTCTAATTAAAAGCCCCAATTTGAGCTATTAAGTTCAAGTGATAAACATCATGGCATGAGTTGGAATTGATTGCATTGATGAGGAATAGCATGCAATAGCTAGGGGAACTAATAGAAATTCGATTGGAATCATATGGCAATGTTAAACATGGACATAATACACTCTATAGCTCAGTTTGATATCAAATGGTATGGTGTTAATAGGTAAATCATGAAATACATATGCTAGGCATGAGATATAAGCATTAGCATCAATGAATGGCTAAGGGAATCATGGATTGAGCATGAGTAGGCACTTGGAGTGGTGGTTGCAAGGTTGCAGCACCATTCCAAATGTCCCATCAGCAAGATGACAATAGGAAAGAATAGGAAATGGTAGGATAGAGAGTGGAATGAAGAGTCATACCTTAGTGTAGAAGATGAAGGCAAGAATCAATGATAAACTAAGTGTCTTTGATGAGATACCCTTCACACTAACCAAGGAGCTGCTTTGGGAAGCTCTCCCCACGTTCTCAGGTGAGAAAAATGATTGCAAAAGGCTCAAGGCTCGAGGTCATATTAAATAGAAAAGGAATATTCCATGCAATCATTAACTTGGCAGACTGGGACATTTTGGTCGATGGTATCGACCAAAATGTTTTCAGCAGAAAACTCAAGTTTAGAACAGCAACTTCAAGTAGGGATTTGAAAGGCTATACAAGGTCAAATTGAGTGAGGTTTTCTTCCACAATTCAATCAAGAAGTCTAGTTTCGGGGAATACCTTCGGATTTTGCACAGGAGGTCATTTGGTACATCAACCATATTAATCTTCTCCGATGCGCAGACTTTCCTTAAACACTGACAATGCATTTAAGCAAGGGGTATCATTGTCAATGTCCATGGGCTCGGTCTCCAAATCATGATCATCAATCAGAATGGTCCATAAATCTCTTCTTCCACCGCTTCGGGTCCTCAGACCTGAATACAATAGTGGATCCGGGTCAGGGTCAAGGATAGAATAGGGCTGGATATTACATTCTCCCCCCTTAAAAGAATTTCGTCCTCGAAATTGAAAGCGTACCTGTGCTTCCAAAAAGATGAGGAAACTTCTCCTTCATGTCTTCTTCTTTCTCCCATGAAGCTTCTTAAGGGGTATGGTTTTTCCATCGGATCTTCACCAGAGGGATGGTGCGATTTCGCAACTGCTTGTCCTTTCTATCTAGAATCTCGGCTGGTCCTTCATCATAAGAAAGATCGGCACTAAGTCCTTCGGGTGCTTGCTGTAGTATGTGCTCCGGGTTTTCTAGGTATTTCCGAAGCATTGAAACATGGAACACATTGTGAACTCCAGCAAGTGACGGAGGCAAGGCCAAGCGGTATGCTACCGGTCCAACCCTTTCCAGAATCTCAAAAGGTCCAATGAAGCGGGGACTAAGCTTTCCTTTCACATTGAATCTTGTCACCCCTTTCATAGGTGATACTTTAAGGAAGACTTTCTCTCCAATTGGAAATTCTAAGTCGGTTCTTCTCTTGTCGGCATACGACTTCTGTCTAGATTGAGCAGACTTAATCCTTTCCCGAATCATGTCAACCATATCACTGGTAGCTTCAATCATCTCTAGACCTAAGACTTTTCTTTCACCAGTCTCAGTCCAATACAAGGGCGTTCTACAAGTGTTACCATACAAAGCCTTAAACGAAGCCATGCTTATTGTTGCTTGATAACTGTTGTTATAGGCAAACTCGACTAAGGCTAGGTGTTCATCCCAATTTCCACCCATGTCAACCACACAAGACCTAAGCATGTCTTCAAGAATGTGAATTGTCCGCTCGCATTGTCCATCGACTGTGGGTGATGAGCTGTACTCAGATTCAATTGGGTTCCCAAGGCTTTCTGCAATCCATTCCAAAACCTTGAGGTGAACCTAGGATCACGGTCCGAAACGATACTCACTGGTACTCCATGTAGACGAACTACATTGTCCAC
Source organism: Hakea prostrata (assembly GCF_041222555.1). Taxonomy (NCBI): domain Eukaryota; kingdom Viridiplantae; phylum Streptophyta; class Magnoliopsida; order Proteales; family Proteaceae; genus Hakea; species Hakea prostrata. The sequence goes on from NC_142608.1 coordinate 35,395,284, forward strand.
ATAAAGTCTAGCTAGCTTATCCAAAGAGTAGGTGATCTTCATAGGAATGAAATGGGCTGATTTAGTCAACCTATCAACAATCACCCACACAGTGTCATTTCCCTTACTCGTCCGCGGCAAGCTAGTCACAAAGTCCATTGAGATATCTTCCCACTTCCAACTAGGAATAGGAAGGGGTTGAAGTAATCCAGATGGGGGTTGGCAAACAGCTTTCACACGTTGGCAAGTTCCACACCTGGCAACAAAGTCTTCAACATCTGCTTTCAAACCATTCCACCAAAAATGTTCCCTCAAGTCCTTGTACATTTTGGTACTTCCAGGGTGTACTGTAAAGATGGACTAGTGTGCTTCTTTCAATATTTCTTTCTTGATTTCATCAACAACGGGCACACAGAGTCTACCTCTAAACAATAAGGTACCATCCATAGATGTACTAAAAGCAGGGTCCATTTCTGAATTCAAGGCAATCTTATCAATCTTCTCTTTCAACTCTTGATCAGAACTTTGCAAAGCAACAATTCTATCTCTGAGGGAGGATCTTGCAGTCATGGCATAGAGAATACAATCCGAACCCTTAGGGATCACTTCCAAACCAAATCTTTCCATCGAGGACAACAAAGGCCGACTCAAAGCATTTAAATCCAACTCTTTTCTTTGACTCTTTCTACTAAGAGCATCCGCCACTACATTTGCTTTACCCGGGTGGTACTGGATGTCACAATCATAGTCAGAGACCAACTCCAACCATCTTCTCTGTCTCATATTTAACTCCTTCTGGGTGAAGAAGTATTTCAAACTTTTATGATCCATGAAGATGGCGATCTTCTCACCGTATAGATAGTGTCTCCAAATTTTCAAAGCAAATACAACAGCTGCAAGCTCTAAGTCATGAGTGGGGTAGTTCCGCTCATAATCCTTTAGTTGTCGAGAGGCATAAGCCACTACCTTTCCGTGTTGCATCAACACGCAGCCCAAACCAATTTTAGAAGCATCAGTGTAGACCGTCAATCCACCGAAACTATCAGGTATAGTCAGAATCGGCGCGCTTGTCAATCTAACTTTCAGCTCTTCGAAGTTCTTCTCACAAGAATCGGTCTAGACAAACTTCTCCTCTTTTCTAGTTAGCTTAGTCATAGGGGCAGCCAACCTAGAAAAGTTTTCAATGAATCTCCGGTAGTATCCTGCTAATCCAAGAAAACGTCTTATCTCGGTCACGGTCTTCGGTCTTTCCCAATCAGTAATAGTTTGGACTTTCTCTGGGTCAACACGAATAACCTCGGCTGAAACAACATGGCCAAGAAACACTTGCTAAATTTAGCATAGAGTTTCTTTTCTCAACCTTTGCAACGTGCAGTTCAGGTGCTCCGCATGCTCTTCCTCATTCTTTGAGTAAATCAAGATGTCATCAATGAAAACGATTACAAATTTATCGAGTACATCGTGAAATACTCGGTTCATGAGATCCATGAACACGATAGGGGCATTAGTCAAGCCGAAAGGCATCACTTTAAATTCATAATGTCCGTACCTTGTTCTGAACGCTGTCTTAAGGATGTCACTTGACTTCACCTTCAGCTGGTGATATCCCGATCTCAAATCAATCTTTGTAAAGACAGCAGCACCCTTCAACTGATCAAAAAGGTCATCAATCCGAGGCAAAGGATATCCGTTCTTGATTGTCAGCTTGTTCAATTCCTGGTAGTCAATGCACAGACGCATACTACCATCTTTCTTCTTTACAAACAAGACCGGAGCTCCCCAAGGTGACACACTTGGCTGCACGAAACCTCTCTCTAAGAGTTCATTTAATTGAGTTTGCAACTCTTCGAGTTCGGTAGGTGCCATTCTGTAAGGGGCCTTGGATACAGGAGCCGCTCCAGGAATTAAGTCTATAGAAAACTCAACTTCCCTATCAGGAGGCAAACCTGACAAGTCATCCGGAAAAACATCAGGGAATTCATTAACAACTCTGACTTCTTCAAGTCTCTTCTTCTCTCTGACCTTGCTTCCAGACGAAGCATTTCCCAAAAAGGCATGGACTTGCATTAGAGTGGACAAGGTCTTTTTGCTAAATCTTCCCTTCTCTCCTTGAAATTCGAAAACTGAATTCTCTTCTACACGGAACTGAATCTTCTTTGAGGAACATAAGATCACGGCATTGTAGAAGGTCAACCAGTCGATTCCCAAGATTACATCAAAATCTCTCATGTCAAATAATACAAGGTTTGCCTTCAGATTTCTTCCACAAATCAAAATAGAACAATCCTCTAACACTTTGTCTAGTTTAACAACAGACCCAACAGGGGTACAAATAGATAAATGACTAGATAAACATCGAGGTGTCAAGTTAGTTATCAAGGCAAAAGTAGATGATATGAATGAATGTGATGCACCCGTATCAAATAATACAAATGCGGGAAGAGAAGATACTAACAGAGTACCTGTTACAACATCGTGGCAGGGGGGTCTTGCTCGGTACCAGATATGCTAAACACTCTGCCAGAGGGAGGGGCAGAAGTAGCAGCAGGAGTACTGTAAAATCCAGCTTTTACCTAACCTTGACCCGACCCGGTCATTGTTATGTTTGTAGGTCCAAAGACCCAAAGTGGTGGTAGGAGGGACTTATGGGCCCTACTGGTTGATGACGTAATGTCGGGATTCCAGTTTATGGACATTGATGATGCTGCTCCTTCCTTGAGCACATTACCAGTGCTAAGTTAGAATCTGCGCACTGATGAAGAGCGAGACAGTTGAAATAGCAAACGGACTCCTGTGCATAATCCAAAGGTACTCCCTGAAACTAGACCTCTTGAGTGAACTGTAGGAGAAAACCCCATGCAATTTGACCTTGTATAGCCCTCCAAGTCCGCACCTAAAGTTGCTGAACTATTCTGTAAAATTTCTGCAGAGATTGTTTTGGTCGATACTATTGGTCGATACCATCGACCAAAGGTATCGACCAACAAGTCTGCTGAGCCCAGATTTAAAGATTCTTGGAATATTCTTTTCTATTTATTTATTCCTCGAGACTGGAGCCCTATTCTCGCGTTTTTAACATCTGGGAACGTGAGAGAGCCTCCCAAGAACTCCTCCTTGGTAGTGGTGAAGCATCTTCTTCATCAATCTTTGCCAACCACTCATTCCTACTTTCTTGTTCCACTTTAAAGGTATGACTCTCTCTCCTAATCACTTTCTCACTCATCTTTTCTCTATTTTACTGTTGGGACCATGGCCAAGGTGCTGCAACCTTGCATACACCTTGCCATGAACCTTCTAAACCCCATACAATGATGTTTTCACCGATATGACTATGATTGATTCACCTCATGATCATTGACTACACATTTCCATGATTTATTGCTTACCAACTTGCTTTATTTACCAAAACTGAGATGAAGCTCATGATTAACCTAATCTATACCTTGCATATGTGCTCCATGTTACTTCTAAACGATTCCCTACCTAATCCCCCATGTTTTCCCCTAATTTGCATTGAGATATAGCCAATGCCATGATCTACAACTCTTAACCTTAATATGTCAATTTGGGGATTTCCAAATGGACCATTGGATTATGAAAGTTTCTTGATAATTAGTGTCCCCATGTTGTGCTTAGACTATCCTCCAAGTTTCATGTCAATCCGAGACCCGAAGACCAAATCTGGGCAAGAATCCGAAAAGCCAGCTTGTCAGTCCCGGAATTGATTTGGTTGATACTATTGGTCGATACTATCGACCAAATGTATCGACCAATAGAGTTGCTGTCAGCAACTTTTGCCCGCTTCCGATTCGTTTGATCTCCGATTGTTCCCGATTTCTTCTCTAACCTTTCATATATGCTTGTTTAGGACTTTAAGACTATTTGGGCCATCGCTTGTGATCTTGGACCATTCTCTTCTCCGATTCAAGGTAAGGATAGTTATCGATGTAATTACCTAGGATATGGAAATCTTGACTTGGTATTCCTAACCTAGTAAATATAGTTTCTATTTCATATTCTTATCATGTTAGACTTGCTACATATGTCTTTTAACAAGTAGCTTTGTGTTTACATTATATTACTTCAATGTTTTATCATGTTTATCAATTTCAATATATGATGACTTATGTCAATGTCATGAATTGAATGTTTATTATGACGTTGTATCTTGTGAACTGATATGATGAACTTGGGCATGTGATTGCTTAAGTATAACTTGGGATTGAGGGGTACCCTATCGGGTGCTTCGTCCCTTGGACATCGGAGGGAATAGTATGGGATGTTCTCCGAAGGTGTCCATTGACGCTTTCCTGGGTTATTGAATGACATGCATAGGATTTGTCTAGATGTATGGCTAGGATGTCCCTATCATATCAGACCCGATTCGGAAGGGCATTGAGACCGAACAACCCGTGGTAGTAGTGTGGATTTGTGGGCGCTCAAGACCGGTATCCACTCCGTGAGAGGACATAAATTGCATTACGGTTACCCGAAAGGGGCCATTTATTGGTAGGGTTACAAATGGCTAGACTTGGGCTCACGGGCACTCAAGACCGGTGAAATGATCCGTGAGAGGGACGTGAGAGGGACGTGAGAGCTTCCCGTTTACCATTTGTGGATGACCAATAGGGTTGATGAGTCCGGTGAGTAATATCCTTGACTCTAGTGTGAAGGATACCGGAAAGGATCCCGAGAGGGGAGGAATGGAAGTATCTGGAACTGGCATGATATGATTAAGTAGATGACTTGCATTGGGCTAGGCTATACCCTGACATGCACCAATACTTAGACCAAACGGTGATGTGAGAGAGCGGTGACCGAAACCCCAACCATGGATTTGTCCGAGAGGGATGCAGGACCCAATTTCCCCCGGTGATGAGTGACTGAGACTACCTAAAGAAGTATGGTGCTATGACTTAAAGCATGTCTACCATAGATGACCAGCATACTTAGAATAAAGTCATATTGCATTATATGCCTCATATCATCTGCATCATTTTATGATTATCTTGTGGTTTATGTGTGGTGAGATAACTTCCTTGCTGAGTTCTTTTGAACTCATTCCTTTTCTGTTGCAATATTTTGTTAGGCTATTCTACAGGTGATTACTCTGATGGCACCCTCCCTGAGGCGGACCCAGATACCTCATACTACCATCCAGAGGCTGGCTACGTTGAAGACTTCGGTGACCATACCGAAGAAGATTACCAGGCGTACCAGGGTTAGCCCCGGAGTTGTATGGGAGCAGTCATGTTGGGTCTCCATGGTCAACTTTGAAGAAGATATATTTATTATGGAGGAGACTTATGAGTAGTTACCCCTTCTTTTGTGACAGTATACTTAGAAGAATTGTAATAACTTTAACTTACCTTTATAACTTGAGACTTGTACTTAACTAAATTTTGACCTCACTTCCGTTTGGTGAAGGAGTGGATTCCGCCCACTGCCTTCTTAATTTATCTGATTTGATATTTATTTCCGCACTCTGATTATGTTTGACACCTTATTTCTGAATTCCATGATCATTCATTGTTAGTTTATGATTATTATCTGGTCATGATTGTATTATCGTCGATGTGGATTATGTGGTCCTTGAACTATGGATCTTCGGGGCTGTGGATCACATCCCGGGTATGCCAGATAGGGTACCGGTTGGGTGGATGTGACAAGTACTCTTCACTACAGGAGCTTGAGATTGCACAGACTTGTTGGGGGCAAGAACGAGCATAATGGCCTGCTTGCTTGCAGAGGAAGCAAGTAGTATCTTTCGGTCCAATAGGAGCTGCAACAGGGGGAGGTCTCTGATAATCTGGTCTAGAATTCACCATCTCAGGCCTAGGAGGATAAGTAGCTCCCTGAGGTCTGGCTCCACTGGACTGACCATAATAGCTCACAGGAAGGGAATTAGGATTCTGACCAACATGTCTCGGCTGATGGCGGGTGCAGGATAAGGAGTAGGTCTAGCAAAACGCAGATCAGTGCGGTCCACAAATCCAGAAGATCTAGGTTGCCAGGGTTTCTGAACTCGAGCATTTTCCTTTTCATTCTCTTCAAGCTTCTTCGAGTTTTGAACCACCTGAGCATATCCTTCAAGAGGCAAGACAGTGAGGTATGCCTTAATAGAAGGTCGCAAACCCTTGAAAACCTTTTTCGCCTTGGCTTCTTCAGACGTAATAGACTCGGGGGCGAAGAAGAAAAGTTCTTCAAATTTCTGCTGATACTCAAGCACAGACAAAGTACCTTGTACTAAGGCCATGAACTCGGCCTCCTTTGCGTCCTTTACAGCTTCCGGAAAGTAGTTCTTGCAAAAAGCTTCCTTAAACTTCTCCCAGGTAACGACACCACCATTCAAGGTCTCAAGGATAGGCCTAGTGGAAGCCCACCATGCATCGCCCTTCTTGCTGAAGCTTCGCCAAAGAAACAACACCTTCTGAGCATCAGAACATTGCAAATGTCTGAAGGCCTTCTCCAAATCACGAAGCCACTTGTTCGGAAAGAGGGTGTCCTTTGTTACACCAGTAAAGGAAGGTACTTGTAACTTTAGGAAACTTTCCATCAAACGGGTGTGGGGTGTCCCGGTGAATCTTTCCATAAGAGGGGCTGCGGCTCCAGAAGTTCCAATTCCGGCACGGTTTTCATTGCGAAGGGTAGCAAAACCAGTCATCATTTGATTAAATTGGGCAGCCTGCTATTGCATCATGTTGGTCATGACGCTGGCGATATCTCTAAAGCTTTCGATATCGGGGGCACCAGGAATGCCATTCGTGGTGTGGCTATCGTCCTGTGTCTGCTGATTAGAGCCCCCAGCAGGGGTTTCTTCATTTCCGTTGCTTCCGGATCCGACGAAACGATTTCTAAGTAAGACCATTCTGCAAGGATCAAAGATAAGGATACCAAAATCTCAAATTTGACAAAGACAACTTGTCCAACGAATAGGATAACCAAATCATGGTTAGAATTATCAATATAACAGTAAAATAAATCAGCATTGATCAAAATCCAAAGGAAATGAGTCCAAGAATCAAAAACTCCCAAAATAACCCAATGCAGAAAATGAAGGATTTTGGTCGATGCTTTTGGTCGATGGTATCGACCAAAATGATCGACCAAAATAAATTCTGCGCGAAAAATCAGATTTAAAGGGCCCATTTCTCATTTCATTTTCATTTCTCACTCAACCATTTCAAGTTTAGCTCTGGAGAAAGCGATTTTCTAGGGTTTTCAAGAGTGCTAGGACTTGATTCAAGGCTTCAATCATTCTTGATAATCTCACTTGATCATCTACACAAGTAAGTTCTCTTTCTTTTTCTCTTTTCTTGTAAACTTCATTCACCATTGTTGTGTTCTTCAATAAAACTGAGTAATACTTGTAGCTAATGGTTAGAATCATACATATAAATGATTAGAAACATGTTTTCATAACTTTTCAAATAAGATTAAGTTCCAAACACAAGATTGCATCCATTTTTGTTACCAAAACACTATTCATTTCACAAAAACTCAACTTTACAAGCAGTTGTCTCATTTTCAACCCAAAAGGAATTTTGACATGAAACAAATTTCTACAACACTGATCTACTAGGGGTAAAGTGTTCCCACTCTCCATTCGGTCAAATTCCAATTTTTTCAAAAATCACAAATGCAAGCCAAAAGAGGGATTTTTCTCTCTCTCTTACTTGCTGAATTTTCACTTTGAATATGCCAAAAAGATGGATTTTCACCAAATAAAGTATTCTAGCATGCTTGTATAGGTCTTATGCATATGTTAGAATGATCAAATCAAAATTTCACCAAAAATCGAATTTTCTGAAAATTTACGAAAATACCCTTCATCTAACAATCATACACTGAGACTAACCCAAATGAGTTTCTTTCCTTGTTTCAACAGATACACCATGCCTAGAGGAGGGAGACGAGTAGACAGGGGTAGAGGACTTGTTCCCCGGGCTGAGGTCATAGACGAGGAGCATTTCACTACTCCTATGGCGGAGTTTCTATACGAGCATTATTTCCATGATATACCGATCGAGCACGGACGATTGGTGGATGTGAATGATTTAGAGGTATTTTGCATCCGAGAGAGATTAGAGGCTATGGATTGGCTTCACTTATACACTACGGCACAGCCAGTCTACCTAGATCTTATCAGATACTTCTATAGTAATTTGACTTACCGTATAGAGGATGATCCGAGGGATGGTTCTAGGATTGTCATAGATTCCATGGTCGGAGGTAGAGAGATCAGTTTCACTACGAGGACATTGGCTCGCATCTTAGATGTACCGATCGTACGAGATTCCCATTGGTGGATTCCCACTGGTACAGATATCACAGAGGTGCTTCTTCCTTATGAGGTATACGAGGTGTGCATGACTCTATGGGATGACATTGACTGTTATATGCCCCGGTGTGGTACCGTGATGCGTCCTTCAGCTAGAGTTATCGCTTGCATCGTCGGGCGAAACATCCTTCCGAAGGCAGGGCATCATAGCAAAGTGTCGGCGATGGAGGCAATGATCATTTATAGTATGTATACTGGAGTACAAATCGATTTAGCATACATCATGCAAAATGTCATGATTGATCGGATCGAGTTTCCTAGGGATAGGAACTTGGCTTTCGGTCGACTCTTGACTCGTATCTTTGAGTACTTTGGTGTGGACTTGGAGCATACACCTACGATTCAGGGTCGAGATTTAGGTGAGCCCATTTGTGCATGGTTGATCAGGAAGATGGGGCTCCAGGATGCAGTCAGATCAGAGGATGAGGATGATATCGATGATGCATCGGAGATGACGACTCGAGGATGATAGTACTGATGATGATGATGGTGGTGACGATGATGAGCATAGTGAGGATGATGATCAGGGTCATGATGAGGTTCTGAGGCATGAGGAGGTTCTCGCTCCACGATTTACTGAGGTCGGAGGCCCATCACACACGACTTCTGAGGCTCCAGATGTGGCTTCCCATCAGTCATCGATTTACTCTATTCTTGAGAGGATCGAGGCTCGGCAGGAGAGGATGGAGTTACACATGTGCACCCTCAGTGAGAGGTTTGCATGACTGGAAGAGGAGTTCAGATCTAGGAGGGATCAGACAGATCGCAGGAGTCGTTCACCTACATAGACATCACTAGGAATTTTCTTTTATGTCATTATGGATGTATGTCTCTTTTTCAGACTTGTAAAAATTTCCCTATGAAATCAATGAAGTTCAGTTGTTTTGTCTATATTATTGTGTCTTATTCATGAGTCAAATTATGTTTTCATATTTTGGTTCCTAGTCCAGGTTATCTATTATTCACTTCTAGGAGCACTTGAGTCACTTTCGGATCTGTGACTCTGAATGTTCCGTCACCGTTTCTGTGGTCGGGGTTCCACTTGATCATGGGCTCCGATACCAATCATCACATCCACCCAGCCGGTACCCCATTTGGAATACCCGGATGTGATCCACACCCAAGGATCAATGATCTGAGGTTCATGCCTCCAACATACACGGTAACACAATCATGAACAATAATAATCAATGGTAAAAACAACTAATATCAAGTATCATGAATAAGACAAGATTAACTAAATCAGAGTGCGGAATATAGATAATAATTAAGGTATGATCAAAATCATAAAGGGTGAGAAGGTATGGTAGTCACCCTCTCAGAGCAGCGGAAAAGTATTAAATCAAGTTAGTTACATATCCAAGTATCACCGGAATAATTCAAGACAAGTTAATTACAAAATCTAAGGTTCCACAAATCCACCAGGGGAATGGGGCACTATGCTAGGGTTTCTTCTATACTAATGGTAGTCTCCTCAACAGTACAGATGAAGTAAACCCAGCACTGCCGCTCCCGCACGACACGTGGGGCTAACCCCGGTGCGAATAATAATCCTCCTCGGCTCCAATATACGAATCCTCACCGACGCCACTACCCGGAGGGTAGTATGTGGCATCATAGTCCGCCTCATAGGAGGTGCCATCGTAATCTTCGGTACCGGGAATGTAATCTAAAACATTTGCACAAAAGGAATGAGTTCGAAGAACTCAGCAAGGAAGTTATTCCATAATTAGAAATCATACACATTCAGAACATATAATAATGCAATGTGATATGGAACATATGATGCAGATATGAGCCTAACTTTATGAATGTTGGTCTCTAAGGTAGACATGCTTTAAGTCATAGCACCGTACTTCTCTGGGTCGTCAGTCACTCTCCCATTTCCATATCTTGGGAATGCCCGGGGAAGATCGGTAAAGTCATCAAAAACCATGGTAAGGGGAATCGGTCACCGCTCTCTCACATCACCATTTGGTCAAGTACTGGCGCATGTCACAGTAAAGCCTAGCCCAATGCAAGTCATCTACTCAGTCGGTCAAGTCAGATTCAGATACATCCATTCCTCGCCCCGGCGATCCTTTCCGGTATCCTTCACACTAGAGTCAGCGAAATCCCGGATTTCGGACTCATCAACCCTATTGGTCATCCACATATAGTAAACGGGAAGCTCTCACGTCCTCTCATGGATTGGTTACCGGTCTTGAGCGCCCGTGAGCCCAAGTCTATCCACATGCAACTCTACCAATAAATGGCCCCTTTCAGGCATCCGTAGCATGGTTTATGTCCCCTACCGGATTGGCTACCGGCCTAGAGCGCCCATCCAACCATACACTACCACGGGTTGTTCAGTCTCAATGCCCTTCCGATTCGGGTCTGACACGACAAGGATGAACCTAGCCACACAACTAGACACTCCTATGTATGTCATCCAATAACTCAGGAGAGTGTCGATAGGCACCATCGGAGAACATCCCATACTATTCCCTCCGATGCCCAAGGACAGAAGTGTCAGTAGGACACCCTCCAATCCCAAGTCATACGTAAGCAATCACACATCAGATCTCATCATTTCTCATGCATCCAATGCATATTCATAATAGTACTCAAATCATGATATTGAAACGAATCATTATAAACATAAGCAAATCAAAATGATAGAGTAACACAACAAATGTATAAAGATTTAAATGTTACTGTTCTAACACATATGTATCAGTATCATAATGATTGAAAGAAATTTAGGGATTTCATTCTTTAAACAAAGCATAGTTCAATATTTAATGACTTATATGTTTATGGATATAACCATCCTTACCTTGGATGAGTTGATGATGAATTGAAAATACCAAGAATAGTCCAATAGAAGTGTTAAGTCCCTAAACAAACATCAATAATAAGTTAGAAAAGAAGTCGGGAAGATCGGATGTCATTTGAGTCAAAACTGACCAAGGTTGTGTCAAAGAAACAACTTTGGTCGATGGTTTTGGTCGATGGTATCGACCAAAATGATCGACCAAAATAATCCTCGGGCAGAAAAGTGGATTTTGGGGATTTTGGTCCGAAATGAGTCTTCCGGTGTTCGGATCAATCTGAAACTTGGAGGCATACTTAACAACAGTAGTAGGACACTATAAATCAAGAAATTAACCCAATCCAATGGTCTAATTATAAAGCCCCAATTTGAGCTATTAAGTTCAAGTGATAAACATCATGGCATGAGTTGGAATTGATTGCATTGATGAGGAATAGCATGCAATAGCTAGGGGAACTAATAGAAATTCGATTGGAATCATATGGAAATGTTGAACATGGACATAATACACTCTATAGCTCAGTTTGATATCAAATGGTATGATGTTAATAGGTAAATCATGGAATACATATGCTAGGCATGAGATACAAGCATTAGCATCAATGAATGGCTAAGGGAATCATGGATTGAGCATGAGTAGGCACTTGGAGTGGTGGTTGCAAGGTTGCAGCACCATTCCAAATGTCCCATCAGCAAGATGACAATAGGAAAGAATAGGAAATGGTAGGATAGAGAGTGGAATGAAGAGTCATACCTTAGTGTAGAAGATGAAGGCTAGAATCAATGATAAACTAAGTGTCTTTGATGAGATACCCTTCACACTAACCAAGGAGCTGCTTTGGGAAGCTCTCCCCACGTTCCCAGGTGAGAAAAATGATTGCAAAAGGCTCAAGGCTCGAGGTCATATTAAATAGAAAAGGAATATTCCATGGAATTATTAACTTGGCAGACTGGGACATTTTGGTCGATGGTCCTTGGTCGATGGTATCGACCAAAATGATCGGCCTAAATGTTTTCAGTAGAAAACTCAGGTTTAGAACAGCAACTTCAAGTAGGGATTTGAAAGGCTATACAAGGTCAAATTGAGTGAGGTTTTCTTCCACAATTTAATCAAGAAGTCTAGTTTCGGGGAATACCTTCGGATTGTGCACAAGAGGTCATTTGGTACATCAACCATATTAATCTTCTCCGATGCGCAGACTTTCCTTAAACACTGACAATGCATTTAAGCAAGGGGTATCATTGTCAATGTCCATGGGCTCGGTCTCCGAATCATGATCATCAATCAGAATGGTCCATAAATCTCTTCTTCCACCGCTTCGGGTCCTCGAACCTGAATATAATAGTGGATCCGGGTCAGGGTCAAGGTTAGAATAGGGCTGGATATTACATTCATAGTCATCAATACCTGTAGAATAGTCTAACAAAAGATGTTGTACAAAAGGAGTGAGTTTCAAAAGAAACCCAGTAAGGCAAGTAATTCCATAATAGCATAAATAACATGATAACATAAGCAAAGCATAATGTGATATGATATGAGACAGACAATGCATGTATGAATCTAACTCTATGTATGCTGGTCTCTATAGGCAAACATGCTTTAAGTCATAGCACCATACTTCTTTGGGTAGGTCTCAATTCACTCATCCTCGGTTGGCAAAGGGTCCTTCATCCCTCTCGGACAATCCATGGCTGGGGGTTAAGTCACCTCTCTCTCACATCACCGTTTGGTCTAAGTACTAGCGCATGTCAGGGTAAAGCCTAGCCAAATGCAAGTCATCTACTTAGTTACATTAACTCAGATCCAGATACGTCCATTCCTCCCCTCTCAGGATCCTTTCCGGTATCCTTCACACTAGAGTCAGCATATTCGACTCTCTCAAATACGGACTCATCAACCCTATAGGTCATCCACATATAGTAAACGGGAAGCTCTCATGTCCTCTCACGGGTTGGTTACCGGTCTTGAACGCCCATAAGCCCAAGTCTATCCATATGCAACTCTACCCATAAATGGCCCCCACAATGTGATTCATGTCTCCTCACGGATATAACTCACTGGTCTTGAGCGCCCATGAATCCCCATTGCTACCACGGGTCGTTCGGTCTCAATACCCTTCTGAATCGGGTCTGATATAACAGGGAATATCCTAGCCAAACACTGCTAGACAAGTCCTAGGTATGAAAACCAATAATCCGGGAAAGTGTAAAACGACAACATTGAAAATATCCCATACTACTCCCAATGAAGTCCAAGGACAGAAATGTCAAAAGGACATTCCCCAATCCCAAATCATACCTAAACCATCACAATCATAATTCAGTCATAGCATCCACGACAGATCACAATCATCACAATCATATGAAAAAGTATAATAAGACAAGATCACATGAATAAGCAACATACATGAATAAGTATTCATACATGATCCAAGTACATAAAGTAAATAAGGAAATAAGGTCCTACTGTACTTACAGCATTCATATCATAATAGAAACTAACATAACAGTAGCAAATCTAAGTAGTTCCCAAATTAGAAACTAAATTTATGCCATCTATGTTAATATGGTAACAACTTTCCTTACCTTAAATAGATTCGAATATATTCCGGACGAACAAGAGGATGAATCCAAAGTTAGCAAATAAACCCTAGAATAGCATCACACCATCATTAGGAAGTAGTCCTAAAAAAATAAGCATCAATCGAATCGAAACGGACGAAGAAATCCAATTCTGTCATTGCAGGTTGATTGGCTGGGTTGACTAAGTCAGTCGACCCAGGCAGTCTGCCCAAGAGAAAATTCAAAACCAAAAAGAGAATCTTGATCCAAAACCTATGCTACACAATCCGGAATGCGACAAAACTTGGAGAGAATGTCTAACACGGTAGTCTAAGACTAAAAAGCATGATTTAGACATCAAACAACTATTAAAACTATTACTTACTAATTTGAAATCATAGTTTCTATTTTGGTAAAAATCATGGTTTTCATTGGAAACATACTATGAACGAAAGAGATGAACTAGAGATGATAAGGTCTCATTCTAGTACAAGAACACAGTAAATCAGAGGTATGAATAATCATGGAGAGGCATCTACAATGCTAGAATAAATCAAAATAAGAATATGATCATAGTTTAAGAAGAAATCATAAAAATCATATTAAGAATGAATAAGATGATCATGGCACAAGAGAATGAAAAGAGATTGTAAAGATATGACTACAAGGTTGTAGCATCTTCATCATAATCTTAGTTCAGAGATGAGAGTGATCATGGAAAGAATGAATCAAGAACACAAAAGATTGAATACTAACCTTTGATTGAAGAACAAGAGAGAGAACTAGCAAGTTTGCAAGATTAGATCTTCTTCTACACTTTTGGAGGCTTGGAGATGGTTTCCCTTTGTTCTCTAAGTGTTTTGGAGGCTAGGGATACTAAAATCATGAAGTCATGGGGTATATATAGAAATATAACCTAAACAAAAGATTCTGCTCAAGTTCAGCATCTCTGGGTCGATTGGTTGGGTAGCTTGGCCCAGTTCGACCCAGCAGACATCAAATCCAAAGTCAGGGATTTGAGGGTCTTCCACTACTCGGAATCAAACGAAACTTTAAACACATATTCTATAACTTACCTAGCATGGAAAAATGGCTTTAAATCATATCCCACCAAGCTCTATGGTCATCAACCAATCTTCTCTTCATCAAGGCGTAGTTTCTTTTCTATATCCAACACTGTCTTCAAGTATGGGGCATCATCTTCAATCTCCATAGGTTCGGAGTCGAACACTATGTCTTCTACTAATATGGCCCATAGTTGACTTTCACTTCTACTTCGGGTCTTTGGATCTACAGACAAAAGAGTATCCGGGTTAAGGTTAGGGCCGGGTTTCACAGTGCGGGCCATTTATTGGTAGGGTTGCAAATAGTAGACTTGGGCTCATGGGCGCTCAAGACCGGTAACCAACCCGTGAGAGGACATGAGAACTTCCCGTCTATTATTTGTTGATGACCAATAGGGTTGATGAGTCCGCAGTCCGGGACTATGCTTACTCTAGTGAGAAGGATACCGAAAAGGATCACCCGAGGCAAGGAATGGACGTATCTGGACCTAAGTTGATGTAACCCAGTACATGACTTGCATTTCGCTAGGCTTTACCCTGACATGCACTAGTACTCAGACCAAATGGTGATGTGAGAAAGCGGTGACCTAAACCCCATCCATGGAATGTCCCGAGGGATGAAGGACCCATGCTAACCGAGGATGAGTGATTTGAGACCTCCCAAAGAAGTATGGTGCTATGACTTAAAGCATGTTTGCCTATAGAGATCAGCATACATAGAGTTAGATTCAAACATGAATTGTCTATTTCATATCATATTGCATCATGCTATGTTTTGCTATCATGTTATTTATGTTGTTGTGGAATAACTTGCCTTGTTGAGTTCTTTTGAACTCACTCATTTTTGTGCAAATATCTTTTGTTAGATTATTCTACAGGTGTTGATTACTATGACGGCTAGTGTGAGGAAGCGCAAGCTAAAGAAGCATACTTCACCCAAGGTGTTGGTAGTTACAAAGATCTCAGTGATGATCCCTCGTGTGATCAAGCTACGTATCATGATTAGCCCTACCGTGGAGTGGAAGCGGCCGTGCTTGATTTCTGAAGTTTATACTTATAAAGATGTTTTTTATAAAGTAGAAGATATTCTAGTTTAGTTTGATTACTTCTTTCTTTCCTTTCTTTTGGAATCGGTTGTAATCTTCTTCTTGACTTTCGAACTACGTACCGCTGTAACCGTGGAGTATATATATATATATATAAATATATGTTGGTATCATTTTCCATGCTCTGATTATATTGTTATTCTCTCTTCTTATCTTAATCTCTTGTTATGTTATTACACATTGATGATATCTTATTCATGATTATGTTATTGTGCATGTGGGAGGATGATTTCATCGATACTTGTTCTTCAGAGCTGTGGATCACACACTCGGGTACCGACTGGGTGGGTGTGACAGTATTGACCTTCATATTCTTCAGTACCTACATGATAATCTAACAAAGATATTTGCAAAAAAGGAGTGAGTTCGAAAGAACTCAACAAGGCAAGTTATTCCATAACAACATAAATATCATGATAGCAAAACATAGCGTGATGCAAAATGATATGAAACAGAAAATGCATGTATAAATCTAACTCAATGTATGATGGTCTCTATAGGCAGACATGCTTTAAGTTGTAGCACCATACTTCTTTGGGAAGGTCTCAAATCACTCATCATTAGTTGGTAATGGGTCCTGGAGAGGCTTTGAGAGAGGCTTCCCACATTCTTCACAAACACCAAGGAGAGGCTTTGAGAGAGGCTTCCAATGTTCTCTGAGGGTTTGAGAAACAAAGGAGGCTAAGAAACACGTACTTCTATTATATAGAGCACCAATAGACCTAACAGGGGATCTTTGGCAGATTCTGTCCCTGTTGGGCGATTGGCCCAATCGACCACCTAGTCGACCAAGCAAGACAGCAAGGCCAAAACAGGGAAATGAAGGTCCAAATCAAATCCAAATCCAATGAGCTTCTCCCAACACAACATATGACTTCCCTAGTATAGAGGAATGCCTTCAAATCATGTCCAACTACACTTTAAGTCCATCAACTAGTCTCATCTTCAACAAGGTGTAGTTTCATTTCCAAATTTGACAAAGCTTCCATGTATGGAACACCATCATCAACTTCCATAGGTTTTGGGTCAAACACCATGTCTTCCACTGAGATGGCCCATAGTTGGCTTCTTCCTTTACTTTGGGTCTTCAGACCTACAAACAACAAGGTTTCTGGGTCAAGGTTAGGGCTGGGTTTCACATTAATAGAATCAGAGAAGAGGTCATTACAGTAGTGTATTACCTTTCTCATAATTAGAAGATCAGAATTATAGAAGAAAGAATAAAACAAAGAAGAAATGAATCGATTACTAACCACCTTTTAGAAGAAGAACCGATGAAGAAACTCGAACGGATGCTTGAGGATCATCCTTGGCTTTGGAGGAGAGGTTTTGGGGTTCTTTCCACATTCTCTAGAGGCATAGAACTGATTATGAGTGAAAAACACGGAGTTCCCCCTTTAAATAGCATAAAAAAGTCCCAAAAATACCAGGACTTCACCAAACTAAAATACCAGGACTTCACCAAACTGCCCCTGTTGGTCGATTGGTTGGTGGACTGGCCAGTCGACCAACCATGTCAGCAACTCCAAAACAGGGATTTAATGGGCCTAACTTTAATATCTTTGGATGGGCTTCTTTCAACACATCTAATCACTTACTTAGCGTGGAGGAATGTCTTCAAACCAGGTCCAACTAGGCTTTAGGCCTATCAACCAAGTTCTTCTTCATCAATGTGTAGTTCAACTCCAAATCAAGTAAGGTTTCCATAAGGAAACACCATCATCAATATCCATGGGTTTTGAGTCAAACACCATGTCTTCAATGAGATGGCCCACAAAGACTTCTTCCGTCACTTCGGGTCTTTGGATCTACACTAAGGGAGAGGTCTGACTTGACTTCCTAGGACCTTCCGAGAATAACAATACTATATTCAAGGTCCAACTTCAAGGTCAAACATCAAACAAACCCTTCTTCACCCAAAACAGATAGGGTGTCTAGGTTAGGTGGGGTTAGATTTCACATTAAGAGAGGCTTCTCACATTCTCTTGAGGTTTTAGAAACAAAAGAGGCTAAGAAACATGAAGTCCTATTAAATAGAGCTTTAAAAACCCTAAACAGAAGATCTTCACTGATTCTGTCAGTAGCTAGTCAATTGGCTGGTCGAAGCTTGACAGCAAGGCCCAAACAGGGAAATCAAGGCCCAATCCTCTTCAAATTCAAGTGGGCTTCTCCCAACTCAACAAATGACTCACCTAACATAGAGGAATGCCTTCAAACCATGTCCAACTAGGCTTTAGGTCCATCAACAAATCTCTTCTTCATCAAGGTGTAGTTTCTTCTCTAACACTACCAAGGTTTCCAAGTATGGAGCACCATCTTCAATCTCCATGGGTTTTAGGTCAAACACAATGTCTTCCATTGAGATGGCCCATATTTTCCTTCTTCTTTCACTTCAGGTCTTCAAACCGACAAACAACAGGGATTCTGGGTTAAGGTTAGGGCTAGATTTTACACCGACATGCACCAGTACTCATGCCAGTGGTCATGGTAAGAGAGTGTTGACCTAAACCCCAGCCATGGTTGATTGACGAGGACTGAACCCCTTTGCCTGGGATCTCAACAAAGGTAACTAGTGTGAAATCTAGCCCAAACCCTAACCCGAAAACCCATTTGTTTATAAGTCCGAAGACCCAAAGTGAAGGAAGAAGGCAATTGTGGGCCATCTCAATGGAAGACATGGTGTTTGATCCAAAACCCATGGAGATTGATGATGGAGTTCCCTACTTGGAAACCTTGTCTAATTTGGAGAAGAAACTACACCTTGGTGTTGAAGAGCTTGGTTGATGGACTTGAGGCCTAGTTGGACATATTTTGGAAGGTCCCTCAATGCTGGGTAAGTTGCTTTTTGAGTTGGGAGAAGCCCCATTGAAAATTTTGAAGTTTGGAGCTTTAATTCCCTATTTTGGGCTTGCTGGTCGACTGGGTCGACTGGGCCAATCTGTCACATCCTCCCAACCAGTACCCTAACTAGCATACCTGAGTGTGATCCACAGCCCCGAAGATCAGGTACCGAGTAATCAACCTCCCACATATACAATAACATGATCATGAACAATAATAATCGATGTGCGAAAGATAAACCATAGATCCAAATAAGGAAAGAATGAATCATATATAAATTAGAGTACTAAATATAATCAGAGTGTCTAAATCAAATAAGTAAAGTGAGACGAAATCCCACTCTACAACCAGCGGAAATGTAGTTCTAAAAGAGAAGAAACATAATGAAATCTAATCCCAATAGCATGTACAATAGGTAACTAAATTGTTCTCAATCTTATAGACAATATCCCTATAAGTATAAATCTCATAAATGGCACAAGGGCACTTCCACTCTATGGTCGGACTAAGCATCGTACAGAGCATAACCACTCGTGGAATCTTCAGTGTAATTGTCGTAACCGCAATCACTTTCCTGGAGATATGCCTCTTCTCCTTGCGCTTCTTCATACGAGCAGTCATGATACTCAGAACCTGTAGAGTAGTTTAACAAACATTGTACAAAAGGAATGAGTTTCAAAGAAACTCAGTAAGACAGTTAAATCCATAATAATATAAATGGCAGGATTACAAAACAAACATAAATGCAATATGGTATGAGACAAACAATGAATGTATGAATCTAACTCTATGTATGATGGTCTCTATTGGCAGACATGCTTTAAGTCATAGCACCGTACTTCTTTAGGAAAGTCTCATTCACTCATCATCAGTTGGTAATGGGTCCTTCATCCCTCAGGATATTCCATGGCTGGGGGTATAGGTCACCACTCTCTCACATCACCATTGGTCTAAGTACCGACGCATGTCAGGGTTAAAGCCTAGCCAAATGCAAGTCTTCTACTCAGCTACATCAAGTCAAATCCAGATACGTTCAATACTCACCCCTGGCGATCCTTTCCGGTATCCTTCACACTAGAGTCCTCATAGTCCCTGACTACGGACTCATCAACCCTATTGGTTATCCACATATGGTAAACGGGAAGCTCTCACATCCTTTCACAGGTTGGTTACCGGTCTTAAGCGCCTGTGAGCCCAAGTCTAACCATATGCAACCCTACCAATAAATGGTCCCCACAATGTGATTCCTGTCCTCTCACGGGTTGGTTACCGGTCTTGAGCGCCCATGAATCCCCATTGCTACCACGGGTCGTTCGGTCTCAATACCCCTCCGATTAGGGTCTGACATAACGGGACATCCTAGCCAAACACTACTAGACAGTCCTAAATATGGCATCCAACAGTTTAGGAAGGTGTCCAAAGGGCATCTCCGGAAACATCCCATAATATTCCCGTAGTAGTCCTAGGACAGAAGTGTCAAAAGGAACACCTCTCCTTTCCAAACCATACTTAAGCATACACAAGCATCAATCCATAACATCACATATATGGTAACTTCATATATGGAAAGAAATCAATAATTACATTCAACTTGTGTATAACTGGTAAGTAAATCATACATGAGTCAATTTAATATAAACAAGTAATGCTACTGATATCAAGACAAGTACCACGTAGTATAACATTGTAAGAATCTAATTAAAGAAATAAATTAACAAGATTCAAATATAGAAACTAAGATATGCAATTTATGTTGTTAAGGAAGTAACCATCCTTACCTTTTATAACTTGCAAAGGAATCTTAAGAAATCAAGTAAGATCTTGACAAACTTGAGAAGAAGGTCCTAAACAAGTGTATACAATATATTAGGAAAGATCCTAACTGAAAAGAAATCAAAACATCCAAAACAGACCAAATTTGGAGTTGCTGTACTCATTGGTCGATTGGATTGGTCTACTGTTTCAGTCGACCAATCAGTCGACCAATGGAGACAGTGGCCTACAAAATCAGAGTTTTAAGAATAAAGAACCGAATTTGGTGGTTCAAAAGGGTACTAAACAAGGGGTAAACTACAATAGTAGTATCCTAACATATAGAGGACCTCAAAACACTAATGGAATCAAGTTTTTAAGTTACAAATTAGGAAACAAAAAGTTACCATAATTAGATCAATCATGGTTCTTGAAGAATTCAAGATACAAATCATAGACAAGAACAATAGGAGAATGAATCATTGATTTTGATAAAGATATCATGGAAGGCATACTTAGATCTTCAAGAAAATAGATCTAAGAACATGAATCTAAATAAGGAAACAAAACTTACCATAGATGTATCAGTCATGATTCTTGAAGAAAGCATGGTATGATAGAGGAGAAACAACTAGAGATTGATAGATCATGGATTATGTAAAGAAAACACAGCGATTGACTACTAATACGATCAATATAATAGATCTAAGAACATCAGAATTTAAATCAAAGATAAACGAAGACGAGATCATGAT
This sequence comes from Hakea prostrata, assembly GCF_041222555.1. NCBI lineage: Eukaryota > Viridiplantae > Streptophyta > Magnoliopsida > Proteales > Proteaceae > Hakea > Hakea prostrata. The sequence continues at coordinate 35,416,499 of NC_142608.1, forward strand.
TTAGATCATGATTCCTTCAAAAGCTTGCAATGATCATGATTACGGACATTGCTTTAGCTTTTAATCATTAGGAAGATCATGAGAGATAAGTTCAGAGATGTTTGCAACAGAGAATGCAGCATCTCCTCTACTGTCTCAACTCAAAAAGGAAAGAAAACAAGGATGAAGAAGAAGAAGAGAGTGTAAACATACCTTTTTGTGTAAGAACACGAGTTTTGACGAAGATCCGTCAAGATAAACACCAAGGACACAAGGGAGATGACTTGCAGAGGTCTTTGGTTCGTTCCAAAGAGTTTGGAGGCAGAAAATACGAAGTAGGCTCGAGATTGGACTTAAATAGAGCAAGCAAGACCTAATTAGCAAAAACAGAACCCATTGGTCGAGTGGATTGGTCGACTGGTCCAGTCGACCAATGAGTCGACCAATTAGTTCAGCAAGTTCAAAACAGGGAATTGAAGGCTCCGAACAAATCCAAACATAAAGGGGTTTTGCACACACACCAAGTGACTTACCTAATAGGTAGAAATGCCTTCAAACCATGATAGAGAACACTCCAAGTCCATCAACTAATTCGATCTTCATCAAGATTCAGTTTCCATAAATAGCACATTGTCATCAACACTCATGGATTCAAAGCCAGACACCAAGTCCTCCACTGGGATGGCCCAAAGCTGACTTCTTGCTTTACTTCGGGTTGTCGGACCTACAAACAACAGGGTTTCCGGGTCAAGGTTAGGGCTGGGTTTCACACAATCAACCCAGCCAATCTGCCCATAGTGACAGGGGCTTAAGTGTAAAATCTCTAATTTTTAGGGTTTTGATGTTCTATTTAATGGGACTATGTGGTTTTCAGCCCCACTTGTTTCTAAAGCCTCTGGAGAATGTGGGAAGGCTCTCTCAAGCCTTTTCGTTGAAGTTGTGGAAGATCCTTTGTGAATTCTCATGCTTTTCGGTGAATTTTCTTCATTAAGGTTGGTGATTACTCCTATTCTTTTCAATTGATCTATTTTCTATTGATTTCTTCTCATCTTTGTAATTATGAAGAAGGTTCTGTATCATTGCAAATGCCTCTTCCTCAATCTCTGTAGTTGTGAGTGAATCTCCATTCACTCCAATTGTTCCTATGATCTAGACAACTTGATTTTAGGAAGAGACTGTTTGAGATCTTCATGGATGTGTGGTCATTCAATGTTTTTATTTCTAAAGCATGCTAGATTCATTCCTATGTTTATTTCTATCTAAGATCTACTATTCTTTTCTTTCTACAGTGAGTTCTCATTCTCTCTAGCCTCTCCGTATAATTCTCATATTGATTTCGGTAAAAACCTAGTTTTTGATTAATTCAGAATTCTATCCTTTTGATCATTGTTGATGCCTAATCTATGCTAGATAGTCTTACACTGCTATTCTAGAGTTTCCCTTAAAATTTCAGAGTGTTTTGAATCCCAGAAGTTGAGTTTCAGATAAAAAATTGGAGTTTCTATCCATATTGTTCACTGGTCGATTGCCTAGGTCGATTGCCCAAGCTACCCAGCCAATCTGCCCATAGTGACAATAGCTGAATTTTTGGTCTGTTTTGATCTGTTTGACTTCCGATCTTCGAGGGTTTGTTCCTAATGCTTGAACTATGCTTGTTTAGGGTTTATTTGCTAACCTTAGACCAATCTTCATTCTTTCTCTGGAATTCTTCGAAGTTAATTAAGGTAAGGACGGCTGTTCCCTAATAACCTAAAATGTATCTTTACTTGTATTTGATTTGTATTGCATGATCATACTGTTGTTCTTATAATTTTCTTATAATTATATTTGTAATATCCAGCCCTATTCTAACCCTGACCCTAACCCGGATTCACTGTTGTATTCAGGTCCGAAGACCCGAAGTGGTGGTAGAAGAGACCTATGGACCATTCTGATTGATGATCATGATTCGGAGACTGAGCTTATGGACATTGATGATGATACCCCTTGCTTAAATGCATTATCAGTGTTTAAGGAAAGTCTGCGCATCAGAGAAGAATAATCTAGTTGATGTACCTAATGACCTCCTGTGCACAATCCGAAGGTATTCCCCGAAACTAGACTTCTTGATTGAATTGTGGAAGAAAACCTCACTCAAATTGACCTTGTATAGCCTTTCAAATCCCTACTTGAAGTTGCTAAACTAAACCTGTTTTTCTGCTGAGAAACATTTTGGTCGATCCTTTTGGTCGATACCATCGACCAAAACCATCGACCAAAGTTTCCCAGTCTGCCAAGTTAAAGATTCCATGGAATATTCCTATTCTATTTATTATGACCTCGAGCCTTAAGCCCTTGTGCAATCATTTTCTCACCTGAAATCGTGGGGAGAGCTTCCCAAGGCATCTCCTTGGCTAATGTGAAGGGCACCTCATCAAAATCTCATTGTTTACTATTGACTCTTGTCTACATCTTCCACACCAAGGTATGAATCACCATTCCACTCTCTATCCTACCATTTTCTATTCTTTTCTATTCCTTTCTTTCTGGTGAGACATTGGAAATGGTGCTGTCACCTTGCAACCACCACTCCAAGTGTCTACACATGATTAACCTATGAGTTTCTTTGCCATCCATTGATGCAATGCCTCCACCTCATGCCTAGCATATGTATTCCTCTATTTTTCTATTAACATCATGTCATTTTGTACCAAACTGAGTTGTAGGGCATGTTATGTTCATGTTTATCACTTCTATATGATTCCAATCGAAATTCTATTAGTTCCCCTAGCTATTACATGCCATTTCCATGACAATGCCATCAATCCCAACTCATGCCATGATGTTTGTCACTTGAACTTGTTAGCTCAATTTGGGGCTTTTTGTTTGGACCATTGGATTGGGTAAATTTCTTGACTTATAGTGTCCTACTACTGTTGTTAAGTGTTCCTCCAAGTTTCAGATTGATCCGAACACCGGAAAACCAATTTAGGATGAAAACACCCAAAATCCATCATTCTGTCCCGAAGGAAATTTTGGTCGATCCTTTTGGTCGATACCATCGACCAAAGTTGTTGCTGACAGCAACCTTGGCTAGTTTTGATCCGATTAATATCCAATCTTCCTAATTTCTTCTCTAACTTATTATTGATGTTTGTTTAGGGCATTAACAATTATTTTGGACTAATTCTTGGTACTCTCAATTCATCATCAATTCAACCCAAGGTAAGGATGGTTATCTCCATAAATATATAGATCACCAACTTATAATTTATGTTCTTGTTTATGAATAGAACCTTTTGATTACTTTTAAATCTTTATAAGACTGTTATATATGTGTTAGAATAGTAGTATTGATATCTTCATACTTTTGTCATGTTACCTTACTATTCTTGTTTACTTATGTCTATGATGATTCATTTCAATATCATGATTTAAAGTTTACGATAAGATTCATTGGATGCATGAAAGATGATGAACTTGAATATGTGATTGCTTATGTATGACTTGGGATTGGGGAGTGTTCTATTGACACTTATGTCCTTAGGCATCGGAGGGAATAGTATGGGATATTCTCCGATGGTGCCTATAGACACCTTCCCGGGTTATTGGATGACATACATAGGACTATCTAGTTGGTTGGCTAGGTTTATCCTTGTCGTGTCAGACCCGAATCGGAAGGGCATTGAGACCGAACAACCCGTGGTAGTGTATGGTTGGATGGGCGCTCTAGGCTGGTAACCAATCCAATAGGGGACATAAACCATGCTACGGATACCCGAAAGGGGCCATTTATTGGTTGGGTTGCAAATGGCTACACTTGGGCTCACGGGCGCTCAAGACCGGTAACCAATCCATTAGAGGATGTGAGAGCTTCCTGTTTACTATTTGTGGATGACCAATAGGGTTGATGAGTCCGAAATCCGGGATTTCGCTGACTCTAGTGTGAAGGATACCCGAAAGGATCGCCGAGGGCGAGGAATTGACGTATCTGGATCTGACTTGACCGACTGAGTAGATGACCTGCATTGGGCTAGGCTTTACTGTGACATGAGCCAGTACTTATACCAAATGGTGATGTGAGAGAGTGGTGACCTATTCCCTTACCATGGTTTTTGAGATGACTTTACCGAACTTCCCTGGCAGACCCAAGATATCTTGTATGATTGAGGGGGAGTGACTGACCACCCAAAGAAGTATGGTGCTATGACTTAAAGCATGTCTACCCTAGAGACTAGCATTCATAGAGTTAGAATCATACAACATCATATGTTCCATATCACATTGCATTATGGATGTTCTGTATGTGTATGATTTCTCAATATGGAATAACTACCTTGTTGAGTTCTTCGAACTCATTCCTTTTGTACAAATGTTTTTAGATTATCCTACAGGTACCAAAGACTACGATGGCACCCCCTTCGAGACGGACTATGATTCCGCATACTACCCTTCGGGTAGTGGCATCTGTGAAGATTCGAGTGTTGGTGCCGAGGAGGATTACTATCCGCACCAGGGTTAGCCCTATGGTTGTGAGGGAGCGGCAAAGTTGGGTTTACTTCATCCTTACCATTGAGGAGACTGTTATTAGAGTAGAGGAAACCCTAGCTTAGTGCCCCATTCCCCTGGTGTATTTTTGGAGTACTTGGACCTGTAATTAATTTACTTTTTGGATTATCTTTAATACCTGGACATGTAATTAATATTGTCACACTTCTTTTCCGCTGCTCTGAGAGAGTGGTTATCATACCTTCTCTCACCTTTATGATTATGTTCACACTTTATTGTTATCTGTCTTCCGCACTCTGATTTATTTAATCTTATCTTATTCATGATACTTAGTATTAATTGTTTTTACTTTGATTATCTTTGTTAATGATTATGTCATTGTGTATGTGGGAGGCATGGACCTATGAATCTTGATCCTTGGACTATGGATCACATTCCCGGGTATTCCAAATGGGGTACCATGTGACAGATTGGTATCAGAGCCCAAGATCAAGTGGAACCCCGACCACAGAAACGGTGACGGAACATTCCGAGTCACAGATCCAAAAGTGACTCAAGTATTCTTAGAAGTGAATAATAGATAACCTGGATTAGAAACCAAAATATTGAAGCACAATTTGATTCATGAATAAGACACAATAATAAAAACAAAGTAACAGATCTTCATTAATCACATAGGAGAATTTTACAAGTCTGAAAAAAAAGATACATCCGAGATAGCATAAAAGAAAATTTTCTAGTACTATCTATATAGGTGATCAACTCCGATGATCTGTCTGACCCCTCCTAGATCTGAACTCCTCCTCCAGTCGTGCAAACCTCTCACCAAGGGTGCACATGTGTAATTCTATCCTCTCCTGTCGAGCCTCGATCCTCTCAAGTATGGAGTAAATAGACGGCTGATGAGAAGCCACATCTGGAGTGTCAGAAGTCGCAAGAGATGAACCTCCGACCTCAGTGAATCGTGGAGTGGGAACCTCCTCATGTCTCGGAGCCTCATCATGACCCTGATCTGTAAAACCCAGCCCTAACCTTGACCCGGAAACCTTGTTATTTGTAGGTCCGATGACCCGAAGTAAAGTAAGAAGTCAGCTTTGGGCCATCCCAGTAGAGGACTTGGTGTCTGGCTTTGAATCCATGAAAGTTGATGATGAGGTTCTATTTATGGAAACTGAATCCTGATGAAGATCTAATTAGTTGATGGACTTGGAGTGCTCTCTATCTTGGTTTGAAGGCATTTCTACCTATTAGGTAAGTCACTTGACTTGTGTGCAAAACCCCTTTAGGATTGGATTTGATCTGGACCTTCAATTCCCTGTTTTGGTCTTGCTGTCAGCATTGGTCGACGATTGGTCGACTGGGTCACTCGACCAATCCACTCGACCAATGAGTGCTGTCTTTGGCAATTAGGTTGTTCTTGCTCTATTTAAGTCCAATCTCGAGTCCACTTCGTATTTGCTGCCTCCAAACTCTCTGGAACGAACCAAAGACCTCTGCAAGTCATCTCTCTTGCATCCTTGGTGTTTTCTTGACGGATCTTCGTCAAAACTCTTCTTTTTGCATCAAAAGGTATGTCTACTCTCTCTTCTTCTCCTCCATCTTTGTTTTTCTTTCCTTTTTGAGTTGAGACAGTGGAAGAGATGCTGCATTCTCTGTTGCAAACATCTCTGAACATGTTCTCATGATCATCCTAAGGATTTGAGGCCAGAACAATGATCTTAACCATGATCATTGCAAGCTTTTGAAGGAATCATGATCAAACCATGATCTAATCTTTGATTAAACTTCTAATCTGAATTCTGATCTCTTTGGATCTTCTATGTTGATCATGTTAGTAGGTAATTACTGTGTTTTCTTTCCATGATCCATAATCTATAGATTTCTAGTTGTTCTCTTCTACCATACTATGTGTTCTTCATGATGCATGATAGTTACATATATGGTAGGTTTTATTTCCTTATTTAGATTTATGCTTCTAAGCCTTATTCCATGAAGATCTATGTATGTTTTCATGTTTTCATTACCGAAAGCAATGATCCATCCTCCTATTGTTCTTGTCTTTGTTTTCTATTTCAAATTCATCAAGATCCATGGTTGAGTTAATTATGGTAACTTTTTGTTTCCCTAATTTGGATCTTGATATCTTGATTTGATTGGTGTTTTGAGGTCCCCTATTTGTTAGAATACTACTGATGTAGTCTACCCCTTGATTAGTACCCTTTTGAACCACCAAATTCGGATTTCATATCTTAAAACTCTGATTTTATAGGCTACTGTCTGCATTGGTCGACTGATTGGTCGACTGGACCACTCGACCAATCCACTCGACCAATGAGTACGGCAACTCCAGATTTGGTCCTTTTCGGATGTTTTGATATCTTTTCTGTTAGGGATCTTTCCTAATATGTTGTATATACTTGTTTAGGACCTTCTTCTCAAGTTTGCCAAGATCTTACTTGATTTCTTAGGATTCCTTTGCGAGTTATAAAAGGTAAGGATGGTTATTTCCTTAATTACATAGATAGCATGAATCTAGTTTCTATATTTGAATATCATAGATATGATTCCTAAATTAGATTCTTACAATGATATACTACTTGTTGCATAACTTTGATTACAGTAGCATTACTTATTCATATTAAATTGATTCATGTATGATTTACTTACCAATGTTATACAAGTGATTGTAAATATTGATTTCTTTCCATATATGAAGTTACCATATATGTGATGATATGAATTGATGCATGTGTATGCTTAAGTATGGTTTGGAAAGGAGAGGTGTCCTTTTGACACTTCGTCCTTGGACTACTACGGGAATATTATGGGATGTTTCCGGAGATGCCCTCTGGACACCTTCCTAAACTGTTGGATGACATATCTAGGATTGTCTAGTAGTGTTTGGCTAGGATGTCTGTTATGTCGGACCCTAATCGGAGGGGGTATTGAGACCCGAACGACCCGTGGTAGCAATGGGGATTCATGGGCGCTCAAGACCGGTAACCAACCCGTGAGAGGACAGGGAATCACATTGTGGGGGCCATTTATTGGTAGGGTTGCATATGATTAGACTTGGGCTCACGGCGGCCCTCCGACCAACCCGCGCTTAAGACCGGTCACCCCGTGGGTTGAGAGGACGTGAGAGCTTCCCGTTTACCATATGTTGGATGATCAATAGGGTTGATGAGTCCGCAGTCCGAGTTGGACTATGCATTACTCTAGTGTGAAGGATACCGAAAAGGATCGCCCGAGGCAAGGAATGGACGTATCCGGACCTAACTTGATATAACCAAGTAGAAGACTTGCATTTGGCTAGGTTTTACCCCGACATGCGCTAGTACTCATACCAAATGGTTGTGAGAGAGTGGTGACCTAAACCCCCATCCATGGTTTGTCCCGAGGGATGAAGGGCCACCACCCAGTGCTAACCGGAACATGGTTGAGTGATTTGAGGGACTTTCCCAAAGAAGTACGGTGCTATGACTTAAAGCATGTCTGCCAATAGAGACCAGCATACATAGAGTTAGATTCAAACATGAATTGTCTATTTCATATCATATTGCATCATGCTATGTTTTGCTATCATGCTATTTATGTTGTTGTGGAATAACTTGCCTTGTTGGAGTTCTTTGAACTCACTCATTTTTGTGCAAATATGTTTTGTTAGATTATTCTGCAGGTGTTGATTACTATGACGGCTAGTGTGAGGAAGCGCAAAGCTAAAGAAGCATACCTCACCCAAGGTGTTGGTAGTTACAAAGATCTCAGTGATGATCCCTCGTGTGATCAAGCTACGTATCATGATTAGCCCTACCGTGGAGTGGAAGCGGCCGTGTTTGATTTCTGAAGTTTATACTTTATAAAGATGTTTTTTATAAAGTAGAAGATATTCTAGTTTAGTTTGATTACTTCTTTCTTTCCTTTCTTTTGGAATCGGTTGTAATCTTCTTCTTGACTTTCGAACTACGTACCCCTTAACCGTGGAGTATATATATATATATATAAATATATGTTGGTATCATTTTCCATGCTCGATTATATTGTTATTCTCTCTTCTTATCTTAATCTCTTGTTATGTTATTACACATTGATGATATCTTATTCATGATTATGTTATTGTGCATGTGGGAGGATGATTTCATCGATACTTGTTCTTCGTAGTGTGGATCACACACTCGGGTACCGATCAGTGGGTGTGACAATATTGACCTTCATATTCTTCAGGACCTACATGATAATCTAACAAAGATATTTGCAAAAGGAGTGAGTTCAAAGAACTCAACAAGGCAAGTTATTCCATAACAACATAAATATCATGATAGCAAAACATAGCGTGATGCAAAATGATATGAAACGTAGAAAATGCATGTATAAATCTAACTCAATGTATGATGGTCTCTATAGGGCGGACATGCTTTAAGTTGTAGCACCATACTTTTTGGGAAGGTCTCAAATCACTCATCATTAGTTGGTAATGGGTCCCGAGAGGCTTTGAGAGAGGCTTCCCACATTCTTCAAACACCAAGGAGAGGCTTTGAGAGAGGCTTCCAATGTTCTCTCGAGGGTTTGAGAAACAAAGGAGGCTAAGAAACACGTACTTATTATATAGAGCACCAATAGACCTAACGAGGGATCTTTGCGTGACTCGCCCTCATGGCGATTGGCCCAATCGACCACCTAGTCGACCAAGCAAGACAAAGCAAGGCCAAAAACAGGGGAAATGAAGGTCCAAATCAAATCCAAATCCAATGAGCTTCTCCCAACACAACATATGACTTCCCTAGTATAGAGGAATGCCTTCAAATCATGTCCAACTACACTTTAAGTCCATCAACTAGTCTCATCTTCAACAAGGTGTAGTTTCATTTCCAAATTTGACAAAGCTTCCATGTATGGAACACCATCATCAACTTCCATAGGTTTTGGGCCAAACACCATGTCTTCCACCGAGATGGCCCATAGTTGGCTTCTTCCTTACTTTGGGTCTTCGAGACTCTACAAACAACAAGGTTTCGGTCAAGGTTAGGGAATGGGTTTCACATTAATAGAATCGAGAAGAGGTCATTACAAGTAGTGTATTACCTTTCTCATAATTAGAAGATCAGAATTATAGAAGAAAGAATAAAACAAAGAAGAAATGAATCGATTACTAACCACCTTTAGAAGAAGAACCGATGAAGAAACTCGAACGGATGCTTGAGGATCATCCTTGGCTTTGGAGGAGAGGTTTTGGGGTTCTTTCCACATTCTCTAGAGGCATAGAACTGATTATGAGTGAAAAACACGGAGTTCCCCCTTTAAATAGCATAAAAAAGTCCCAAAATACCGTGACTTCACCAAACTAAAATACCAGGACTTCACCAAATCGCTCGTTATCGATTGGTTAGTGGACTCGCCATCGACCAACCATGTCGAAGAACTCCAAAACAGGGATTTAATGGGCCTAACTTTAATATCTTTGGATGGGCTTCTTTCAACACATCTAATCACTTACTTAGCGTGGAGGAATGTCTTCAAACCGGGTCCAACTAGGCTTTAGGCCTATCAACCAAGTTCTTCTTCATCAATGTGTAGTTCAACTCCAAATCAAGTAAGGTTTCCATAAGGAAACACCATCATCAATATCCATGGGTTTTGAGTCAAACACCATGTCTTCAATGAGATGGCCCACAAAGACTTCTTCCGTCACTTCGGGTCTTTGGATCTACACTAAGGAGAGGTCTCGACTTGACTTCCTAGGACCTTCCGAGAATAACAATACTATATTCAAGGTCCAACTTCAAGGTCAAACATCAAACAAACCCTTCTTCACCCAAAACAGAGTAGGGTGTCTAGGTTAGGTGGGGTTAGGATTTCACATTAAGAGAGGCTTCTCACATTCTCTTGAGGTTTTAGAAACAAAAGAGGCTAAGAAACATGAAGTCCTATTAAATAGAGCTTTAAAACCCTAAACAAGATCTTCACCGGGATTCAGAGCTAGTCAATTGGTCGGTCAGCTTGACAAAGAAGGGCCCAAACAGGGAAATCAAGGCCCAATCCTCTTCAATTCAAGTGGCCTCTCCCAACTCAACAAATGACTCACCTAACATAGAGGAATGCCTTCAAACCATGTCCAACTAGGGCTTTAGGTCCATCAACAAATCTCTCTTCAAGGTAGTTTCTTCTCTAACACTACCAAGGTTCCAAGCATGGAGCACCATCTTCAATCTCCATGGGTTTTAGGTCAAACACAATGTCTTCCATTGAGATGGCCCATATTTTCTTCTTCTTCACTTCAGGTCTTCAAACCGACAAACAACAGGGATTCTCGGGTTAAGGTTAGGGCTAGATTTTACACCGACATGCACCAAGGATCATGCCAGGGTCATGGTAAGAGAGTGTTGACCTAAACCCCACCATGGTTGATTGACGAGGGACTGAACCCCTTTGCTCGGGATCTCAACAAAGGTAACTAGTGTGAAATCTAGCCCAAACCCTAACCCGAAACCCATTTGTTTATAAGTCCGAAGACCCAAAGTGAAGGAAGAAGGCAATTGTGGGCCATCTCAATGGAAGACATGGTGTTTGATCCAAAACCCATGGAGATTGAGGAAGGGGGGGGTGGGGGTTTGGAGGGGGGGCCCCCACCACACCCGGCCACCCCAACGCGCCCCCCAATGGACAATAATAATCGATGTGCAAAGATAAACCATAGATCCAAATAAGGAAAGAATGAATCATATATAAATTAGAGTACTAAATATAATCGTAGTGTCTAAATCAAATAAGTAAAGTGAGACGAAATCCCACTCTACAACCAGCTGAAATGTAGTTCTAAAAGAGAAGAAACATAATGAAATCTAATCCCAATAGCATGTACAATAGGTAACTAAATTGTTCTCAATCTTATAGACAATATCCCTATAAGTATAAATCTCATAAATGGCACAAGGGCACTTCCACTCTATGGTCGGACTAAGCATCGTACGGAGCATAACCACTGGTGGAATCTTCAGTGTAATTGTCGTAACCGCAATCACTTTCCTGAGATATGCCTCTTCTCCTTGCGCTTCTTCATACGAGCAAATATGATACTCGGAACTCAGAGAATAGTTTAACAAACATTGTACAAAAGGAATGAGTTTCAAAGAAACTCAAGAAGACGCTTAAATCCATAATAATATAAATGGCAGGATTACAAAACAAACATAAATGCAATATGGTATGAGACAAACAATGAATGTATGAATCTAACTCTATGTATGATGGTCTCTATTGGCGTAGATGCTTTAAGTCATAGCACCGTATTTCTTTAGGAAAGTCTCATTCACTCATCATCGCTTGGTAATGGGTCCTTCATCCCTCGGGATATTCCATGGTCAGGGGTATAGGTCACCACTCTCTCACATCACCATTGGTCTAAGTACCGACGCATGTCGTGGTAAAGCCTAGCCAAATGCAAGTCTTCTACTCAGCTACATCAAGTCAAATCCGGATACGTTCAATCCTCACCCCCGACGATCCTTTCCGGTATCCTTCACACTAGAGTCCTCATAGTCCCTGACTACGGACTCATCAACCCTATTGGTTATCCACATATGGTAAACGGGAAGCTCTCACATCCTTTCACAGGTTGGTTACCGGTCTTAAGCGCCTGTGAGCCCAAGTCTAACCATATGCAACCCTACCAATAAATGGTCCCCACAATGTGATTCCTGTCCTCTCACGGGTTGGTTACCGGTCTTGAGCGCCCATGAATCCCCATTGCTACCACGGGTCGTTCGGTCTCAATACCCCTCCGATTAGGGTCTGACATAACGGGACATCCTAGCCAAACACTACTAGACAGTCCTAAATATGGCATCCAACAGTTTAGGAAGGTGTCCAAAGGGCATCTCCGGAAACATCCCATAATATTCCCGTAGTAGTCCTAGGACAGAAGTGTCAAAAGGAACACCTCTCCTTTCCAAACCATACTTAAGCATACACAAGCATCAATCCATAACATCACATATATGGTAACTTCATATATGGAAAGAAATCAATAATTACATTCAACTTGTGTATAACTGGTAAGTAAATCATACATGAGTCAATTTAATATAAACAAGTAATGCTACCGATATCAAAAAAAACAAAAATAAGAAAAAAAAAAATTAATATAATAATAAAAAAAAAAAATTAAAAAATTTAAAAAAAAAAAAAAAAATTAAGAAATTTTTTATTTTAAAAAGTAACCAACCCTACCTTTTTTATTTAAAAAAGAAAATTAAATAAAAAAAATTAAGATCTTCACAAATAAGAGAGGAAAGCCCAAAAAAAAAATATAAAATATATAAGGAAAAACCCTAACTAAAAAAAAAACAAAACATCCAAAACAGACCAAATTTGGAGTTGTCTGTTCTCATTGGTCGATTGGATTGGTCTACCGGTTCAGTCGACCAATCAATCGACCAATGGAGACAATGGCCTACAAAATCAGAGTTTTAAGAATAAAGAACCGAATTTGGTGGTTCAAAAGGGTACTAAACAAGGGGTAAACTACAATAGTAGTATCCTAACATATAGAGGACCTCAAAACACTAATGGAATCAAGTTTTTAAGTTACAAATTAGGGAAACAAAAAGTTACCATAATTAGATCAATCATGGTTCTTGAAGAATTCAAGATACAAATCATAGACAAGAACAATAGGAGAATGAATCATTGATTTTGATAAAGATATCATGGAAGGCATACTTAGATCTTCAAGAAAATAGATCTAAGAACATGAATCTAAATAAGGAAACAAAACTTACCATAGATGTATCGATCATGATTCTTGAAGAAAGCATGGTATGATAGAGGAGAAACAACTAGAGATTGATAGATCATGGATTATGAAAAAGAAAACACAGCCATTGACTACTAATACGATCAATATAATAGATCTAAGAACATCAGAATTTAAATCAAAGATAAACGAAGACGAGATCATGATTTAGATCATGATTCCTTCAAAAGCTTGCAATGATCATGATTACGAACATTGCTTTAGCTTTTAAATCATTAGGAAGATCATGAGAGATAAGTTCGGAGATGTTTGCAACAGAGAATGCAGCATCTCCTCTCTGTCTCAACTCAAAAGGAAAGAAAACAAGGATGAAGAAGAAGAAGAGAGTGTAAACATACCTTTTTGTGTAAGAACACGAGTTTTGACGAAGATCCGTCAAGATAAACACCAAGGACACAAGGGAGATGACTTGCAGAGGTCTTTGGTTCGTTCCAAAGAGTTTGGAGGCAGAAAATACGAAGTAGGCTCGAGATTGGACTTAAATAGAGCAAGCAAGACCTAATTAGCAAAAACAGAACCCATTGGTCGAGTGGATTGGTCGATCGGTCCAGCTCGACCAATGAGTCGACCAATTAGTTCAAGAAGTTCAAAACAGTGGAATTGAAGGCTCCGAACAAATCCAAACATAAAGGGGTTTTGCACACACACCAAGTGACTTACCTAATAGGTAGAAATGCCTTCAAACCATGATAGAGAACACTCCAAGTCCATCAACTAATTCGATCTTCATCAAGATTCAGTTTCCATAAATAGCACATTGTCATCAACACTCATGGATTCAAAGCCAGACACCAAGTCCTCCACCGGGATGGCCCAAAGCTGACTTCTTGCTTTACTTGGGTTGTCGGACCTACAAACAACAGGGTTTCCGGGTCAAGGTTAGGGCTGGGTTTCACACAATCAACTCCACCAATCTGCCCATAGTGACAGGGGCTTAAGTGTAAAATCTCTAATTTTTAGGTTTTGATGTTCTATTTAATGGGACTATGTGGTTTTCAGCCCCACTTGTTTCTAAAGCCTCCGGAGAATGTGGGAAGGCTCTCTCAAGCCTTTTCGTTGAAGTTGTGGAAGATCCTTTGTGAATTCTCATGCTTTTCGGTGAATTTTCTTCATTAAGGTTGGTGATTACTCCTATTCTTTTCAATTGATCTATTTTCTATTGATTTCTTCTCATCTTTGTAATTATGAAGAAGGTTCTACAGATCATTGCAAATGCCTCTTCCTCAATCTCTGTAGTTGTGAGTGAATCTCCATTCACTCCAATTGTTCCTATGATCTAGACAACTTGATTTTAGGAAGAGACTGTTTGAGATCTTCATGGATGTGTGGTCATTCAATGTTTTTATTTCTAAAGCATGCTAGATTCATTCCTATGTTTATTTCTATCTAAGATCTACTATTCTTTTCTTTCTACAGTGAGTTCTCATTCTCTCTAGCCTCTCCGTATAATTCTCATATTGATTTCGGTAAAAACCTAGTTTTTGATTAATTCGGAATTCTATCCTTTTGATCATTGTTGATGCCTAATCTATGCTAGATAGTCTTACACTGCTATTCTAGAGTTTCCCTTAAAATTTCAGTGTTTTGAATCCCGAAGTTGAGTTTCGGATAAAAATTGGAGTTTCTATCCATATTGTTCACTGGTCGATTGCCTAGGTCGATTGCCCAAGCTACCCAGCCAATCTGCCCATAGTGACAATAGCTGAATTTTTGGTCTGTTTTGATCTGTTTGACTTCCGATCTTCGAGGGTTTGTTCCTAATGCTTGAACTATGCTTGTTTAGGGTTTATTTGCTAACCTTAGACCAATCTTCATTCTTTCTCCGAATTCTTCGAAGTTAATTAAGGTAAGGACGGCTGTTCCCTAATAACCTAAAATGTATCTTTACTTGTATTTGATTTGTATTGCATGATCATACTGTTGTTCTTATAATTTTCTTATAATTATATTTGTAATATCCAGCCCTATTCTAACCCCGACCCTAACCCGGATTCATCACGTTGTATTCAGGTCCGAAGACCCGAAGTGGTGGTAGAAGAGACCTATGGACCATTCTGATTGATGATCATGATTCGGAGACTGAGCTTATGGACATTGATGATGATACCCCTTGCTTAAATGCATTATCAGTGTTTAAGGAAAGTCTGCGCATCAGAGAAGAATAATCTAGTTGATGTACCTAATGACCTCCTGTGCACAATCCGAAGGTATTCCCGAAACTAGACTTCTTGATTGAATTGTGGAAGAAAACCTCACTCAAATTGACCTTGTATAGCCTTTCAAATCCCTACTTGAAGTTGCTAAACTAAACCTGTTTTTCTTGCTGAGAAACATTTTGGTCGATCCTTTTGGTCGATACCATCGACCAAAACCATCGACCAAAGTTTCCCAGTCTGCCAAGTTAAAGATTCCATGGAATATTCCTATTCTATTTATTATGACCTCGAGCCTTAAGCCCTTGTGCAATCATTTTCTCACCTGAAATCGTGGGGAGAGCTTCCCAAGGCATCTCCTTGGCTAATGTGAAGGGCACCTCATCAAAATCTCATTGTTTACTATTGACTCTTGTCTACATCTTCCACACCAAGGTATGAATCACCATTCCACTCTCTATCCTACCATTTTCTATTCTTTTCTATTCCTTTCTTTCTGGTGAGACATTGGAAATGGTGCTGTCACCTTGCAACCACCACTCCAAGTGTCTACACATGATTAACCTATGAGTTTCTTTGCCATCCATTGATGCAATGCCTCCACCTCATGCCTAGCATATGTATTCCTCTATTTTTCTATTAACATCATGTCATTTTGTACCAAACTGAGTTGTAGGGCATGTTATGTTCATGTTTATCACTTCTATATGATTCCAATCGAAATTCTATTAGTTCCCCTAGCTATTACATGCCATTTCCATGACAATGCCATCAATCCCAACTCATGCCATGATGTTTGTCACTTGAACTTGTTAGCTCAATTTGGGGCTTTTTGTTTGGACCATTGGATTGGGTAAATTTCTTGACTTATAGTGTCCTACTACTGTTGTTAAGTGTTCCTCCAAGTTTCAGATTGATCCGAACACCGGAAAACCAATTTAGGATGAAAACACCCAAAATTCATCATTCTGTCCCGAAGGAAATTTTGGTCGATCCTTTTGGTCGATACCATCGACCAAAGTTGTTGTTGATTAACAACCTTGGCTAGTTTTGATCCGATTAATATCCAATCTTCCTAATTTCTTCTCTAACTTATTATTGATGTTTGTTTAGGGCATTAACAATTATTTTGGACTAATTCTTGGTACTCTCAATTCATCATCAATTCAACCCAAGGTAAGGATGGTTATCTCCATAAATATATAGATCACCAACTTATAATTTATGTTCTTGTTTATGAATAGAACCTTTTGATTACTTTTAAATCTTTATAAGATCAGTTATATATGTGTTAGAATAGTAGTATTGATATCTTCATACTTTTGTCATGTTACCTTACTATTCTTGTTTACTTATGTCTATGATGATTCATTTCAATATCATGATTTAAAGTTTACGATAAGATTCATTGGATGCATGAAAGATGATGAACTTGAATATGTGATTGCTTATGTATGACTTGGGATTGGGGAGTGTTCTATTGACACTTATGTCCTTAGGCATCGGAGGGAATAGTATGGGATATTCTCCGATGGTGCCTATAGACACCTTCCCGGGTTATTGGATGACATACATAGGACTATCTAGTTGGTTGGCTAGGTTTATCCTTGTCGTGTCAGACCCGAATCGGAAGGGCATTGAGACCGAACAACCCGTGGTAGTGTATGGTTGGATGGGCGCTCTAGGCTGGTAACCAATCCAATAGGGGACATAAACCATGCTACGGATACCCGAAAGGGGCCATTTATTGGTTGGGTTGCAAATGGCTACACTTGGGCTCACGGGCGCTCAAGACCGGTAACCAATCCATTAGAGGATGTGAGAGCTTCCCATTTACTATTTGTGGATGACCAATAGGGTTGATGAGTCCGAAATCCGGGATTTCGCTGACTCTAGTGTGAAGGATACCCGAAAGGATCGCCGAGGGCGAGGAATTGACGTATCTGGATCTGACTTGACCGACTGAGTAGATGACCTGCATTGGGCTAGGCTTTACTGTGACATGAGCCAGCACTTATACCAAATGGTGATGTGAGAGAGTGGTGACCTATTCCCTTACCATGGTTTTTGAGATGACTTTACCGAACTTCCCTGGCAGACCCAAGATATCTTGTATGATTGAGGGGGAGTGACTGACCACCCAAAGAAGTATGGTGCTATGACTTAAAGCATGTCTACCCTAGAGACTAGCATTCATAGAGTTAAAATCATACAACATCATATGTTCCATATCACATTGCATTATGGATGTTCTGTATGTGTATGATTTCTCAATATGGAATAACTACCTTGTTGAGTTCTTCGAACTCATTCCTTTTGTACAAATGTTTTTAGATTATCCTACAGGTACCAAAGACTACGATGGCACCCCCTTCGAGACGGACTATGATTCCGCATACTACCCTTCGGGTAGTGGCATCTGTGAAGATTCGAGTGTTGGTGCCGAGGAGGATTACTATCCGCACCAGGGTTAGCCCTATGGTTGTGAGGGAGCGGCAAAGTTGGGTTTACTTCATCCTTACCATTGAGGAGACTGTTATTAGAGTAGAGGAAACCCTAGCTTAGTGCCCCATTCCCCTGGTGTATTTTTGGAGTACTTGGACCTGTAATTAATTTACTTTTTGGATTATCTTTAATACCTGGACATGTAATTAATATTGTCACACTTCTTTTCCGCTGCTCTGAGAGAGTGGTTATCATACCTTCTCTCACCTTTATGATTATGTTCACACTTTATTGTTATCTGTCTTCCGCACTCTGATTTATTTAATCTTATCTTATTCATGATACTTAGTATTAATTGTTTTTACTTTGATTATCTTTGTTAATGATTATGTCATTGTGTATGTGGGAGGCATGGACCTATGAATCTTGATCCTTGGACTATGGATCACATTCCCGGGTATTCCAAATGGGGTACCATGTGACAGATTGGTATCAGAGCCCAAGATCAAGTGGAACCCCGACCACAGAAACGGTGACGGAACATTCCGAGTCACGATCCAAAAGTGACTCAAGTACTCTTAGAAGTGAATAATAGATAACCTGGATTAGAAACCAAAATATTGAAGCACAATTTGATTCATGAATAAGACACAATAATAAAAACAAAGTAACAGATCTTCATTAATCACATAGGAGAATTTTACAAGTCTGAAAAAAAAAGATACATCCGAGATAGCATAAAAGAAAATTTTCTAGTACTATCTATATAGGTGATCAACTCCGATGATCTGTCTGACCCCTCCTAGATCTGAACTCCTCCTCCAGTCGTGCAAACCTCTCACCAAGGGTGCACATGTGTAATTCTATCCTCTCCCGTCGAGCCTCGATCCTCTCAAGTATGGAGTAAATAGACGGCTGATGAGAAGCCACATCGGAGTGTCGAAGTCGCAAGAGATGAACCTCCGACCTCGGTGAATCGTGGAGTGGGAACCTCCTCATGTCTCGGAGCCTCATCATGACCCCGACCCCCCCCCCCCCCCCCCCCCCCCCCCCCCCCCCCCCCCTCCTTTTTTTTGCCCCCCCCCCCCCCCCAAATAAAACACCCCCCCCCCCCCCCCCCCCCCCCCCCGCCCCCCCGCCCCCCCCCCCCCCAAACTTATTTTGTTGGTCCTTTTTTTTTACACACCCCCCCCAAAAAAACCCAATTTTTTTTTGACCTTGAGGCCCCCCCTTCTTGGTTTGAAGGCACTTCTACCTATTAGGTAAGTCACTTGACTTGTGTGCAAAACCCCTTTAGGATTGGATTTGATCTGGACCTTCAATTCCTCGTTTTGGTCTTGTCAGCAATTGGTCGACCGATTGGTCGATCGGGTCACTCGACCAATCCACTCGACCAATGAGTGCTGTCTTTGGCAATTAGGTTGTTCTTGCTCTATTTAAGTCCAATCTCGAGTCCACTTCGTATTTGCTGCCTCCAAACTCTCCGAACGAACCAAAGACCTCTCGCAAGTCATCTCTCTTGCATCCTTGGTGTTTTCTTGACGGATCTTCGTCAAAACTCTTCTTTTTGCATCAAAAGGTATGTCTACTCTCTCTTCTTCTCCTCCATCTTTGTTTTTCTTTCCTTTTTGAGTTGAGACAAGGGGAAGAGATGCTGCATTCTCTGTTGCAAACATCTCTCGAACATGTTCTCATGATCATCCTAAGGATTTGAGGCCGGAACAATGATCTTAACCATGATCATTGCAAGCTTTTGAAGGAATCATGATCAAACCATGATCTAATCTTTGATTAAACTTCTAATCTGAATTCTGATCTCTTTGGATCTTCTATGTTGATCATGTTAGTAGGTAATTACTGTGTTTTCTTTCCATGATCCATAATCTATAGATTTCTAGTTGTTCTCTTCTACCATACTATGTGTTCTTCATGATGCATGATAGTTACATATATGGTAGGTTTTATTTCCTTATTTAGATTTATGCTTCTAAGCCTTATTCCATGAAGATCTATGTATGTTTTCATGTTTTCATTACCAAAAGCAATGATCCATCCTCCTATTGTTCTTGTCTTTGTTTTCTATTTCAAATTCATCAAGATCCATGGTTGAGTTAATTATGGTAACTTTTTGTTTCCTAATTTGGATCTTGATATCTTGATTTGATTGGTGTTTTGAGGTCCCCTATTTGTTAGAATACTACTGATGTAGTCTACCCCTTGATTAGTACCCTTTTGAACCACCAAATTCGGATTTCATATCTTAAAACTCCGATTTTATAGGCTATCGTCTCGCATTGGTCGATCGATTGGTCGACCGGACCACTCGACCAATCCACTCGACCAATGAGTACAAAGCAACTCCAGATTTGGTCTGTTTCGGATGTTTTGATATCTTTTCTCGTTAGGGATCTTTCCTAATATGTTGTATATACTTGTTTAGGACCTTCTTCTCAAGTTTGCCAAGATCTTACTTGATTTCTTAGGATTCCTTTGCGAGTTATAAAAGGTAAGGATGGTTATTTCCTTAATTACATAGATAGCATGAATCTAGTTTCTATATTTGAATATCATAGATATGATTCCTAAATTAGATTCTTACAATGATATACTATCTGTTGCATAACTTTGATTACAAGTAGCATTACTTATTCATATTAAATTGATTCATGTATGATTTACTTACCAATGTTATACAAGTGATTGTAAATATTGATTTCTTTCCATATATGAAGTTACCATATATGTGATGATATGAATTGATGCATGTGTATGCTTAAGTATGGTTTGGAAAGGAGAGGTGTCCTTTTGACACTTCTGTCCTTGGACTACTACGGGAATATTATGGGATGTTTCCGGAGATGCCCTCTGGACACCTTCCTAAACTGTTGGATGACATATCTAGGATTGTCTAGTAGTGTTTGGCTAGGATGTCCTGTTATGTCGACCCTAATCGGAGGGGTATTGAGACCGAACGACCCGTGGTAGCAATGGGGATTCATGGGCGCTCAAGACCGGTAACCAACCCGTGAGAGGACAGGAATCACATTGTGGGGGCCATTTATTGGTAGGGTTGCATATGATTAGACTTGGGCTCACGGGCGCTTAAGACCGGTAACCAACCCGTGAGAGGACGTGAGAGCTTCCCGTTTACCATATGTGGATGATCAATAGGGTTGATGAGTCCGTAGTCCGAGTTGGTCGGTGCCATAGGATACGCCGACTCTAGTGTGAAGGATACTGGAAAGGATCGTCAGTGACGAGGAATGGACGTATCTGGATCCGACTTGATATAACTAAGTAGAAGACTTGCATTTGGCTAGGTTTTACCCCGACATGCGCCAAGATTTATACCAAATGGTTGTGAGAGAGTGTGTTGACTTAACCCCCCGCCATGGTTTGTCCCGAGGGATGAAGGACCCATTACCAATCGGCTGCTCAAGACCGGTGAAATGATCCGTGAGAGAATCCAAGATATCTTAAATGGTTGAGGATGTGAGTGGACTTTCCTAAAGAAGTACGGTGCTATGACTTGAAGCATGTCCGCCAATAGAGACCAAGCATACATAGAGTTAGATTCATTCATTCATTGTTTGTCTCATATCATATTGCATTCATGATTGTTCTGGAATCCCGCCATTTATGTTATTATGGATTTTTAATCGCTTTACCGAGTTTCTTTGAAACTCATTCCTTTATTGTACAATGTTGTTAGACTATCCCGCAGTACCGAGTACTATGACGGTCCCTATGAAGAAGCGCAAGGCGAAGAGGCATATCTCTAGGAAGGTGATTGCGGTTACCACAATTACTCGAAGATCCCGCGGGTGGTTATGCTCCGTACGATGCTTAGTCCGACCATTGAGTGGAAGCGTCCTTGTGCTATTTATGAGATTTACACTTACAAGGATGTTGTCTATAAAGTGGAGAACAATTTAGTTACCCAATGTACTTGCTACTCGGGATTAGGTTTTGTCTAGTTTATTCTTTTAGAGTTACTTTTCCGCTGGTTGTAAAGTGGGATTTTTGCCTCGCTTTACTTATCTGTTTGATACTCTGATTATATCTATTATTCTGATTCATTTATAATTCATTCTTTCTTTATTGGATCTATGATTTATCTTCCGCACTCATGTTATGATTGTTCATGATTATGTTATTGTTTATGTGGGAGGTTGATCACTCGATACCCGATCTTCGGCCGTGGATCACACTCTCGGGTATGCCGGATAGGGTACCGGCCGGGAGGGCGGATGATTGGTATCGAGCCCAAGGTTCGAGGAGATCCTAACCACAAAAGACAACAATCGAACATTCCCGAGTCATTGATCCGAAATGACTCTTCTACTCTTAGAAGTGAATAATAGAACACCGATTTAGAAACTTGACCTTTGAGGCATAACAGAACATTTCTGAATAACATACCATAATTATACTTGAACAAATGTCACTAATGCAAGGAAAAGAATGTTGCATAACATACAATAATTAAAGAGAAACAAAATGAACTTCATTAATTTCAAAGGTTTTTACAACGATTACATCCGAAATGCATAAATGGAAATCCTAAGGTACAACTATCTAGGTGATCTCGCTCCGATCTCTCGTATGCTCCGAACTCCTCTCGCTAGCCGAGTCACCCGATGCTCTATCCTATCCTCGTCGTGACTCCATCCTCTCGTACATCTGCTCCCCGTCCGACCCTCCATTCTCTCTAGCATGGAAGTCATCGATCTCATCTCGTGCACCAAGATCCGAAGTCTCCGGAACCGCATGTGAAGGGCCACCTACCTCGAAGTGTGATGAAGGAAACTCGTGATGCACAGGCTCAGCCTCGCGCATATCTCGCATCATCTCCGGCCTGATCATCACTATCAGGACCGATATCCTCTCCTCCATCCTCCGATCCCCGATCCTCATCCTCCGATTCATCATCATCCTCACCCTCCGGGACCAGGAGATCTCTCTGATCGCTGTAGTCTCATCCGACGAATGGTCCGAGTCCCAATAGGGTATCCCCGTGATCTAGTGTCCACCGGTGTATCCTCGAAACTCACCCCGAAATGCCCGAAGATCAAAGTCGAAGCCTCCCATAGCAAAGGTTCCGCATGCTAGGCGCGCGAGACTAAGTCCAAAGCATGACCCGCTGAATGATGTAGGAGAGATCGATCTCGAAGCCCATGTAGATGCGGTAGATGACTAAGGCCTCCATCACCGTGACCCGATGGTGATGTCCGGCTTCGGCATGATGTTTCGGCCGACTATGCGACCGATAATACGTGCAGAACCCGTCATCCGTCCGCTAGTCCACGGTGTGAAGCATCGACGGCTATCCCATAGCGTAGAGCATATCTCGCGAAGCTCGTACGGCATCGATGGTCTGTCCGGATCTGCTCCTCCCGCAGTATCCACACACACCGCTGTGGATAGTAAGGAACCCGCAAGATCTCAGCCGGTGTCCGGGTAGAGAAGCGAATCCGAGTCCGGAAGACCCCGCTCCCGAGGACAAGTCTAAGTGGATGTCCTTGGCCTCGAGCCTCCTCTCGTGTGTAAGGTTGGTTGCCAAGAACAACCTCACTAGTTCCGGGTATACCGGTAGATCCTCGGTGAAGAGATGAGTCCACCGCAATGTGTCGAACCTCCGCCGAATCCTAAAGGCTCCGAGCTGGCGTAAGTGAAGTAGACGTCCCATCTCAATGTTGCAAAGAATCGAAGTAGGCCTCGTACAGGAACTCGGCCCGAGGTGTGTCAAACATGTCCGGTCTCCCTAACCTCCCGTCTAGGCTCGAAAGGAACCCGACCTCTGCCCCCTAAGAGCACCTACGATGCGACCACGACCTCTACCTCCTCCTCGCCCTCCCCTCTCGCATAGTGTATCCGTGAAAGAGACAAGAGACAATTCCAATTAGTGCTATTTTAAGATTTGAGCCAAAAAGGGTATTTTCGTAATTTTTCGGAAAATTTCAAATTTGGGGGAAATTTGATTTGAACATACTAGCATGTGCGCAATACTTGGAATTTCATGTCTATGAAGTTTGTTTGATGAAAATCGATCGAAAACTTGGATTAAAGCGAAAAATTCAGCAAGAAGGAAATTTGGGGATTTTGCAATTTAGGTCAAAATTGGATTTTTGAAAAGTTGAAATTGGTTAAATCAAATTGTATGGACCTATCTACAATGTCATCTTGAGCATGTAGCATTTGATCTCGTGCAAAAATTCCAAGCGGTTTGAGAGAAAACGAAATTTTTCTAAAGATATCGATTTCGGTATAAAACTTTACGAGATGAGCACCAATGTGTTAAAACTTGTTGTCTATGCATGGCATTGTGTTTAAAACCTAGGGAATATGTTTCTAAGCATTCCTAAGCATGATTTCTAGCATTGGATACAAGTAAAACATGGTTTTATTGAAATGCAAGCATGAGAAGATGAAAATGGAAGAAAGAATGAGAAATTTACCTTGTTTGTGAAGATGGTGTGTTGTGGTGTTGTTGTGGAAGCACTAAATCACCTCAAGAACACTTGTGGGAACTCTTGGAGATTTTCCCTAGAGCTCTCTCACCTTTGGAAGAAGTTAGAATGAGGTTGGAATGTGGAAATGAGGCTTATAATGCGAATTTTCGCATTCTCGTGCGCATTGGTCGACTCATTGGTCGATCGGGTCACTCGACCAATCACTCGACCAATGGTCACAATGACCTCATTTGCTGTTGAATTTTTGGAAAATGTGATTTTTGCCTTATGGAATATTGTTTGATGACTATATGGATATATTTGAGCATGATTTAAGTTTTCAAATCATTTGGACTTGTGGTTTATGTTGAATCTTCGAAATTCGGTATTTTGATGTTCTCGGTTTTGCAGTAATGGTTACTCCGAGAAGTGGGCGTGGTGAATCCAATGGTCATGGAGGTGGTGAAGTACCTCAGGGAGGTGGTGAAGTACCTCATGGAGGTGGTGAGATACCAAATGTTGATCAGGGTACTCATGAGATCCCCGGTGCCCCGAATGTTGGAAGTTTCAGAGATATTGCCAATATTATGGGCAATATGATGCAAAGAAGCAGCTCGCACTCAACCAGATGTTGGTGGGTTTCATGACTCGCATAATGAGACCCGGGCTGGTGCTAATGTGAATCCTCATGCCGCAGTCCCGAATGCGGGAGGTTTAGCTGAACTCCTCATACTCGCCTGATGGAGAGTTTTCTCAAGATGCAAGTACCCACTTTTACTGGAGTTACCAAGGACCCCTTGTTTCCTAACAAGTGGCTTCGTGAGTTGGAGAAGGCTTTCCGACATCCGCAATGCTCGGAAGCTCGAAGATTTTGTTTGCTTTGAACGTGGTTGCAACAAGAAGCCGATGCATGGTGGATCTCCACTCGGCCCTGCTTTTGGAAGGTTTGCATGCAGGAGTTGTAACTTGGGAGTTATTCAAAGAGGCTTTTTGTATGAACTACTTTCCCGAGGCGGTGAAAGATGCGAAGGAAGCTGAGTTCATGATTCCGACTCAAGGAACTCGTCTCGTGTTGGAGTACCAACAGAAGTTCGAGGAGCTTCATTTCTTTGCTCCGCATTCTTTGAAGGAAGACCTCGCCAAAGCAAAGAAGTTCTTCAAAGGATCGCGCCCGCCATTAAAGCTTACCTCACAAATCCAGCCTATAGTGAGCTATGCTCAAGTGGTGCAGAACTCGAAGAAGTTGGAAGAAACAGAGAAGGAAAGTGCTCGTGTGCAAAAGCCTTGGCAGTCAAGGAATTCTGGTTTGGTGGATCGCAATGACCGTCGTTTTGTGAGACCTACACCCTACCCCACTCCTACCTTTCGTGCTAAGAGTGTAGGTCGAACACGGGTTTTCAGCAGCCCGGCCAGCTTTAGACAACAAGATGGCGGAAACCGACCACCAGGCAAGTGCAAGTGCAAGTGCAAGTGCAAGGCCTTTTGTTCGAAGCCCTCCGTTGCAGCCACCCCCGTTGGATCCAAAGCAATCCCGTTTGCTTCTACCGCAAGCAAGCTGGTCATTTTGCTCGTGCCTCGTCCGAGGCGGCCCGCCCAAAGAGCCCGCCCCAAGGTGAAGAGTGCTCCCGCTCCTCCTCTCCGGTAGAGTTTTCAGATTTCCAAAGCCGAGCAGGATCCAAGCCATGATGTGATTACAGTGTACATTGTTAGTCGCTTCTATTTCTGCATTTGTCTTATTTGATACGGGTGCATCTCATTCGTTCATGTCATCTCGCATTCATCAAGAAGACTAACCTAATCCCCGAGAAGTTGTCTAGTTGTTTATTGATTAGTACACCTACTGGTCCTCATGTGGAAACTAGATAAGGGGTTATCTAAATGTCCCGTGTTGATTGGTGAGAAGAACTTGGAAGCCAATTTTGTGATTCTTGACATGAAGGACTTCGATGTTATTTTGGGAATCGATTGGTTGACAGCCCACAAAGCTGTGTTCCTTTGTTCCTCAAAGAAGATTCAGTTCCATATTTGTGGAAGTCCGGTCTTTGATTTTCAGTGGTGAAAAGAGAAGGGTTTGTAAGAAGGTGCCGTCTCAGACCGATGCAAGTCTATGCCCTAGTGGATGATGCTTCATCCGAAGGCAAGGGTATAGTGGAGAAAAGAGTCGACGAAGTCGAGTTGTCTGCGACTTTGTTGATGTCTTCCCCGATGATCTATCAGGAGTGCCTCCGGACAGAGATGTCGAATTCTCTATTGATCTCGTCCCCCGGTGCCGCACCGGTATCTAAAGCTCCGTACAGATGGCTCCTACCGAGTTGAAAGAGTTGCAAAATCAGTTGAATGAGCTCATTAATAGAGGTTTCGTGCAGCCTAGTGTGTCACCTTGGGGAGCTCCGGTCTTGTTCGTCAAGAAGAAAGACGGTAGTATGCGCTTGTGCATCGACTACCGTGAGTTGAATAAGTTGACTATCAAGAATAGATATCCGCTGCCCGTAATCGATGATCTCTTCGATCGCTTGAAGGGTGCAGTTGTGTTCTCAAAGATTGACTTAAGGTCCGGATATCACCAATTGAAAGTGAAGTCTAGTGATATCTTCAAGACAGCTTTCCGAACGCGGTATGGTCACTACGAGTTTAGAGTCATGCCCTTCGGATTGACCAATGCTCCTGCGGTGTTCATGGACCTCATGAACCGAGTATTTCATGATGTGCTTGATAAGTTTGTGATTGTTTTCATTGATGACATCTTGATCTATTCGAAGAGCGAAGAAGAGCATGCGAGTCATCTAAGTTTCACTTTGCAAAGGTTGCGAGAAAAGAAGTTGTTCGCTAAGTTTAGCAAGTGTGATTTCCGGCTTAAGAGAGTGGTATTCCTTGGTCATGTAGTTTCAGCCGAAGGTATTCGTGTCGATCCTGAAAAGGTCCAAGTCGTGGCTGATTGGGAAAGACCGAAGTCGAACGGAATGAAATAAGAAGTTTTCTTGGATTGGCGGGTTACTACCGAAGGTTTATTGAGAACTTTTCTCGGTTGGCTGCTCCTATGACTAAGTTGACCAGGAAAGAAGAGAAGTTTGTTTGGTCCGACGCCTTGTGAGAAGAATTTCCAAGAGTTGAAGGATAGATTGACAAGTGCCCCGGTTTTGACTATACCCGATAGTTCCGGTGGTATGACAATTTATACCGATGCGTCAAAGATTGGTTTGGGTTGTGTACTGATGCAACATGGCAAGGTCGTAGCCTATGCTTCTCGGCAATTGAAGGATTATGAGCGGAATTACCCCACTCATGATCTAGAACTTGCCGCCGTTGTCTTTGCTTTGAAGATTTGGAGACATTATCTTTACGGTGAGAAGATTGCCATTTTCACGGATCATAAGAGTTTGAAATACTTCTTTACCCAAAAGGAGTTGAACATGAGACAAAGGAGATGGTTGGAACTAGTCTCCGATTATGATTGTGATATTCAAGATCATCCTGGGAAAGCAAATGTTGTTGCTGATGCTCTTAGTAGGAAGAACCAGAAGAAGACTTTGGATTTGAATGCTTTGAGTTTACCATTGTGGTCTTCTATTGAGAGTTTTGATTTGGAAATCGTTCCCGAGAATTCTGATTTTATTCTTTCGCCATGACGGCAAGATCTGGTCTTAGAGATAAGATTGTTGCTCTGCAGAGTTCCGATCAAGAGTTTTTGATCAAAGTTGAGAAGATTTCTTCGAATCCCGAGTCGGACCCCGACTTTGGTATATCCATGGATGGTGCTTTGTTGTTTAGAGGAAGACCGTGTGTGTGCCTGCAAACGAAGAAGTTAAGAAAGAAATATTGAAGGAAGCACACCACTCGGTCTTTTATCAGACACCCGGAAGCACCAAGATGTACAAGGACTTGAAGGAACATTTTTGGTGGATTGGTCTAAAGGCGGATGTTGATGATTTTGTTGCCAAGTGTGAGACTTGCCAACGTGTGAAAGCCGTTCGACAACCTCCATCCGGATTACTTCAGCCTCTTCCTATTCCTAGTTGGAAGTGGGAGGATATCTCCATGGACTTTGTGACTAGCTTGCCTCGGACAAGTAAAGGCAATGACACCGTGTGGGTGATTGTTGATAGGTTAACCAAATCAGCCCATTTCATTCCTATGAAGATCACTCATACTCGGATAAGCTAGCAAGGCTTTATGTGGATAATGTGGTTCGTCCGCATGGTGTGCCATTGAGTATTGTTTCGGATCGTGATCCTAGGTTCACCTCAAGGTTTTGGAATAGTTTGCGAAGGCCTTGGGAACCCAATTGAACTTGAGTACAGCTCATCATCCACAAGCCGATGGACAATCCGAGCGGACAATTCGGACATTGGAAGATATGCTCGATCTTGTGTGGTGGATATGGGTGGTAATTGGGATGAACACCTAGCTTTGGTTGAGTTTGCCTATAACAACAGCTTATCAAGCAACAATAGGCATGGCTCCATTCAAGGCTTTGTATGGCAGTACTTGTAGGACACCTTTGTACTGGACTCGAGACAGGTGAAAGAAAAGTCTTAGGTCCCGAGATGATTGAAGCTACAAGTGCTATGGTAGATATGATAAGAGAAAGGATTAAGTCCGCCTTATCCGAGACAGAAATCTTATGCTGATAAGAGAAGGACCGATTTGGAATTTCAAGTTGGAGAGAAAGTCTTTCTCAAGGTCTCACCAATGAAGGGTGTGATGAGATTCAATGTTAAGGGAAAGCTTAGCCCTCGTTACATTGGACCTTTCGAGATTTTGGAAAAGGTTGGACCTGTTGCGTATCGATTAGCATTACCTCCGCCTCTTGCTGGTGTGCACAATGTGTTTCATATTTCGATGCTCCGAAAATACATAGAGAATCCGGAACACATTTTGCAGCAAGCACTCCCAAGGACTTAGTGCTGATTTGACCTATGATGAAGAACCGGCCGAAATCTTGGATAGGAAGGACAAGCAGCTGCGGAATCGCGCCATTCCTTTGGTGAAAATTCGGTGGAAGAACCATACCCCTGAAGAAGCTTCTTGGGAGAAGGAAGAAGATATGAAGGAGAAGTTTCCTTACCTCTTTGGAAGCACAGTACGCTTTCAATTTCGGGGACGAAATTTCTTTAAGGGGGGAGAATGTAAAACCCAGCCCTAACCTTGACCCGGAAACCTTGTTATTTGTAGGTCCGATGACCCGAAGTAAAGTAAGAAGTCAGCTTTGGGCCATCCCAAGAGAGGACTTGGTGTCCGGCTTTGAATCCATGAAAGTTGACGATGAGGTTCTATTTATGGAAACTGAATCCTGATGAAGATCTAATTAGTTGATGGACTTGGAGTGCTCTCTATCTTGGTTTGAAGGCATTTCTACCTATTAGGTAAGTCACTTGACTTGTGTGCAAAACCCCTTTAGGATTGGATTTGATCTGGACCTTCAATTCCCTCGTTTTGGTCTTGTTTGTCAAGCATTGGTCGACCGATTGGTCGACTGGGTCACTCGACCAATCCACTCGACCAATGAGTGCTGTCTTTGGCAATTAGGTTGTTCTTGCTCTATTTAAGTCCAATCTCGAGTCCACTTCGTATTTGCTGCCTCCAAACTCGCTGGAACGAACCAAAGACCTCTGCAAGTCATCTCTCTTGCATCCTTGGTGTTTTCTTGACGGATCTTCGTCAAAACTCTTCTTTTTGCATCAAAAGGTATGTCTACTCTCTCTTCTTCTCCTCCATCTTTGTTTTTCTTTCCTTTTTGAGTTGAGACAGTGGAAGAGATGCTGCATTCTCTGTTGCAAACATCTCTGAACATGTTCTCATGATCATCCTAAGGATTTGAGGCTAGAACAATGATCTTAACCATGATCATTGCAAGCTTTTGAAGGAATCATGATCAAACCATGATCTAATCTTTGATTAAACTTCTAATCTGAATTCTGATCTCTTTGGATCTTCTATGTTGATCATGTTAGTAGGTAATTACTGTGTTTTCTTTCCATGATCCATAATCTATAGATTTCTAGTTGTTCTCTTCTACCATACTATGTGTTCTTCATGATGCATGATAGTTACATATATGGTAGGTTTTATTTCCTTATTTAGATTTATGCTTCTAAGCCTTATTCCATGAAGATCTATGTATGTTTTCATGTTTTCATTACCGAAAGCAATGATCCATCCTCCTATTGTTCTTGTCTTTGTTTCTATTTCAAATTCATCAAGATCCATGGTTGAGTTAATTATGGTAACTTTTTGTTTCCTAATTTGGATCTTGATATCTTGATTTGATTGGTGTTTTGAGGTCCCCTATTTGTTAGAATACTACTGATGTAGTCTACCCCTTGATTAGTACCCTTTTGAACCACCAAATTCGGATTTCATATCTTAAAACTCTGATTTTATAGGCTACTGTCTGCATTGGTCGACTGATTGGTCGACTGGACCACTCGACCAATCCACTCGACCAATGAGTACAGCAACTCCAGATTTGGTCCGTTTCGGATGTTTTGATATCTTTTCTGTTAGGGATCTTTCCTAATATGTTGTATATACTTGTTTAGGACCTTCTTCTCAAGTTTGCCAAGATCTTACTTGATTTCTTAGGATTCCTTTGCGAGTTATAAAAGGTAAGGATGGTTATTTCCTTAATTACATAGATAGCATGAATCTAGTTTCTATATTTGAATATCATAGATATGATTCCTAAATTAGATTCTTACAATGATATACTACTGTTGCATAACTTTGATTACAGTAGCATTACTTATTCATATTAAATTGATTCATGTATGATTTACTTACCAATGTTATACAAGTGATTGTAAATATTGATTTCTTTCCATATATGAAGTTACCATATATGTGATGATATGAATTGATGCATGTGTATGCTTAAGTATGGTTTGGAAAGGAGAGGTGTCCTTTTGACACTTCTGTCCTTGGACTACTACGGGAATATTATGGGATGTTTCCGGAGATGCCCTCTGGACACCTTCCTAAACTGTTGGATGACATATCTAGGATTGTCTAGTAGTGTTTGGCTAGGATGTCCTGTTATGTCGGACCCTAATCGGAGGGGTATTGAGACCGAACGACCCGTGGTAGCAATGGGGATTCATGGGCGCTCAAGACCGGTAACCAACCCGTGAGAGGACAGGAATCACATTGTGGGGGCCATTTATTGGTAGGGTTGCATATGATTAGACTTGGGCTCACGGGCGCTTAAGACCGGTAACCAACCCGTGAGAGGACGTGAGAGCTTCCCGTTTACCATATGTGGATGATCAATAGGGTTGATGAGTCCGTAGTCCGAGTTGGTCGGTGCCATAGGATACGCCGACTCTAGTGTGAAGGATACCGGAAAGGATCGTCGTGGGACGAGGAATGGACGTATCTGGATCTGACTTGATATAACTAAGTAGAAGACTTGCATTTGGCTAGGTTTTACCCTGACATGCGCCAGTACTTATACCAAATGGTTGTGAGAGAGTGTGTTGACTTAACCCCCTGCCATGGTTTGTCCCGAGGGATGAAGGACCCATTACCAATCGGCTGCTCAAGACCGGTGAAATGATCCGTGAGAGAATCCAAGATATCTTAAATGGTTGAGGATGTGAGTGGACTTTCCTAAAGAAGTACGGTGCTATGACTTGAAGCATGTCTGCCAATAGAGACCAGCATACATAGAGTTAGATTCATTCATTCATTGTTTGTCTCATATCATATTGCATTCATGATTGTTCCGGAATCCCGCCATTTATGTTATTATGGATTTTTAATCGCCTTACCGAGTTTCTTTGAAACTCATTCCTTTATTGTACAATGTTGTTAGACTATCCCTGCAGTACTTGAGTACTATGACGGTCCCTATGAAGAAGCGCAAGGCGAAGAGGCATATCTCTAGGAAGGTGATTGCGGTTACCACAATTACTCTGAAGATCCCGCGGGTGGTTATGCTCCGTACGATGCTTAGTCCGACCATTGAGTGGAAGCGTCCTTGTGCTATTTATGAGATTTACAC
Source organism: Hakea prostrata (assembly GCF_041222555.1). NCBI lineage: Eukaryota > Viridiplantae > Streptophyta > Magnoliopsida > Proteales > Proteaceae > Hakea > Hakea prostrata. The sequence continues at coordinate 35,448,827 of NC_142608.1, forward strand.
TTACAAGGATGTTGTCTATAAAGTGGAGAACAATTTAGTTACCCAATGTACTTGCTACTGGGATTAGGTTTTGTCTAGTTTATTCTTTTAGAGTTACTTTTCCGCTGGTTGTAAAGTGGGATTTTTGCCTCGCTTTACTTATCTGTTTGATACTCTGATTATATCTATTATTCTGATTCATTTATGATTCATTCTTTCTTTATTGGATCTATGATTTATCTTCCGCACTCATGTTATGATTGTTCATGATTATGTTATTGTTTATGTGGGAGGTTGATCACTCGATACCTGATCTTCGGGCTGTGGATCACACTCTCGGGTATGCCAGATAGGGTACCGGCTGGGAGGGCGTGACATGATCATCATCCTCACCATGCTCATCATCGTCATCACCATCATCATCATCAGTACTATCATCTCCTGATGCATCATCGATGTCATCCTCATCCTCTGATCTGACGGCATCATGGAACCCCATCTTCCTGATCGACCCTGAATCATGGGTGTATGCTCCAAGTCCACATCAAAGTGCTCAAAAACACGAGTCAAGAGTCGACTGAAAGCCAAGTTCCTATCCCCAGGAAACTCAACCCGATCAATCATAACATTCTGCATGATGTATGCTAAATCGATCTGCACTCCAGTATACATACTATAGATAACCAGTGCCTCCATCGCTGACACCTTGCTATGGTGCCCTGCCTTCGGAAGGATGTTTCGCCAGACGATACGAGTGATAACCCGAGCTGAAGGACACATCGCGGTACCACACCAGGGCATATAGCAGTTAATGTCATCCCATAGAGTCATGCATACCTCGTATACCTCATTGGGAAGAAGAACATCTGTGATGTCTGTACCAGCGGGAATCCACCAATGGGAATCTCGTACAATCAGGACATCTAAGATGCGAGCCAATGTCCTGGTAGTGAAGCTGATCTCCCTGCCTCCGACCATAAAATCCATGACAATCCTAGAACCATCCCGTGGATCATCCTCTATACAGTAAGTCAGGTTACTATAGAAGTACCTGACAAGAGCTGGATAGACTAGCTGTGCCATAGTGTATAAGTGAAGCCAATCCATAGCCTCCAATCTCTCTCGGATGCGAAATACCTCTAAATCATCCACATCCACCAACAGTCCGTGCTCGATCGGTATATCATGGAAATAGTGCTTGTGTAGAAACTCCACCATAGGAGTAGTGAAATGCTCCTCGTCTGTAACCTCAGCCCGGGGAACAAGTCCTCGACCTCTATCCACTCGTCTACCTCCTCTAGGCATAGTGAATCTGTTGAAACAAAGAAAGAAACCCATTTGGATTAGTCCCAGTGTATGATTGTTAGATGAAGGGCATTTTCGTAAATTTTCAGAAAATTTCGATCTTGGTAAAATTTTGATTTGATTATTCTAACACATGCATAAGACCTGTACAAGCATGCTAGAATACTTCATTTGGTGAAAATCCATCTTTTTAGCTTATTTAAAGTGAAAATTCAGCAAGTAGGAGAGAGAAAATCCCTCCTTTGGCTTGCATTTGTGATTTTTGAAAATTTGGAATTCGACCGAATGGAGAGTGGAAACACCTTCCCCATAGTAAATCAGTATTGTAGAAATTTATTTCATGTTAAAATTCCTTTTGGTTTGAAAATGAGACAAGTTTTTGTAAAGTTGAGTTTTTGGTGAAATGAATAGTGTTGTGATAACCAAAATGAATGCAATTTTGTGTTTGGAACTTAGACTTACTTGAAAAATTATGGAAACATGTTTCTAATCACTTACATGCATGATTCTAACCATTATCAATGAGTATTATTCAGTTTTGTTGGAAAACACATCTATGGTAAAAGAAGTTTTCAAGAAAAGAGAAGGAGAAGGAGAACCTACTTGTGTTGATGATCAAATGAGAATCTCAAGAATGGTTGAAACCTTGAATCAAGTCCTAGCACCTTTGAAAACCCTAGAAAATCGTTTTCCCCAGAGCTAAACTCGAAATGGTTGAGTGAGAAATGAAAATGAAATGAGAAGTGGGCCCTTTAAATATGATTTTTCGCACAGAAACTTTTTGGTCGATCATTTTGGTCGATGCCATTGACCAAAAGCATCGACCAACGTTGGTCAGTTTTCTGTTTTGGGCTGTTTTTGAGAATCTTTGATTTTTGACTTAACTCCTTTGGATTTTGTACAATATTGATTTATTTGACTGCTATATTGATGATTCTAACCATGATTTGGTTATCCTATTCATTGATCAAGTTGTCTTTGTCAGATTGAAATCTTGGTATCCTTATCTTTGATTCTTGCAGAATGGTCTTACTTAGAAACCGTTTTGTCGAATCCGGCAGCAACGAAAATGAGGAAACCCCTGCTGGGGGCTTCAATCAGCAAACACAGGATGATAGCCACACCCCGAATGGCATCCCTAGTGCCCCTGATATCGGAAGCTTTAGAGATATCGCCAGCGTCATGACCAACATGATGCATCAGCAGGCTGCCCAATTTAATCAAATGATGGATGGTTTTGCTACCCTTCGCAATGAGAACTGTGTCGGAGTTGGAACTTCAGAAGCTGCAGCCCCTCTTGTGGAAAGATTCACCGGGACACCCCACACCCGTTTGATGGAAAGTTTTTTAAAGTTACAAGTACCTTCTTTTACTGGAGTAACAAAGGACACCCTCTTTCCGAACAAGTGGCTTCGAGAATTGGAGAAGGCCTTCAGACATTTGCAATGTTCTGATGCTCAGAAAGTGTTGTTTGCCGAGCAGAAGCTTCAGCAAGAAGCTGATGCATGGTGGGCTTCCACTAGGCCTATCCTCGAGACCTTGAATGCTGGTGTTGTCACCTGGGAGAAGTTTAAGGAAGCTTTTTGCAAGAACTACTTTCCGGAAGCTATAAAAGATGCTAAGGAGGCCGAGTTCATGGCTTTAGTACAGGGTACCTTGTTTGTGCTTGAGTATCAGCAAAAATTTGAAGAACTCTTTTTCTTTGCCCCCGAATCCTTTAAGTTTGATGAAGCCAAAGCGAAGAAGTTTTTCAAGGGTTTGCGGCCTTCTATCAAGGCATACCTCACTGTCTTGCCTCTTGAAGGATATGCTCAGGTGGTCCAAAACTCGAAGAAGCTTGAAGAAAATGAGAAGGAAAATGCTCAAGTTCAGAAACCCTGGCAGTCTAGGCCCCTTGGCTTTGTAGACCGCACTAATCGGCGTTTTGCTAGGCCTGCTCCTTACCTTGCTCCCGCCTTTCAGCTGAGAAACTTTGGCCAGAATCCTAATTCTCTTCCTGTGAGCTATCATGGTCAGTCCATTGGAGTCAGACCTCAGGGAGCTACTTATCCTCCTAGACCTGGGATGGTGAATCCTAGGCCAGCATATCAGAGACCTCCCCCTGCTGCAGCTCCTATTGGACCGAGAGACTCCACTTGCTTCCTCTGCAAGCAAGCAGGCCATTATGCTCGTTTCTGCCCCAAGAAGTCAGTGCAACCTCAAGCTCCTATCGTGAAGAGTACTCCTGCTGCTACTTCTGCCCCTCCCTCTGGCAGAGTGTTTAGCATATTTGGCATCGAGCAAGATCCCTGTCACTATGTTGTCACAGGTACTCTGTTGGTTGTTTCTCTTCCCGCATTTGTATTTTTTTGATACGGGTGCATCACATTCATTCATATCATCTACTTTTGCCTTGAAGACTAACTTGACACCTCAATGTTTATCTAGTTATTTATCTATTTGTACTCCTGTTGGGTCTGCTGTTAAACTAGATAAAGTGTTAGAAGATTGTTCTGTTTTGATTTGTGGAAGAAATCTGAAGGCAAATCTTGTATTGTTTGACATGAGAGATTTTGATGTAATCTTGGGAATCGACTGGTTGACCTTCTACAATGCCGTGATCTTATGCTCCTCAAAGAAGATCCAGTTCCGTGTAGAAGAGAATTCGGTTTTCGAATTTCAAGGAGAGAAGGGAAGATTTAGCAAGAAGACCTTGTCCACTCTAATGCAAGTCCATGCCTTTTTGGAAGATGCTTCATCTAGAGGCAAGGTCAAAGGGAAGAAGAGACTTGAAGAAGTCAAAGTTGTTAGTGAGTTTGCTGATGTTTTCCCAGATGACTTGTCAAGTTTGCCTCCTGATAGGGAAGTTGAGTTTCTATAGACTTAATTCCTGGAGCGGCTCCTGTATCCAAGGCCCCTTAAAGAATGGCACCTACCGAACTCGAAGAGTTGCAAACTCAGTTGAATGAACTCTTAGAGAGAGGTTTCGTGCAGCCAAGTGTATTGCCTTGGGGAGCTCCGGTCTTGTTCGTAAAGAAGAAATATGGTAGTATGTGTCTGTGCATTGACTACCGGGAATTGAACAAGCTAACAATCAAGAATAGATACCCTTTGCCTCGAATTGATGACCTTTTTGACCAGTTGAAGGGTGCTGCTGTCTTTTCAAACATTGATTTGAGATCGGGATATCACCAGTTGAAAGTGAAGCCAAGTGACATCTTTAAGCCAGCGTTCAAAACAAGGTACGGACATTATGAATTTAAAGTGATGCCTTTTGGCTTAACTAATGCCCCTGCCGTGTTCATGGACCTCATGAACCGAGTATTTCACGATGTGCTTGATAAGTTTGTAATCCTTTTCATTGATGACATCTTGATTTACTCAAAGAATGAAGAAGAGCATGTGGAGCACCTGAGCTTCACATTGCAAAGGTTGAGAGAAAAGAAACTCTATGCTAAGTTTAGCAAGCGTGACTTTTGGCTCTCAAGCGTAGTATTTCTTGGCCATGTTGTTTCAGCCGAGGGTATTCGTGTTGACCCAGAGAAAGTTCAAACTGTTACTGATTGGGAAAGACCGAAGACCGTGACTGAGATAAGAAGTTTCCTTGGATTGGCAATATACTACCGGAGATTTATTGAAAACTTTTCTAGGTTGGCTGCCCCTATGACTAAGCTAACTAAAAAAGAAGAGAAGTTTGTTTGGACCGATTCCTGTGAGAAGAATTTCGAAGAGTTGAAAGTTAGATTGACAAGCGCTCCGGTTTTGACTATACCTGATAGTTCCGGTGGATTGACAATCTACACTGATGCTTCCAAAAATGGTTTGGGTTGCGTGTTGATGCAACACGGTAAGGTAGTGGCTTATGCCTCTCGGCAACTAAAGGATTATGAGCAAAACTACCCCACTCATGACTTAGAGCTTGTAGCTGTTGTATTTGCTTTGAAAATTTGGAGACACTATCTATACAGTGAGAAGATCGCCATCTTTACGGATCATAAAAGTTTGAAATATTTCTTCACCCAGAAGGAGTTGAATATGAGACAAAGAAGATGGTTGGAATTGGTCTCTAACTATGATTGTGACATCCAGTACCACCCAGGTAAAGCAAATGTAGTGGCGGATGCTCTTAGTAGAAAGAGTCAAAGAAAAGAATTGGATTTAAATGCTTTGAGTCGGCCTTTGTTGTCCTCGATAGAAAGATTTGGTTTGGAAGTCATCCCTAAGGGTTCGGATTGTATTCTTTATGCCATGACTGCGAGATCCTCCCTTAGAGATAAAATTGTGGCTTTGCAAAGTTCTGATCTAGAGTTGAAAGAGAAGATTGATAAAATTGCCTTGAATTCAGAAATGGACCCTGCTTTTAGTACATATATGGATGGTACCTTATTGTTTAGAGGTAGACTCTGTGTGCTTGCTGTTGATCAAATCAAGAAGGAAATATTGAAAGAAGCACACCAGTCCATCTTTACAGTACACCCTGGAAGTACCAAAATGTACAAGGACTTAAGGGAACATTTTTGGTGGAACGGTTTGAAAGCGGACGTTGAAGACTTCGTTGCCAGGTGTGAAACTTGCCAACGTGTGAAAGCTGTGTCAACCCCCATCTGGATTACTTCAGCCCCTTCCTATTCCTAGTTGGAAGTGGGAAGATATCTCAATGGACTTCGTGACTAGCTTGCCTCGGACGAGTAAGGGAAATGACACTGTGTGGGTGATTGTTGATAGGTTGACCAAATCAGCCCATTTCATTCCTATGAAGATCACTTACACCTTGGATAAGCTAGCTAGACTTTATGTGGACAATGTAGTTCGTCTACACGGAGTGCCGGTGAGTATTGTTTCTGACCATGCTCCTAGGTTCACCTCAAGGTTTTGAAATGGTCTGCAGAAAGCCTTGGGAACCCAATTGAATCTGAGTACAGCTCATCACCCACAGTTTGATGGACAATCTGAGCGGACAATTCATATACTAGAAGACATGCTTAGATCCTGTGTGGTTGACATGGTTGGAAATTGGGATGAACACTTAGCCTTAGTTGAGTTTTCCTATAACAACAGTTATCAAGCAACAATAGGCATGGCTCCGTTTAAGGCTTTGTATGGTAACATTTGTAGAACGCCTTTGTATTGGACTGAGACTGGTGAAAGAAAAGTCTTAGGTCCAGAGATGGTAGAAGCTACAAGTGATATGGTTGATATGATTCGGGAAAGGATCAAGTCTGCTCAATCTAGACAGAAATCTTATGCCGACAAGAGAAGAACCGACTTAGAATTTTCAATCGGAGAGAAAGTTTTCCTTAAAGTATCACCTATGAAAGGGGTGACGAGATTCAATGTGAAAGGAAAGCTTAGCCCCCGCTTCATTGGACCTTTTGAGATTTTGGAGAAGGTTGGACCTGTAGCATACCGCTTGGCCTTGCCTCCATCTCTTGCTGGAGTTCACAATGTGTTCCATGTTTCGATGCTTCAAAATTACATAGAGAACCCGGAGCACATACTACAGCAAGCACCCGAAGGACTTAGTGCCGATCTTTCTTACGATGAAGGACTAGCCGAGATCCAAGATAGAAAGGACAAGCAGTTGCGGAATCGCACCATCCCTTTGGTGAAGATTCGATGGAAGAACCATACCCCCGAAGAAGCTTCATGGGAGAAAGAAGATGACATAAAGGAGAAGTTTCCTCATCTTTTTGGAAGCACAGGTACGCTTTCAATTTCGAGGACGAAATTTCTTTTAAGGGGGGGAGAATGTAATATCCAGCCCTATTCTAACCCTGACCCTAACATGGATCTACTGTTGTATTCAGGTCCGAAGACCCGAAGCGGTGGTAGAAGAGACCTATGGACCATTCTTATTGATGATCATGATTCGGAGACCGAGCCTATGGACATTGATGATGGTACCGCTTGCTTAAATGCATTATCAATGTTTAAGGAAAGTCTGCGCATCAGAGAAGAATAATCTAGTTGATGTACCTAATGACCTCCTATCCACAATCCGAAGGTATTCCCCGAAACTAGACTTCTTGATTGAATTGTGGAAGAAACCCTCACTCAAATTGACCTTGTATAGCCTTTCAAATCCCTACTTGAAGTTGTTGAACTAAACCTATTTTTTCTGCTGAGAAACATTTTGATCGATCCTTTTGGTCGATGCCATCGACCAAAACCATCGACCAAAGTTTCCCAGTCTGCCAAGTTAAAGATTCCATGAAATATTCCTATTCTATTTATTATGACCTCGAGCCTTGAGCCCTTGTGCAATCATTTTCTCACCTGAAATCGTGGGGAGAGCTTCCCAAGGCATCTCCTTGGCTAATGTGAAGGGCACCTCATCAAAAACTCATTGTTTACTATTGACTCTTGTCTACATCTTCCACACCAAGGTATGAATCACCATTCCACTCTCTATCCTACCATTTTCTATTCTTTTCTATTCCTTTCTTGCTGGTGAGACATTGGAAATGCTGCTGCAACCTTGCAACCACCACTCCAAGTGTCTACACATGATTAACCTATGAATTTCTTAGCCATCCATTGATACTATGCCTCCACCTCATGTCTAGCATATGTATTCCTCTATTTTTCTATTAACATCATGTCATTTTGTACCAAACTGAGTTGTAGGGCATGCTATGTTCATGTTTATCACTTCTATATGATTCCAATCGAAATTCTATTAGTTCTCCTAGCTATTACATGCCATTTCCATGACAATGCAATCAATCCCAACTCATACCATGATGTTTGTCACTTGAACTTGTTAGCTCAATTTGGGGCTTTTTGTTTGGACCATTGGATTGGGTAAATTTCTTGACTTATAGTGTCCTACTACTGTTATTAAGTGTTCCTCCAAGTTTCAGATTGATCCGAACACCGGAAAACCAATTTAGGATGAAAACACCCAAAATCCATCATTCCGTCCGGAAGGAAATTTTGGTCGATCCTTTGGTATCGACCAAAGTTGTTGCTGATAGCAACATTGGATAGTTTTGATCCGATTAATATCCAATCTTCCTAATTTCTTCTCTAACTTATTATTGATGTTTGTTTAGAGCATTAACAATTATTTTGGACTAATTCTTGGTACTCTCAATTCATCATCAATTCAACCCAAGGTAAGGATGGTTATCTCCATAAATATATAGATCACCAACTTATAATTTATGTTCTTGTTTATGAATAGAACCTTTTGATTACTTTTAAATCTTTATAAGACTGTTATATATGTGTTAGAACAGTAGTATTGATATCTTCATACTTTTGTCATGTTACCTTATTATTCTTGTTTACTTATGTCTATGATGACTCATTTCAATATCATGATTTAAAGTTTACGATAAGATGCATTGGATGCATGAAAGATGATGAACTTGAATATGTGATTGCTTACGTATGACTTGGGATTGGGGAGTGTTCTATTGACACTTCTGTCCTTAGGCATCGGAGGGAATAGTATGGGATGTTCTCCGATGGTGCCTATAGACACCTTCCCGGGTTATTGGATGACATACATAGGACTGTCTAGTTGGTTGGCTAGGTTTATCCTTGTTGTGTCAGACCCGAATCGAAGGGCATTGAGACCGAACAACCCGTGGTAGTGTATGGTTGGATGGGCGCTCTAGGCCGGTAACCAATCCGGTAGGGGACATAAACCATGCTACGGATACCCGAAAGGGGCCATTTATTGGTAGGGTTGCAAATGGCTAGACTTGGGCTCACGGGCGCTCAAGACTGGTAACCAATCCATGAGAGGACGTGAGAGCTTTCTGTTTACTATTTGTGGATGACCAATAGGGTTGATGAGTCTGAAATCCGGGATTTCGCTGACTCTAGTGTTAAGGATACCGGAAAGGATCACCGGGCGCGAGGAACGGACGTATCTGGATCTGACTTGACCGGCTGAGTAGATGACTTGCATTGGGCTAGGCTTTACTGTGACACGCGCCAGTACTTATACCAAATGGTGATGTGAGAGAGTGGTGACCTATTCCCTTACCATGGTTTTTAAGATGACTTTACTGAACTTCCCTGGCAGACCCAAGATATCTTGTATGATTGAGGGGGAGTGACTGACCACCCAAAGAAGTATGGTGCTATGACTTAAAGCATGTCTACCCTAGAGACTAGCATTCATAGAGTTAGAATCATACTGCATCATATGTTCCATATCACATTGCATTATGTATGTTCTGTATGTGTATGATTTCTCAATATGGAATAACTACCTTGTTGAGTTCTTCGAACTCATTCCTTTTGTACAAATGTTTTTAGATTATCCTACAGGTACCGAAGACTACGATGGCACCCCCTTCGAGAGGGACTATGATTCCGCATACTACCCTTCGGGTAGTGGCATCTGTGAAGATCCGAGTGTTGGTGCCGAGGTGGATTACTATCCGCACCAGGGTTAGCCCTACGGTTGTGAGGGAGCGGCAAAGCTGGGTTTACTTCATCCGTACCATTGAGGAGACTGTTATTAGAGTAGAGGAAACCCTAGCTTAGTGCCCCATTCCCCTGGTGTATTTTTGGAGTACTTGGAACTATAATTAATTAACTTTTTGGGTTATCTTTAATACCTGGACATGTAATTAAGATTATCACACTTCTTTGCCGCTTCTCTGAGAGAGTGGTTATCATACCTTCTCTCACCTTTATGATTATGTTCACACTTTATTGTTATTTGTCTTCCGCACTCTGATTTATTTAATCTTATCTTATTCATGATACTTAGTATTAATTGTTTTTACTTTGATTATCTTTGTTCATGATTATGTCATTGTGTATGTGGGAGGCATGGACCTATGAATCTTGATCCTTGGACTGTGGATCGCATTCCCGGGTATTCCAAATGGGGTACCAGCTGGGTGGATGTGACAATATTTATGCTGTAAGTACTGTAACTATAGTAGGATTTATTCATGTAATTCAATGATTATTTTGATCATGTATGAATGGTTATTTCCTTATGTATTGATTTATCAGTTGTGCTTGTGAGTGACTGATTTGGAATGTGATTGTTTAAGTATAATTGGGGAATGGGGAATGTCCTTTTGACATTTCTGTCTTTGGACATCAGTGGAGGTGGTATGGGATGCTTTCCAATGATGCCCCTTGACTCTTTCCAGGATTATTGGTTGACATACCTAGGCCTTGCCTAGCAGTGTTTGGCTTGGATTACCCTGTTAATATCATACCCGATTCGGAAGGGAATTGAGACCGAGTAACCTGTGGCAGCAATGGGGATTTGTGGGTGCTCAAGACCGGTAACCAACCCATGAGAGGCCATGAATCACATTGTGAAATCCAGCCCAAACCCTAGCTTAGACACCCTATTTGTTTTGGATGAACTAGGGCTTATTTGATGTTTGACCTTGAAGTTGGACCTTGAGTATAGTGTTGATATGTTTAGAAGATCCTAGGAAGTCAAGTCAAACGTCTCCCTTAGTGTGGATCCGAAGTCCCGAAGTGAAGGAAGAAGACTTGGTGTGCCATCTTAGTTGAAGACATGGTGTTTGACCCAAAACCCATAGAAATTGATGATGGAGTTCTTTTGTTTTTGGAAACCTTGTTTGAATTGGGATGAACTGCACCTTGATGTTTAAGAGCTTGGTTGATGGACCTAAAACCCATTTGGATATGGTTTGAAGGTGCCCCTATGTGCTAGGAAGGCTGTTTGTTGAGTTGGGAGAAGCCCACTTGAATTTGAAGTGATTTGGGCCTTCAAATCCTTGTCTAACCCATGCTGTCCTATGCTGGTCAACTGGCCAGTCAACCAGCCAGTCAGCCAGCTGAATTTAAGATCCGAGAAAATCTTCTTTTTAGTTCTTTTTGGTGCTCTATATAAGTAGACTTTGTGTTTTGTTAGCCTCCTTTTCTGCTAGAACCCTTAGAGAATGTGGGAAGTCTCTCTCAAAGCCTCTCCTTGGTGTTTTTGAAGAACTCTTGCAAGATATAAAGTTCCTCCTCTCTTGTTCATTTTCAAGGTTAGTATACTACCTCTATCTTCTCTAATCTCTTCTCTCTACTATTCTAGTTTATTGTTTTGATTGTGGAGAAGGTGTTACACTACTGTAACTACCTATTCTCTGATCTTCTTATGTCTTAGAGTGAATCCCCAATCACTCTATGCATCCCTTCAAGCCATATGGTAATTCTCCATGTTTTTGATTGGCTTTGTTAACATGATTCATTATCCTTGTAAGTTGCTGTCCTAACCTATTGTAGACTTGTTTCTTATCAACTTCTAAGCATGATCTACTGTATTCTAGTCCTTTTGAATGAATCTCCATTCATTCTATTGATGCTATGATCTTCATGCTAAATTCTTAGCCATGATTATATGATTTCTTCATGAAAGCATGATCATTCTTCTAATCTGATTTCTCTAGCATATTAGATCTAAATTTATGATGGTATTCATCTCTGATCCATTGCTAATGATCCAAAGTTATGACCGATTTTGTGTTTTGGCTTCAGGTACTGTTCACCTGGTCGACTGGATCAGTCAACCAGCCAGTCAACCAGCTGTGGACAACATTGATGCTTTCATCTGATTTGATCTGTTTCACCTTCGATCTTCTAGGTTTTTCTCCTAATGATGTATCTATGCTTGTCTAGGGTTATTTGCTAACTTTGGTCTTGATCTTCATCTCTCAATTGAAGATTACATATTCGAATGACGAGGTGAGTATTCCATCTCACAATATGCCTATTTACATGTCTTATTATAACATGACATGAATGAATGACCTAGCTTCAGCTGTTTCAATTTCTTTACATCATGATACTTCTGCAACTATAGTAGCTTGTCCACATTGTGAATTATATATTAGAATTGATTTTTGAACATGAGAATGTGATAGGAACTATGATGTGGATATGAATGTGAATATGATATGTATGGAATCATGATGTGATGTGGATGCCTAGGTTGTGGTTGTGGAATGGGGAATGCCCTATTGGCATTTCTGTCTTTGGACACCAGTGGAGGTGGTATGGGACACTCTCCTATGATGCCCCTTGACTCTTTCCCTAACTACTGGTTGACATACCTAGGATTGGTCTAGCAATGTTTGGCTAGGAATACTCTGTTATATCGGACCCGATTCGGAAGGGTGCGAGACCGAATGACCCATGGTAGCAATGGGGATTTGTGGGCGCGCTCAAGACCGGTAACCAACCTATGAGAGGACATGAATCACATTGTGGGGGCCATTTATTGGTAGGGTTGCAAATAGTAGACTTGGGCTTATGGGTGCTCAAGACCAGTAACCAACCCATGAGAGGACATGAGAGCTTCCTGTCTATTATTTGGGGATGACCAATAGGGTTGATGAGTCCGTAGTCCGGGACTATGCTGACTCTAGTGAAAAGGATACCATAAAGGATCACCTAGGGCGAGGAATGGACGTATCTGGACCTAAGTTGATATAACTAAGTAGAAGACTTGCATTTGGCTAGGCTTTACCTTGACATGCGCCAATACTTAGACCAATGGTGATGTAAGAGAGCGGTGACTTAAACCCCAGCCATGGAATGTCCTAAGGGATGTCTTACCCAACTACCACCGGTAGAGCACAAAATACCTAGATGGTTAAGGGAGAGTGACTTGACCTACCCAAATAAGTATGGTGCTATGAATATACATAGAGTTAGAAGCATATTTTGATTTACTGTTTCATATCATTGCATATATGGTTGTTTGTGAGTGCATGTGAAGATGCTTATTGTGTTTGGATTACTTGCTAAGTTCTTTTGAGCTTACCCTTCGGGGGACTTGTTTTTAGATGACATTGCAGGACCGAAAGAGAACTCGTGCTACAACATAGAGGACCTTTCCTTATATGGTACTTGTCACACCCCACCCAGCCGGATCCGGTAATACCCGAATACCCATGGGGGTGATACACCGCAAGATCTAGGTTCAAGTGACAAATCCATACAAAACATGATATAGCATAATTAAATGGACAAGAATAAATCAAGTTCAAGTAATAAATTACCAAATCTGAAATAATGATTACAATCATCCATTATTTCAAATCAAAACTAAACATCAGAGTCCTAGAAGAGAAAGAATATTTAAAGTTGCAGCGGAAAATCATTTAAGGAAGCTCTAAGGAAAAGAAACTCCATAAGAGCAGTCTTGGCATGAACATGAAGCGTCATGAACTTCCACTTCTTCTCTGACAACGCCCTCCTGGTAGCCATTCATCAAAGGATCTTCAAAGTAGGAGGGGTCCTCATAACCTGTAGAGCAGTCTAAAGAAACAAACAAAATAAAGGAATGAGTTCATAGAACTCAGCGAGGTAACTAACATTCATGTCAATACATTCATCCATACTCCATATCATAATTCATAAAACAATCATGTATTTAATAATATAAACAACAAATGCATGATGATGATATGAGGTTCCTAACTCTATAATGTAGTCTCTAAAGTAGACACGCATTAAGTCACACACCAGTCTTCTTTGGACGGTCTCATCACTCTTCCCTCACGGCACTCAAGCACATCTGTTGGGTTCTCTACGGCAATTGGGTCAAGTCACATCAATCCATGGCTGGGGTATAAGTCACCACTCTCTCACATCACCATTGGTATAAGATCTGCTGCGAGTCAAGGATTACTCTAAGCCCAATGCAAAGTCATACGGTTTGGTACTACATATGGTTCGGATACTTCCCCTATGGCACCAACCAACTCGTTCAGTATCTTTTTCCACCTAGAGTCAACGTATCCTATGGCACCAACCAACTTGGACTACGTTGACCCCTAACCCTATGGTCATCCACATATAATGGACAGGATGCTCTCCATGTCCTCTCACAGGTCATTTCACCGGTCTTGAGCGCCTATGAGCCCTTGTCTATTATATGCAACCCTACCATCTCATGATGACAGTGGGCCTACTTGATACTCACAGGACCTAGCCACTGACATCACGAGTTAACAGGTTTTAATACCCCTATTGGAAGGGTAGTAGTACATGAGGTCACCTAGCCAAACACTTCTAGACATGCCCTACATATGTCAATCGATAATTAGGGAAAGTGCCAAGGGTACCATAGGAATGCGTCCCATACCGCCTCCTCTCGGTATCCTATGACAAAAATGCCAAAACGGCATTCCCCATTCCCCAATGTTACCTACAATCACATAAGATCACTAGGGCAATGAGCAAACCCACGACCCTAGTAGAAAATACGAGGTAAAGATATTAATATTGTTCTTCCTCATTCATCTTATACAATATCACACCATATTCATATCAATAACATAGGATTCAACAAAGAAAGAGAAATACTCAAGCAATAAATCTTACATTCCATTCGTGCAAAGTCATACACATGCATATCATGGTAAATATAAATTTATAACAATTTATATCAATAAAAGAAATTAAAATAGTAACAATTAATTATGTATAACATGATTAGTTATTCCTCACCTTTTACTTTGCTCCTTTCTCCAAAGTCCAAAAATTCACTCCCACAAGTTTGGTGACTAAAGATACATAAATGCCTATTCATGCAAGAAATTAATAATCACAAATTTGAGTCAATTTGAGTGTCAAAGGATATCCCAAAATCTTCCCACAAAAACCCAAATCCTTACCCCTACTTTACAAAAGGGTAGTTCCCAACCTTACTACTGAATGATCTCTAATTCACCACCGAATCGAAGTCTAAATGAAACAAAACTTTGGGGAAAGCTAATTGGCAGCAAAAGGATCCTACGGGCACCTTCAATTTGATCAAATTTGACTCAGTTCAAAAAGGCCCAAATTTGGCTCTCATAAATCACCCGTGGGTGACCCAGAGAGTCAAAATGCGTCAACCTTAGCATGGGATCTTACCAACTCCCACAAACTAGAAAGGGACATTAATACAAGAAAAGAAAGCATCCAAGATACCTAACAACCTTCCCTTTCAAGATCTCCACTAAAAAGAAGAGAAGATAAACTCTCACCAACTATGACTAAAGAGAAGGGTTAAAGAAGACTAACATTTCCTAATATTTTCACAATGATTTGAGTAGCAGAGCACCTTTGATTGGATGAGAAATACTCTTCTCCTCTCTTTCTCCTCTTCTCCAAGCCTCTGCCTCGTTCTAGCCTCCAGAATTTGTTTACGGATGAGATAAAACATAAATAGGGTTTAAAAATCCAAAATTCAATTTTTGCCCCTAAACAGAAAATGGGGTGGGGGGTTGGTTTACCCAAATGGTCCAATCTTCCGGCCTATGATTAGACCCCCAAAAGGACTCCGATTTTAGTGATTTTTGGCTCGTTTGAAAGTTCATTCGACAACCTTCGATTTGATACCTTATTCGCATCAATCGGATTCTCTGACATCAATCTATCATCATTCAAATATCACCTTATTTACATCATCGTGATTATCTCTCTTCATTTAAACTCTAGGAGAGTTGTTGAGTCATTACAAGGGTCATCCACCAACACTGGGTCCATTTTCAAACCTTAGGGCTCAACTTAAATGCTCCACGATTGTCACCAATTTGAGGCCCAGGTTTTCGGTCTTGAAACCGCGGGTTAAAGGGGTAGAAATCCGGGGGATTTCACAGGTACAGCTCCGGAAGTCCTTGGACAAGGTGTTGACCAAAGAGGCAGCCAACACACAGATTTGAACTACATTGATGGCTCCTATTGACGGCAGCCGCCATCGTCTTGTTCTCCGATGGGAACGTGCGTTAGATGCTGATCTAAAGCTTCAAGAGCATAACCCAAAGGTGAAGAAGAGGAAGACTGAAGAAGAAGAAGAGCCGACTGAAGATGTGGATTAGATCTCTTGTTTCTTCTAGACTTTTCCTTTTACTTGTATTAGCTTAGAGCTTTGCTTAGATTTCGATCTACCTTCCGCATATGTTTGTGGGGTATATTTCCGCTATACTCTACAATTGTCTTTTGATTTGGTATCTTGTTATTCCGCACTCTGATATTCTTTTGTAATCCTTCTGAGATCCTTTCTTGACTTTTATTAATAAATTACTTGAATATTATGATTTGTTCTTACTTTTGATTATGTTATTGTGCTAACTGGATATGATCGTTCCTAAACTTGATCTTCAGGGCTGTGGATCACACACTCGGGTATTCCAGATAGGGTACCGGCTGGGTGGATGTGACACACATTGTGGGGGCCATTCATTGGTAGGGTTGCAGTAGTACACTTGGGCTCATGGGCGCTTAAGACCGGTAACCAACCCATGAGAGGACATGAGAGCTTCCCATTTACTATTTGTGGATGACCAATAGGGTTGATGAGTACATAGTCTGAGTTGGTTGTAGACATAGGATACGCTAACTCTTGTGAGAAGGATATCGGAAAGGATCGCGAGAGGCGAGGAATGGAAGTATCTAACTCTTACTTGATATAACTAAGTAGAAGACATGCGCCAATACTCAGACCAATGTTGATGTGAGAGAGCAGTGACCTAAACCCCAGCCATAGAATGTTTGATAGGGATGCAGGACCCAATTACCCCCAGAGAACCCAAGATACCGAGATGGTTGAGGGAGAGTGATTGAGACCTACCAGAGAGGAGTATGGTGCTATGACTTAAAGCATATCTACCAATAGAGACCAGCATACATAGAGTTAGAATCATACTTGCATGTCTATTTCATATCATGTTGCATCCTTTATGTTTTGCTAGCATGCTATATTGTGTTATTGTGGAATGAACTACCTTGCTGAGTTCTTTTGAACTTACTCCTTTTTGCAACAACTTTGTTAGATCTATCTATAGGTGCTGATGATTATGACGGACCAGCATATGAGATTGCCCTGGATGACTCATTCTACACCCAAGGTGCTGGCTACGGTGATTACAAATGTGAAGACTATCATGGTGATGGAGGAACGTATTAGGATTAGTCGTATTCATGTGCTAGTACAACGATATTTGGATATAGAGACCTTTACCTTTAGAAGTGTTCTTTATAGACTTGAAAAAACATTAGTTTAGATTTTGATTACTTTTTTTCTTTTCCTTTTATTTTGGGAAGCAGTTGTAATCTTCTTTTTAGTTTCGATCTACATTTCCACTGTTATTGTAGAGTGATTATCCGCTATACTCTACATTTGATTTATTCTACTGGTATCATTTTTCCGCACTCTGATTATATTGTATATTCTCTTGAATCTTATCTTGACCTCTCAGTTAATATAGCTTAACATTGATTTTAGTCTTCTTCTTGATTATATTATTATAAATGTGGGAGGTTGATTTCCTCGATACTAATCTTTGGGGTTGTGGATCACACACTCAAGTATGCTAGATAGGGTACCAGTTGGGTGGATGTGACAACCAGTCTGTGAGGGATTAGAGTGACTAGATGTCACATCCACCCAGCTAGTACCCTAACTGCGATACCCGAGTGTGTGTTCCACAGCCCTAAAGATCAGTTCATGGCAATCATCCTCCCACATTCACAATAATATAATCAAGAACAAGACTACATCCTTGTATAAATATTATAAAATGAAGTAATCAAAGAATGGTTCTTAGAAAGATTACAATTCAAATCATAGTGCAGAACTATGATACCAAAAGAATAATCAAAGTATAGAGTGTAGCGGAAAATCACTCTATAACTACAGCGGAAAGTAGATCTATCTCACAAGGAATTACAACTGAATAATATCTAAGAACAAGAATGAAACTAAGTCTAAAAATAGGCTCTTCTAATTTAAATAAAGTACGTCTAAATGTACAGACTTCAATGAACCAATTTCGGTACACTAGCTCCAGATTATGACTAATCCTGGTACGATCCACCGTCACACTGGTAGTCTTCATCGTCATAGTCATAACAGCCAGCACCTTGGGAATTGTATGAGTCATCCGGCGCGGTCTCGTAGTACTAGTTCTTGAAGTCATTAGTACCTGTAGAAAGATCTAACAAACATTGTCCCAAAAAGGGATGAGCTCAAAAGAACTCAACAAGTAGTTCATTCATAAACAACAATTACAATGAATGCAGACATACAAGATGCAATATGATATGAGACAGTTATGCAAGTATGCTGCGAACTCTATATATGTTGGTCTCTATTGGCAAACATGCTTTCGGATAAAAAACCATACTCCTCCTCGGTAGGTCTCAAATCACTCTCCCTCAACCATCTCGGAATCTTGGGTTCTTTGGTGGTAATTGGGTCATGCATCCCTCTCGGACATTCCATGGCTGGGGTTTAGGTCAACACTATCACTCACCACCATTGGTATGAGTATTGGCGCATGTCAGGGTTAATCTTAGCCCAATGCAAGTCATATACTTAGTTATATCAACTTCGACTTCCCTCCCGTGCACTAGACAGTCCGTTCCAATATCATAACCTCCCTTCCATGCCTAGGTAGTATGTTCTAGTACCTTTCCCCCTAGAGTCATCGTATCCTATGGCTCCGACCAACTTGGACTACAGACTCTTAACCCTATTGGTCACCCACAAATAACAAATAGAAAGCTCTCATGTCCTCTCACAAGTCTTGAGCACCCATTAGCCCAAGTCTTTTAAATGCAACCCTACAAATGAATGGCCCCTCACAATGTGATTCATGTCCTCTCATGGGTTGGTTACCGGTCTTAAGCGCCCACAAATCCCCATTACTGCCATGGGTCACTTGGTCTCAATTCCCCTCCGATAGGGTCTGATATAACATGATATTTCCTACCCAAACACTACTAGACATGCCCTAGGTGTGACAACCAGTAACCAGGGAAAGCTCCAAGGGGAACCATAGGAAAGCATCCCATACCACCTCACTGGTGTCCAAAGACAGGAAAGCCAAAAGGGCATTCCTCATTCCCAAATCACAACTTAGGCAATCACATCATAATTCAATCATTCATAATCATAATTGATAACAATTCTCATAAGTAATATCAAATCTTTCATATTCATAATAGATAAGCAATTCACATGAGAAATATCCTACTGTAGTTACAGTAGTATTTCAATTATAAGCAAGCTCTAAAAATAGTAGTATAATCATGCAAATCAATTCTAATATAAGAAGAATGTAAACTAGGTTATTTGTAAATGAACATCCTTACCTTAACTTGATTCGAATAACTCTGGAGAAAAGGTTTGAGGATAGGTCCAAAGTTACCAAAGAAACCCTAAACAAACATAGTTTAAGTATTAGGAACAAAACCCCAAAGGTTGGAGATGAAACTGACCAAATAGAGTGAAAGTTGCTGTCACTGCCAATGTTGGTCGGTTAGGCTTGGTCGCTTGGAGCTGCCAAAGGCCAATTGACCAAGGTGGTTCTGTACGAATAGAAACTCCAAAAACTCATCTTCCAGGATTCGAAACACTCCAAAATTTCAAGGGAAACTCTATAATGGTAGAAGAAAATTATCTAGCATGGTCTAAGCATCAATGATGATGAATGGAATAGAAATCCAATCAAATCATAAAATAGGCTTTTATTGAAATCAATCCATGGATTTTACGTAAAAGACTAGAGAGAATGGGAATTCACTCTAGGAAATAAAAAACAGTAGATCATGATCAAAAACTAACATAAGAACAGATCTAATAAGAAGTAGAAGTCAAAGTCTTCGAATGGATACACATTCTTGAAGGTTACACTAGAATTTCCCTTCAAAATCATCCTGTGTAGTTCACAAAAGAAATAGAGTGAATGTGGATTCACTCTAAAACTACAAGGATTGAAGGAAAGGTCATAGCAATGGCATGAGACCTTCCTCATAATCACAGAGGTAAGTAGAAACTAAGAAGAGCGTAGATCAAGAGAGTGAGAGTTATTTCTAACCTTGAGGAAGAAGATTCGACAGAAGAACTTTGGCAAATGCTTGAGGATCTTCCAAAGCTTCAAAGAGAGTGCTAAGAGGTGCTTCTCAAGTTCATCAGAGGCTTTAGAACATTATGGGATGAATTAGATTGAAGATATAATAAATAGGGCTTCGAAAACCTAAAATCTCAAAGAGTGACAAAACTGCCCCTGACACCTTTGGTCGATCAGGCTTGCTCGCTTGGACCTGCCAAGGCCCAATCGACCAAAGTGTATAGTAGGGTCTAAATTTTTTGGTTTTTGATCTCCAAAAGCCACAAACTCCATTGGGTCCTTTTCCAACTTAACAAAGGGTCTTACCTAGCATTCTAGGACCTTCCAAAGAGTGCCAAGCTAGGACTCAAGTCCATCAACCAAGCTCTTCACCAACAAGCTGCAACTTCTTCTCAAAGTTAGATACGGTTTCCATAGAAGAAACTCCATCATCAATCTCCATGGGTTCTAGGTTAGAATCCATGGGTACACTGAGATGTTCCACAACTATCTTCTACCTTCACTTCGGGTCTTCGGACCTACAAATAAAGATTTCTAGATTAGGGTTTGAGCTGGATTTCACACTAGACCTACCCAGAGGATGGCTGGTGTTATATCTTAAAGCATGTCCACCATTAGAGACTTGCATAGTTAGATCTTAGCAGCATCCATATACTTGCATATCATTCTTTATATATTTTCTTAGCTTGATACACTGTCGATATGTATGTGAGATGTGTTTTCCTTACTGAGTTCGTCAAAACTCATTCCTTTCTTTGTATGTTATATTGTATTATACAGGTGGTATTCCCGAGTCAGGAGAGGTTCAGTATGACTGGAAAAACTCCTTTTAAGAGGTTATGGTGGCGTCAGTGGGAGACGAAGATGTATGTCATGAAGCCTCCTACGGATGCAAGGAGTGTGCTTATAGCACCCATTGATGGCAGAAGAAGACAGATCGCGCGGCACTTCGAGAAGTCAGTGGAGGAGAGCTGGATGGCTCCTGATTGTTAAGTTAGAAGAGAAGGCCCTCGCCTAGGAGCAAGCTAAAGGAATAAAACTGAACTAGATTAATTTTTACTTCCACTAAACTCGATGAATTTTGGAACTTGATTTCCTTTACTTCCTTTTCTTGATTCATTCCATTGGAGTATTTTGGACTCCTGTAATTCTTTTTAAGAAATTGATTAGACTATTCCTTTCTTTTGATTATTATTGGTTGCATTTATTATTATTGATGATTAAACCGTGGATCCTGTGACAAATCGCACCCACGGGTTGTAGAGCGGGACCGAGACCGGCGGGTGGGGTGTGACAGTAAGCAACTGGTCCAACCTTCTCAAGAATCTCATAAGGTCCAATATAATGAGGACTAATCTTTCCATTTCCATTAAATCTCACCACCCGCTTCATAGGTGATACTTTCAGAAAAGCTTTTTCCCCTACTTGAAATTCTTGATCAGTCCTTCTCTTATCCGCCTAAGATTTTTGTCTTGACTGTGCTGATTTAATCCTTTCTTTAATCATATCATGTCCACCATCGCACTTGTAGCTTCAATCATTTCTGGACCTATAATTCTTCTTTCATCGATCTCGGTCCAATACAGTGTCCTACAAGTGTCTCCATAAAATGCTTTGAACGGAGCCATGCCTAAGTTGCTTGATAACTATTGGTATAGAAAAAATCAACCAAAGCTAGGGGTTCCAAAATCTAACATACATGATCTAAGCACAACTTCCAAAATCTAAATTATCCAGCCAAACTCAACCAAAGCTAGGGGTTCATCCCAATTTCCTCCATATCCACCATACAAGATCTGAGCATATCTTCCAAAATCTAAATTGTCTTCTCAGACTATCCATCTATTTGTGGATGATGAGTTGTACTCAAGTTCAATTGGGTTCCCAATGCTTTTTGTAAACTGATGCAAAATCTTAAGGTGAACCTAGGATCTCTATCAGACACAATACTCACTAGAACACCATGTAGTCGCACTACATTGTCCACATACAGACTCTCTAGCTTATCAATAGTGTAAGTAATCTTCATAGGAATGAAATGGGCTGATTTAGCCAATCTATCAATGATCACCCATATCGTATCATTCCCTTTGCTAGTTCGAGGCAAGCTAGTCACAAAATCCATAGTGATGTCTTCCCACTTCCAACTGGGAACAGGAAGAGGCTACAGTAGTCCAAATGGCAGTTGTCAAACTGCTTTCACACATTGGCAGGTGTCACACTTCATGTCACATCCACCTAGCCGATACCCTATCTGGAATACCCGAGTGTATGATCCATAGTCCCGAAGATCCAGTATTCAAGGAAATCATCCTCCCACATTTACAATAATATAATCAAGAACAAGATTAAATCAAAGTTAACTATATAAATCAAAAGATCAAGAATACAATCAGAGTGCGGAAAATGATATCAATAGAATATATCAAAATGTAGAGTGAGGCACAAAATCACCCCACAGTAGTAGCGGAAAAGTAGATCAAAAGCAAAATAAAGATTACAACCGATTCCCAAAATAAAAAGAGGAACAAACAACTAAGGTCTTAACAAATCTAATAAAGATCAAAAAGAGAAAAGATGATGTCCCATTGCTAGCACACAAGTGCTAGAGTCGAACTAATCCTGGTAAGCATCAGTCTCATACTGGTAGTCTTCATTGACGTGGTCACCGTATCCAGTACCTTGAGTACCATATGAATCATCAACTTAGTCTTCATTGTATTGACCATCATAATCATCAGTACCTGCAGATAAGTGTAACAAAAGATGTTGCAAGAAGGAGTGAGTTCAAAAGAACTCAGCAAGGCAGATCATTCTATAATAACATAATAACACATGATAGCAATTCATACAAAAGGCAATATGATATGAAACAAACAATGCAGATATGCTTCTAATTCTATGTATGTTGATCTCTATTTGAAGATATGCTTTAAGTCGTAGCACCATACTCCCATAGGAAGGATCCAAAATCAATCTCCCTCAACCATCTCGGTATCTTGGGTTCTCTGGTTGGCTGGGGTTTAGGGCAACACTCTCTCACACCTCCGTTTGGTCTGAGTACTGGCCCATATCAAGGTTAAGCCTAGCCAAATGCAAGTCTTCTACTTAGTTATATCACTTTAGATCCAGATACTTCCATTCCTCCCCTCTCGAGATCTTTTCCAGTATCCTTCTCCCTAGAGTCAGCGTATCCTATGGCTACAACCAACTCGGACTACGGACTCATCAACCCTATTGGTCAGCTACATCAAGTTAATAGGAAGTTCCCATATCTTCTCACAGATCATTTCACCGGTCTTGATGTCCAAGGGCCCATGTTCCACTTCTACAACCGTACCAATGAATGGCCCCCACAATGTGATTTATGTCCACTCACGGATATAACTCACCGGTCTTGAGCGCCCACAAATCCCCATTGCTACCATGGGTAGCTCAGTCTCAGTTCCCTTCCAATCAGGTTTGATATAATAGGAACATTCTAGCCAAACACTTCCAGACATGCCCTAGGTATGTCAACCAGTAACTAGAGCAAGCGCCAAGGGGCACCATAGGAATGCGTCCCATACCACCTCCACTGGTGTCCAACGACAAAAACACCAAAAGGGCATTCCCCATTCCCTAATCACAACCTAGGCAATCACATTCCCAAATCAGTCATTCACAATCACAACTGATAATACAAACATAAGTAAGCAATTATTCATACAATATTGAAATAATAATTGAATCATATGAACAAGTATTACTGTAGTTGAAGAAACTACAGCAACAATACAATTATAAGAAGATTAAAACAATAGTATTATGATCATGTAATCCAATTCAATTACTAGTAGACATGTATATTAGGTTATTAGGGATCAACCGTCCTTACCTTAAACAAACGTCGAAGAATTTCCGAAGAATAAAGAGGAGAGGTCCAAGACTAGCAAATATAACCTAAACAAGCATATAACAATCATTAGGAATAAGCCTTAGAAGATTAGAAGTCAAACGGATCGAATCAGATGAAGAAACAAGCTGCTATTACTGTTGGCAGCTTGGTTGGTCGATTGGGTCAGTCGACCAACCAGTAGACCAATGGGGCAGAAAACCCTAATTTGGTCATAACTTCTTCGTTTGAAGTCCGATTGCTCTGAAATTCAAAAGGGGAGCTTCCTAGAAACATATTAAGACTATTTAAGAAGGTCTAAGCATCAAATCATGGTAAAAAAGTAGAATCCTAATTGAACCATAGGTTTAGGGTTTCTTTACATATAGTCCATGGCTCTTATGGAAAGATTTGGGAGATTAAAGATTCTCCCTAGGTCAAGAGAAGTTAGTCTTTCAAAATCAAGAAGGGTGTTGAGAAGGGTATAGCAATGAGAGAAAACAAGGTTTCAAATAAAATCAAAGGAAATAAATTCTAATCATACAATTAAGGTTTTACCAACTAAAATCCGTGTATCCCATGGGAAGACTAGGGAGAATAAAGATTCAACCTAGGTAAAGAGAAGTAAAGAATTTACAATCAACAAAGGTGTTGGGAAGGATCCAACGAATTAAAATAGGATTAGGGTTCCCCAATTTTGATACCCTCTCATGAGGGTTACCCAAGGGTTTCCTCCCAAAATCACCCTCTTTTTGGTTTCCCATCGTAACAAGGAAAATAGGGATCAACCCAACAATCATGGGGATAGAAGGAAAGATTGTAACACTATTGTGAGACCTTTCCCACAATCACCAAGATCAGTAGAAAATTAATGAGGGAGTGATCAAGATCTTAAGTAAAGTCAATTTCAAGAATCATCGCCATATGGCTTCAAGAACATAGAGTGAATTGGGGGATTCACTCTAGGGCTAAGAGAATCAAAGAAGAGGCCATTATAGTAGTGTAATACCTTTCTTATGATCAAAAGGTCAGAAGAATAGAAGAGCGAATAGATCAAAGAAGAAACGATTCGATTACTAACCTTTTTAGAAGAAGAATTGATGAAGAAACTCGAACGGATGCTTAAGGATCTTCCTTGGCTTTGGAGGAGAGGTTCTAGGGTTCTTCCTACATTCTCCAGATGTAAAACCCAGCCCTAACCTTGACCCGGAAACCTTGTGATTTGTAGGTCCGATGACCCGCAGTAAAGTAAGAAGTCAGCTTTGGGCCATCCCAGTGGAGGACTTGGTGTCTGGCTTTGAATCCATGAAAGTTGATGATGAAGTTCTATTTATGGAAACTGAATCTTGATGAAGATCTGATTAGTTGATGGACTTGGAGTGCTCTCTATCTTGGTTTGAAGGCATTTCTACCTATTAGGTAAGTCACTTGACATGTGTGCAAAACCCCTTTAGGATTGGATTTGATCTGGGCCTTCAATTCCCTGTTTTGGTCTTCTTTGTCGGCATTGGTCGACCGATTGGTCAAGCTGGGCCAGTCGACCAATCCACTCGACCAATGAGTGCTGTCTTTGGCAATTAGGTTTTTCTTGCTCTATTTAAGCCCAATCTCGAGTCTACTTCGTATTTGCTGCCTCCAAACTCTCTGGAACGAACCAAAGACCTCTGCAAGTCATCTCCCCTGCATCCTTGGTGTTTTCTTGACGGATCTTCGTCGAAACTCTTCCTTTTGCATCAAAAGGTATGTCTACTCTCTCTTCTTCTCCTCCATCTTTGTTTTTCTTTCCTTTTTGAGTTGAGACAGTAGAAGAGATGCTGCATTCTCTGTTGCAAACATCTCTGAACATGTTCTCATGATCATTCTAAGGATTTGAGGCTAGAACAATGATCTTAACCATGATCATTGCAAGCTTTTGAAGGAATCATGATCAAACCATGATCTAGTCTTGTTAAACTTCTGATTTGAATTCTGATCTCTTTGGATCTTCGATATTGATCATGTTAGTAGTTAATTACTGTGTTTTCTTTCCATGATCCATAATCTATCAATTTCTAGTTGTTCTCTTCTACCATACTATGTGTTCTTCATGAAGCATGGTAGTTACATATATGGTAGGTTTTATTTCCTTATTTAGATTAATGCTTCTAAGCTTTTTCCTTGAAGATCTAAGTATGTTTTCATGATACCTTTACCTGAAGCAATGATCCATCCTCCTATTGTTCTTGTCTTTGATTTCTATTTCGAATTCATCAAGATCCATGGTTGATCTAATTATGGTAACTTTTTGTTTCCTAATTTGGATCTTGATATCTTGATTTGATTGGTGTTTCGAAGTCCCCTATATGTTAGAATACTACTGACGTAGTTTACCCCTTGATTAGTACCCTTTTGAACCACCAAATTCGGATTTCATATCTTAAAACTCTGTTTTTTTTAGGCTATCGTCTCGCATTGGTCGATTGATTGGTCGATCGGACCAGATCGACCAATCCACTCGACCAATGAGTACAAAGAACTCCGAATTGGTCCGTGTTGGATGTTTTGGTATCTTTTCTGTTAGGAATCTTTCCTAATATGTTGTATATACTTGTTTAGGACCTTCTTCTCAAGTTTGCCAAGATCTTACTTGATTTCTTAGGATTCCTTTGCGAGTTATAAAAGGTAAGGATGGTTATTTCCTTAATTACATGGATAGCATGAATCTAGTTTCTATATTTGAATATCATTGATATGATTCCTAGATTAGATTCTTACAATGATATACTACTGTTGCATAACTTTGATTACAGTAGCATTACTTATTCATATTAAATTGATTCATGTATGATTTACTTACCAATGTTATACAAGTGATTGTAATTATTGATTTCTTTCCATATATGAAGTTACCATATATGTGATGATATGAATTGATGCATGTGTATGCTAAAGTATGGTTTGGAAAGGAGAGGTGTCCTTTTGACACTTCTGTCCTTGGACTACTACGGGAATATTATGGGATGTTTCCGGAGATGCCCTCTGGACACCTTCCTAAACTGTTGGATGACATATCTAGGATTGTCTAGTAGTGTTTGGCTAGGATGTCCTGTTATGTCAGACCCTAATCGGAGGGGTATTGAGACCGAACGACCCGTGGTAGCAATGGGGATTCATGGGCGCTCAAGACCGGTAACCAACCCGTGAGAGGACAGGAATCACATTGTGGGGGCCATTTATTGGTAGGGTTGCATATGGTTAGACTTGGGCTCACGGGCGCTTAAGACCGGTAACCAACCCGTGAGAGGACGTGAGAGCTTCCCGTTTACCATATGTGGATAACCAATAGGGTTGATGAGTCCGTAGTCGGGGACTATGAGGACTCTAGTGTGAAGGATACCGGAAAGGATCGTCGGGGACGAGGAATGGAAGTATCTGGATCCGACTTGATGTAACGAGTAGAAGACTTGCATTTGGCTAGGTTTTACCCCGACATGCGCCAAGTACTTATACCAAATGGTTGTGAAAGAGTGTGTTGACTTAACCCCCCGCCATGGTTTGTCCTGAGGGATGAAGGACCCATTACCAATCGGCTGCTCAAGACCGGTGAAATGATCCGTGAGAGAATCCAAGATATCTTAAATGGTTGAGGATGTGAGTGGACCTTCCTAAAGAAGTACGGTGCTATGACTTAAAGCATGTCTGCCAATAGAGACCAGCATACATAGAGTTAGATTCATTCATTCATTGCTTGTCTCATATCATATTGCATTTATGATTGTTCGGAATCCCGCCATTTATGTTATTATGGATTTAATCGCCTTCTTCCGAGTTTCTTTGAAACTCATTCCTTTATTGTACAATGTTTGTTAGACTATCCTGCAGTCACCGAGTACTATGACGGTCCCTATGAAGAAGCACAAGGCGAAGAGGCATATCTCCAGGAAGGTGATTGCGGTTACCACAATTACTCGAAGATCCCGCGAGTGGTTATGCTCCGTACGATGCTTAGTCCGACCATTGAGTGGAAGCGTCCTTGTGCCATTTATGAGATTTACACTTTTAAGGATGTTGTCTATAAAGTGGAGAACAATTTAGTTACCCAATGTACTTGCTACTGGGATTAGACTGTGTCTAGTTTATTCTTTTAGAGCTACTTTTCCGCTGGTTGTAGAGTGGGATTTTTGCCTCACTTTACTTATCTCTGTTTGACACTTTGATTATATCTATTATTCCCGATTCATTTATGATTCATTCTTTCTTTATTGGATCTATGGTTTATCTTCCGCACTTTTATTATGATTGTTCATGATTATGTTATTGTTTATGTGGGAGGTTGATCACTCGATACCCGATCTTCGGGCCGTGGATCACACTCTCGGGTATGCGAGATAGGGTACCGGCTGGGAGGGCGTGACACCAGAGGTCTAGAACTGATTGTGAGTGAAAAACACAGAGTTCCCCCCTTTAAATAGCATAAAACTCCAAAAAATACCAGGATTTCCAATTTTGACCTTAATGACCCCGTTGGTTGATTGGTTGGTCAATTGGCCAATCGACCAATCAATCGACCAACTATGTCAGCAACTCCAGAATAGGGAATTAAGGGTTCTAACTTTAATATATTTCGATGGGCTTCTCACAACTCCTCAAACAACTTACCTAGCATGGAGGGATGCCTTCAAACCATGTTTAAATAGGCTTTAGGTCCAACAACCAGGCTCTCCTTCATCAATATGCAGTTTCTTCTCCAACTCAAACAAGGTTTCCAAGTATGGAATACTATCATCAATCTCCATGGGTTCTGGGTCAAACACCATGTCTTCCATTGAGATGGCCCATAGTTGTCTTCTACCTTCACTTCGAGTCTTCGGACCTACAGACAATAGGGTTTCCGGGTTAGGGTTAGGGGTAGATTTCACACTTCACCACAAAATCTTTTACGTTGTTCTTCAAACCAATCCACCAAAAACATTCTCTTAGGTCTCTATACATCTTTGTACTTCCTGGATGCAGTCTGAAAATTGACTGATATTCTTTCAAAATCTCTTTCTTAATTTCTTCAACTGTTAGCACAAACAATCTTCCTCTAAAAGTCAATGCACCGTCAGTATACATATAATGTGAAATCCAGCCCTAACCTTGACCCAGAAACCCGGTTGTTTGTAGGTCCAAAGACCCGAAGAAGGAGAGATTAGTTGATGGACCTATTGCACTCTTGGACATGATTTGAAGGTATTTCTCTGTCCTAGACTAGTCAATTGAGAAGTAGGAAGAAGCCCACTTGAATTTGAGTTGATCTAGGCTGTCAATTCCCTGTCTAGGCTTGCTGTCCTAGCCTGGTCGACTGCCTGGTCTATCACATCCACCCAGCCGGTACCCTATATGGCATACCCGGGAATGTGATCCACAGTCCAAGGATCAAACATCGAGGGACCATGCCTCCCACATACGCGATAACACAATCATGAACAATAATAATCAAGGTAAAAACAATAAATAATAGATATCATGAATAAGATAAGATCAAATAATCAGAGTGCAGAAATAAATGATACCAAGTGTATAAGTGTAATCATAAGAATGAGAAAATGAGTGAAAGTCACTCTCTTAAGGCAGCGGAAAAGTAGTAAAAATCAAGTTAAGTTACAATCCCATGTTTAAAGAGTAACTCAAAGAAAGTTAATTACATATCCCAAATGTTTAACAATAATCTAGGGAAATGGGACACTAAGCAAGGGTTTCTTCATAAGTGTGGACGAAGAAAGCCCAGCACGGCCGCTCGCTCACCATAGTGGGGCTAACCCTGGTACGTAGAGTAATCCTCTTCGGCACCATAGCTAACGTAGTATGAGGGATCAAAGTTCGTCTCATAGAGTGTGCCATCAGAGTCTTCAATACCTGCAGGAAAATTTAACAACATTTGCACAAAAGGAATGAGTTCAAAAGAACTCAGCAAGGCAGTTATTCCATAATTCAAAATCATATAAGTACAAATCATAACATAATGCAATGTGATATGAAACATATGATGCGAGTCTGATTCTAACTCTATGAATGCTAGTCTCTATGGTAGACATGCTTTAAGCCATAGCACCATACTTCTTTGGGTCGTCAGTCACTTTCCCTCAACCAATTCCGTATCTTGGGACTGACGTAGTAGTTGGGTAAAGTCCTCTCAAACCATGGTAGGGGATTCGATCACCACTCTCTCACATCACCATTTGGTATAAGTATTGGCGGATGTCAAGGTAAAGCCTAGCCCAATGCAAGTCATCGGCTCAGTCGTATCAACTCAGATCCAGATACGTCCATTCCTCACCCCGGGAGATCCTTTTCGGTATCCTTCACACTCGAGTCAACGTAATCCCGGAGTACGGACTCATCAACCATATTGGTCATCCACAAATAGTAAACGGGAAGCTCTCACGTCCTCTCACGGGTTGGTTACCAGTCTTGAGTGCTCGTGAGCCCAAGTCTAGCTATTTGCAACCCTACCAATAAATGGCCCCTTTCGGGTATCCATAGCATGGTTTATGTCCTCCCCCGAGTTGGTTACCGGTCTTGAGCACCCATCAAACCATACACTACCACGGGTCATTCGGTCTCAATGCCCTTCCGATTCGGGTCTTACACGACATGGACAATCCTAGCCACACAACTAGATAATCCTATGTATGTCATCCAATAACCCGGGAAAGTGTCGATAGGCACCTTCGGAGAACATCCCATACTATTCCCTCCGATGCCCAAGGACAGAAGCGTCAATAGGACACTCCCCAATCCCAAGTTATACTTAGGCAATCACATACTCAAGTCCATCATATCTCATACATTTGATACATCATCATAATAAAAGTTAAATCATAATATCGAAATGATCCATCATGAATACAAGTAACAAGAATAATAAATCATTATGACAAGAGTATATGAAATCACAATACTACTGTTCTAAAACATGTATAGCAGTCCTATAATAATCAAAAGCAATTAAGAGACTATGTTCACTAAGTATAAGAACCAAACACAAGCTCATGGCCTATGTGTTTATGGAGATAACCATCCTTACCTTAGGTTGAGTTGATGATGAATCAAGAATTACCACGAAATGATCCAAAAGTAGTGTTAAAACCCTAAACAAACATAAATAAGAGGTTAGAGAAGAAATCGGGAAGATCGGATGTCGAACGGGTCAAAACTGGCTGAGGTTGTTGTCAGCAACAAGTTTGGTCGATGGTCTTGGTCGATGGCATCGACCAAAGAGGATCGACCAAAATGTCTTCGGGGCTACATAATGGGTTTTGGGGATTTTGGTCCGAAATTGGTCTTCCAGGGTTCGGATCGATCTGGAACTTGGAGGGATGCTTAAGAACAATATGAGGACACTAAAAATCAAGGAATTAACACAATCTAATGGTCTAAATAGAAAGCCCCAAATTAGACTACTAAGTTCAATAGGCAAGCATCAGCATGGACTGAAATTAATTGCATTTGGATTGGAAAGGCATGCATTAGCTAAGGAAACTTATAAGAATTTGATTAGGATCATATGCTAGTGATAAACATGTACATAGCACACTATATACCTCAGTTTTGTACAAGAAGGCATGAAGTTAAGAAGAAAATCAAAGAATGCATATGCAAGGCTTGAAATGAGAACATAGCATCAATAGAAAAGTGAGAGGATCATAGGTTAAGCAAGATTGGACACTTGGAGTGATGGTTGCAAGGTTGCAGCACCATCTCCTAGGTCTCAACAGCAAAAGAGGGATAGAAAATGATAGAAAAGAATAGAATAGAAAGTGGGAGTGATGAATCATACCTTGTAGTTGTTGATGGAGACAAGGAACAATGATGAACAATGATTTTTGGTGGGATCTTCTTCACAAATGCTTAGGAGGTGCTTTGGGAAGCTCTCCCCACGTTCTCAAGGGTGATAATGATTGGAATAGGGCTCAAAACATGACGCTAGTATAAATAGAATAGGGAATATTCAAAAGAATCATTAACTTCGAGTTTGGGAAACTTTGGTCTGTAAAATCCAGCTTTTACCTAACCTTGACCCGACCCGGTCATTGTTATGTTTGTAGGTCCAAAGACCCGAAGTGGTGGTAGGAGGGACTTATGGGCCCTACTGGTTGATGACGTAATGTCGGAATTCCAGTTTATGGACATTGATTGTCACATCCCGCCCTGAATCCACCCAGGGGGTACCCTATCTGGGTTACTCGGGAGTGATCCACAGCCCAACAGATCCAGTTTAGGAACGATCATATCCACTTATCACAATAATATAATCAAAAGCAAGAACAATTTATAGTATTCAAGTAATCTAATAATAAAAGTTAAGAAATGATCACAGAAGGATCACAACGAACATCAGAGTGCGGAATAACAAGTACCAAATCAAAAGACAACTGTGCGGAAGGTAGATCGAAATAAGGTAAAGGTTACAACCAAATCTCCAAAGAAGGAAAATAAAAAGGTAAGCAACTAAGCTACAGTTTCTTCTAACTTATACAATGTCTCCTCAATAACATAATCATAAGAAACTAAGCCAGGCCGGATCTACTCCTGACAAATACGAGTCTTGAACTGATAGCCTTCACCGATGTAGTCACCGTAGCCAAAGTGGTATGAGTCACCAACTTAGTCCTCAAAGTGTTGACCGTCACAAGTCAACGTAGGAGTACCCGCAGAAAAGTCTAACAAAATATGTTGCAAAAAGGAGTGAGTTCAAAAGAACTCAAAGAAGGAAAGTTATTCCATAATACATAAGCCATATGATATCAATCATGAACTGATGCAGATGATATGAGACATAAGATGCAAATATGATTCTAACTCTAAGTATGCTGGTCTCTATGGTAGACATGCTTTAAGTCATAGCACCATACTTCTTTAGGTAGTCTCGGTCACTCATCACCGGGGGAAGTTGGGTCCCGCATCCCTCTCGGACAAATCCATGGTTGGGGGTTTCGGTCACCACTCTCTCACATCACCATTTGGTCTAAGTATTGGCGCATGTCAAAGTAAAGCCTAGCCCAATGCAAGTCATCTACTTAGTCATATCATGTCGGGTCCAGATACGTCCATTCCTCCCCTCTCGGGATCCTTTCCGGTATCCTTCACACTAGAGTCACGGATATTACTCACCGGACTCATCAACCCTATTGGTCATCCACAAATGGTAAACGGGAAGCTCTCACGCCCCCTCACGGATCATTTCATCGGTCTTGAGTGCCCATGAGCCCAAGTCTAGCCATTTGCAACCCTACCAATAAATGGCCCCTTCCGGGTATCCGCAATGCAATTTATGTCCTCTCACGGAGTGGTTACCGGTCTTGAGCGCCCACAAATCCACACTACTACCACGGGTCGTTCGGGTCTCAATGCCCTTCCGATTCGGGTCCGATATGACAGGGCATCCTAGCCATACATCTAGACAAGTCCTATGTATGTCATCCAATGATCCAGAAAGCGTCGATGGGCATCTTCGGAGAACATCCCATACTATTCCCTCCGATGTCCAAGGACAGAAGTACCCGAGAGGGCACTCCCCAATCCCAAATCATACCTAAGCAATCACATGCTTATTTCCATCCATTACATATCAACAATACATTATCATATTGAAAACATGTCATAACATCTCATAATACAAAGTATATAAATAAATGACAAGAATAAGTAAACATGATAAATCAAGTAATTAAGCATGGTGTTACTTGTCATAAGGTAACTACAGTAGTCATATGATGTCTAAAATCAATTAATAAGTTAAGTCTACTAAGTTACCAACAGCGAGTGTAAAAGTCATACGCTCTATGTTATATGGCAATAACCATCCTTACCTCAAATTGTGAAGAAGATGATCCGAAGTCACAAGAGAATGGTCCAACTATAGTCTTAAAACCCTAAACAAACATATACGAAGGATTAGAGAAGAAATCAAAACAATCGGAGATCGAACGGATCAAAACTAGGCAAAAGTTTCTGACAAGAACCTTGTTGGTTGATACATTGGGTTGATGGTATCGACCAATAGTATCGACCAACGAGTCTTGGACAAAGAAAATGGGATTTTTGGGTTTTGGCTCAAAATGGGTCTTCCGGGTCTCGGATCGATATGAAACTTGGAGGGATGCTTAAGAACAGTAGCAGGAGACTACGTAGAAAGAATTAACATGATCCAATGGTCGGATTGAAAACCCCCAATTTGAGGTCCTAGGTTCAAACTTGCAAGACCCATGTTCTTCAATGAAAACCATTACAATTGCAAGAGAACTTCGGAATTTAATCAATAGAATGATGAGCAGCAGAATATAGACAATTACTAACATATAATCAGACCTAATTGAAAGAGAAAATCAGATTAAGAGATGAATTCATGTTGTAAAGAAGAGGAAAATCAAAATAAGAAAGCAAGAACATCATGTATGAGAATCATAGCATGGAAAGAATGAAGAGAGGTTTAATCAACCCAAGAGAGCTTGTAGAAGAGGTGGTTGCAAGGTTGCAGCACCTTCTTCACGAACTCAGTAGCAAGAACAAGATGAGGTAGAAGTAGATTAGAGAGAGAGTGAGAGATTACATACCTTGGAGAAGAGATTATAGAAGAGAAACAATGATTCTTGTAGAAGATCATCACCCAAGCCAAGGAGGAGGCTTAGAGGAGCTTTCCCACGTTCTCAGATGTTGAAATGAGTGAAATAATGATTTAGGTTCGAGGTTTCACTTAAAAGGACAAAGGAATATCCAAAAAGCATCTTTTTCACGATTCTGGGCTTGTTTTGGTCGATACCTTTGGTTGATAGTATCGACCAACAGCAGTTTCAACAAAATTCTCAGGAATAGTTCAGCAACTTCGAACAGGGATTCGGAAGGCTATACAAGGTCAAATTGAGTGAGATTTTCTCCTACAAGTCAATAAAGAAGTCTAGTTTCCAGAAATACCTTTGGATCAAGCATGGGAGTTCATTAGGTCTACCAACTAAGCTCACCTTCTTCGATGCGCAAGCAGGATTTGCCAGACATAGTTCAGCAACTTCGGACAGGGATTTGGAGGGCTATATGGGGTCAAATTGGGTGGGGTTTTCTCCTACAAGTCCATCAAGAAGTCTAGTTTCGGGAAATACTTTTGGATTGTGCACAGGTGTTCATTAGGTCTACCAACTAATTCACCCCTCTTCGGTGCGCAGATTCAAAACTAACACTTACAACGCTCTCAAGTGAGGGGCATCGTCGTCAATGTCCATGGGCTTGGGCTCCGACACCAAATCATCAACAAAAAGGGTATACAAGGACTTTTCCCACCACTTCGGGTCATTGGATCAACAGACAATACAAATTCCGGGCCGGGTCAGGGTAAGGATAAGGCCGGATATGGCTTCCTAAGGCTTTCAAGGACAACAACATTGAAATCAAGGTCCAACTTCAAGGTCTAACATTAAACAAGTCTTTCTTTATCCCAAAAAAAATAGGGTATCCCGGGCTAGGTTTGGGCTGGATGTCACATTGATGATGCTGCTCCCTCCTTGAGCACATTACCAGTGTTAAGTTAGAATCTGCGCACTGATGAAGAGCGAGACAGTTGAAATAGCAAATGGACTCCTGTGCATAATCCGAAGGTAGTCCCTGAAACTAGACCTCTTGAGTGAACTGTAGGAGAAAACCCCATGCAATTTGACCTTGTATAGCCCTCCAAGTCCGCACCTAAAGTTGCTGAACTATTCTGTAAAAATTCTGCAGAGTTTGTTTTGGTCGATACTATTGGTCGATACCATCGACCAAAGGTATCGACCAACAAGTCTGCTGAGCCCAGATTTAAAGATTCTTAGAATATTCTTTTCTATTTATTTATTCCTCGAGACTGGAGCCCTATTCTCGCGTCTTTAACGTCTGGGAACGTGAGAGAGCCTCCCAAGAACTCCTCCTTGGTAGTGGTGAAGCATCTTCTTCATTAATCATTGCCAACCACTTATTCTTTCTTTCTTGTTCCACTTTAAAGGTATGACTCTCTCTCCTAATCACTTTCTCACTCATCTTTTCTCTATTATACTGTTGGGACCATGGTCAAGGTGCTGCAACCTTGCATACACCTTGCCATGAACCTTCTAAACCCCATACAATGATGTTTTCACCGATATGACTATGATTGATTCACCTCATGATCATTGACTACACATTTCCATGATTTATTGCTTACCAACTTGCTTTATTTACCAAAACTGAGATGAAGCTCGTGATTTACCTAATCTATACCTTGCATATGTGCTCCATGTTACTTCTAAACGATTCCCTACCTAATCCCCCATGTTTTCCCCTAATTTGCATTGAGTTATAGCCAATGCTATGATCTACAACTCTTAACCTTAATATGTCAATTTGGGGATTTCCAAATGGACCATTGGATTATGAAAGTTTCTTGATAATTAGTGTCCCCATGTTGTGCTTAGACTATCCTCCAAGTTTCATGTCAATCCGAGACCAGGAAGACCAAATCTGGGAAAGAATCCGAAAAGCCAGCTTGCTGTCCTGGAATTGATTTGGTCGATACTATTGGTCGATACTATCGACCAAATGTATCGACCAATAGAGTTGCTGTCAAGAACTTTTGCCCGGTTCCGAATCGTTTGATCTCCGATTGTTCTGATTTCTTCTCTAACCTTTCTTATATGCTTGTTTAGGACCTTAAGACTATTTGGGCCACTGCTTGTGATCTTGGACCATTCTCTTCTCCGATTCAAGGTAAGGATAGTTATCGATGTAATTACCTAGGATATGGAAATCTTGACTTGGTATTCCTAACCTAGTAAATATAGTTTCTATTTTATATTCTTATCATGTTAGACTTGCTACATATGTCTTTTAACAGTAGCTTTGTGTTTACATTATATTACTTCAATGTTTTATCATGTTTATCAATTTCAATATATGATGACTTATGACAATGTCATGAATTGAATGTTTATTATGACGTTGTATCTCGTGAACTGATATGATGAACTTAGGCATGTGATTGCTTAAGTATAACTTGGGATTGAGGGGTACCCTACTGGTGCTTCTGTCCTTGGACATCGGAGGGAATAGTATGGGATGTTCTCCGAAGGTGTCCATTGACGCTTTCCCGGGTTATTGAATGACATGCATAGGATTTGTCTAGATGTATGGCTAGGATGTCCCTATCATATCAGACCCGATTAGGAAGGGCATTGATACCGAACAACCAGTGGTAGTAGTGTGGATTTGTGGGCGCTCAAGATCGGTATCCACTCCGTGCGAGGACAAAAATTGCATTATGGTTACCCGAAAGGGGCCATTTATTGGTAGGGTTACAAATGGCTAGACTTGGGCTCACGGGCACTCAAGGCCGGTGAAATGATCCGTGAGAGGGACGTGAGAGCTTCCCGTTTACCATTTGTGGATGACCAATAGGGTTGATGAGTCCGGTGAGTAATATCCGTGACTCTAGTGTGAAGGATACCGGAAAGGATCCCGAGAGGGGAGGAATGGAAGTATCTGGAACTGGCATGATATGATTAAGTAGATGACTTGCATTGGCTAGGCTATACCCTGACATGCGCCAATACTTAGACCAAACGGTGATGTGAGAGAGCGGTGACCGAAACCCCCAACCATGGATTTGTCCGAGAGGGATGCAGGACCCAATTTCCCCGGTGATGAGTGACTGAGACTACCTAAAGAAGTATGGTGCTATGACTTAAAGCATGTCTACCATAGATGACCAGCATACTTAGAATAAAGTCATATTGCATTATATGCCTCATATCATCTGCATCATTTTATGATTATCTGTGGTTTATGTGTGGTGGGATAACTTCCTTGCTGAGTTCTTTTGAACTCATTCCTTTTCTGTTGCAATATTTTGTTAGGCTATTCTACAGGTGATTACTCTGATGGCACCCTCCCTGAGGCGGACCCGGATACCTCATACTACCATCCGGAGGCTGGCTACGTTGAAGACTTCGGTGACCATACCGAAGAAGATTACCAGGCGTACCAGGGTTAGCCCCAGAGTCGTATGGGAGCAGTCATATTGGGTCTCCATGATCCTCAACTTTGAAGAAGATATATTTATTATGGAGGAGACTTATGAGTAGTTACCCCTTCTTTTGTGACAGTATACTTAGAGAAATTGTAATAACTTTAACTTACCTTTATAACTTGAGATGTGTACTTAACTAAATTTTGACCTCACTTCCGTTTGGTGAAGGAGTGGATTCCGCCCACTGCCTTCTTAAGTTATCTAATTTGATATTTATTTCCGCACTCTGATTATGTCTGACACCTTATTTTTGAATTCCATGATCATTCATTGTTAGTTTATGATTACTATCTGTTCATGATTGTATTATCGTCGATGTGGATTATGTGGTCCCTGAACTATGGATCTTCGGGGCTGTGGATCACATCCCGGGTATGCCAGATAGGGTACCGGCTGGGTGGATGTGACAGGTCGATGGTCCTTGGTCGATGGCATCGACCAAAGAGGATCGACCAAAATAGAGTTCAACAGAAAATCAGATTTAGTTCAGCAACTTCGGATAGGGATTTTGAGGGCTATACATAGTCAAATTGAATGGGGTTTTCTTCTAAAATTCAATCAAGAAGTCTAGTTTTGGGAAATACCTTTGGATTGTGCATGGGAGTCCATTAGGTACTTCAACGAAACCATTCTTCTCCGATGCGCAGATTTTCACTAAACACCGACGATGTACTCAAGTAAGGGGTATCATTGTCAATGTCCATGGGCTCGGTCTCCGACTCATAATTATCAATCAAATGGGTCCACAAGTCTCTTCTACCACCTCTTTGGGTCTTCGTACCTAAAAACAACAGTGGATCCGGGTTAGGGTCAGGGTTAGGATAGGGCTAGATTTTACATGGTCGACTGGCCAGTCGACCAACCAGGCTGCTAGTTGCATATGAAATCCGAGAATATCTTGTTTTTAGGTCTTTTGATGTTCTATTTAAGTAGACTTTGTATTCTTTAGCCTCCCTTGCTGCCATAACCTATTGTGTACGTGGGAAACCTCCTCCAAAGCCTCTATTTGGTGATTGTGAAGAACTCTTGCAAGATCTCAAGTTCTTCTTCTCTAGTTCATCTTCAAGGTTAGTAATCTCTTGTTTTCTCTTTGATTTACTCTTGTTTGATCTAATCTTACTACTGTGATTATGAAGAAAGTATTGCAACCTTGCAAACACCTCTTCTACAATATCCTTTGAATTAGAATTGATGCTATGATTTCTCATACTTGATTCTAGCCATGATTATATGTTTTTCTTCATGAAAGCATGATCATTATTCTAATTTGATTTCTCTAGCATATTAGATCTGAGTTTATGATAGTATTCATCTCTGATCCATTGCTAATGATCCTCTTGATATGATCCTTCATTCTCCTTTGCATCCATGGTTGTTTTCATTGAAAACCATGCTTTGATCAAAATTAGAAAGTCATGGTTTTGATCCTTGTTTGATGATTAATCTTTGCTATACAGTCTTAGTTTATTGTTCCTAAGATTCCTTTCGAATTTCGGAGTGTTTCAAATCCCAGAAGTTTGGTTTTGGATCAAAAATTCAGTTTTGGCTTTGGGTACTGTTCACCTGGTCTACTGCCTGGTCGACTGGATCAGTCAACCAGCCAGTCAAGGCATAGACAGCATCATGTTCTTTGTTCATTTGATCCGTTTGACCTCCGATCTTCTAGGGTTTTCTCTTAATGTTGTATCTATGCTTGTCTAGGGTTTATTTGCTAACTTTGGACTTGATCTCTTTGATCTTCGAAATATCTTCGAATCTATTTAAGGTAAGGACAATTGTTACCATAATTACATAGATTGCGTGAATCTTAGTTTCTATTTTGAGAATTTCCTAGATTCACTACCATTCTTATACTTTCTTAATATGATGCTACTACTGTACATACTTCAAGTACAGTAGTACCTTGTTCATGTATTTCTTATTTACTTGAATCATGTATGATTACTTATTCTTGCCATTTACATATGCAATTGGTCATGTTTATATGTATCTTTCTATATGATGAGATATCGGTTGTGTATGTTATGACTGAATTGGGAATGTGATTGATTAGGTATGATTTGGGATTGGGGAATGTCCTTTTACATTTCTATCCTTGGACATCAGTGGGAATAGTATGGGATATTTTCGATGGTGCCCTTTGACGCTTTCCCGGATTATTGGTTGTCATACCTAGGGCTTGTCTAGTGGTGTTTGGCTAGGATGTCCCTGTTATATCATACTCGATTCGGAAGGGTATTGAGACTGAGTAACCCGTGGTAGCAATGGGGATTCATAGGCACTCAAGACCGGTAACCAACCCGTGAGAGGACATAAATCACATTGTTGGGGCCATTTGTTGGTAGGGTTGCAAATAGTAGACTTGGGCTCATGGGTGCTCAAGACCGGTAACCAACCCGTGAGAGGACATAAATCACATTGTGGGGGCCATTTGTTGGTAGGGTTGCAAATAGTAGACTTGGGCTCATGGGCGCTCAAGATCGGTAGCCAACACGTGAGAGGACATGAGAGCTTCCCGTCTATTATTTGTGGATGACCAATAGGGTTGATGAGTCCATAGTCCGGGATTACGCTGACTCTAGTGAGAAGGATACTGGAAAGGATCGCCCGGGGCAAGGAATGGACGTATCTAACTCTAACTTGATATAACCAAGTAGATGACTTGCATTTGGCTAGGCTTGACCTTGACATGCGCCAATACTTAGACCAATGGTGATGTGAGAGAGCGGTGACCTCAACCCCAGTCATGGAATGTTCCGAGGGATGCAGGACCCAACTACCACCGGCAAAGCCAAAGAAACCAAGATGGTTGAGGGAGA
Organism: Hakea prostrata; assembly: GCF_041222555.1. Lineage (NCBI taxonomy): Eukaryota > Viridiplantae > Streptophyta > Magnoliopsida > Proteales > Proteaceae > Hakea > Hakea prostrata. The sequence goes on from NC_142608.1 coordinate 35,489,678, forward strand.
GTGATTGACCTACCCAAAGAAGTATGGTGCTATGACTTAAAGCATGTTTGCCTATAGAGACCAGCATACATAGAGTTAGATTCATACATGCATTGTCTATTTCATATTATATTGTATTTGTTATGTTTTGCTATCATGTTGTTTATGTTGTTATGGAATAACTTGCCTTGCCAAGTTCATTCGAACTCACTCCTTTTTGCAAATATCTTTGTTAGACTATCCTGCAGGTACTGAAGAGTATGACTGTGACATCCAGCCCAAACCTAGCCAGGACACCCTATTTGTTTTGGGTGAAGAAAGACTTGTTTGATGTTAGACCTTAAAATTGGACCTTGATTTCAGTGTTATTATATTTGAAACCCTTAAGAAGTCATGCGAGACCTTTCCCTTAGGGTAGACCTGTAATATCTGGCCTTATCCTAACCTTGACCCGGCCCGGAATCTGTTATGTTTGTAGGTCCGAAGACCCAAAGTGGGGGAAAAGAGACTTGTAGACCCTTTTGGTTGATGATTTGGTGTCGGAGCCCAAGCCCAAGGACATTGACGATGATGCCTCTCACTTGAGAGCATTGTCAGTGTTAGTTTTGATTCTGCGCACCAAAGAGGGGTGAATTAGTTGAAATACCTAATGAACTCCTGTGATCAATCCGAATATATTTTCCAAAACTAGACTTCTTGATGGAGTTTTAGGAGAAAACCCCACTCAATTTGACCCCATATAGCCCTCCAAATCCCTGTCCGAAGTTGCTGAACTATGTCTGGCAAATCCTGTTTGTGCATCGAAGAATGTGAGCTTATATGGTGAACCTAATGATCTCCCATGCTTGATCCAAAGGTATTTCTGGAAACTAAACTTCTTGATTGAATTTTAGGAGAAAACCTCACTCAATTTGACCTTGTATAGCCCTCCGAATCTCTGTTCGAAGTTGCTGAACTATTTCTGGATTTTCTGCTGAAACCTGTTACCTGTTTTGGTCGATGCTCTTTGGTCGATGCCATCAACCAAGGACCATCAACCAAAGTTACCCAGATTCGAGAAAAAGATGCTTTTTGGATATTCCTTCATCTATTTAAGTGAAACCTCAAACCTAAAACCATATTTCACTCATTTCAACATCTGAGAACGTGGGAAAGCTCCTCTTAGGCTCCTCCTTGGCTTGGGTGATGATCTTCTACAAGAATCATTGTCTCTCTTCTCTAATCTCTTCTCCAAGGTATGTAATCTCTCACTCTCTCTCTAATCTACTTCTACCTCATCTTGTTCTTGCTACTGAGTTCGTGAAGAAGGTGCTACAACCTTGCAACCACCTCTTCTACAAGCTCTTTTGCTTTGATTAAACCTCTCTTACCCTTTCTATGCTATGATTCTCATACATGATGTTTTTGCTTTCTTATTTTGATTTTTCTCTTCTTTACAACATGATTTCATCTCTTAATCTGATTTTCTCTTTCAATTAGGTCTGATTATATGTTTGTAATTGTCTATATTCTGTTGTTCATCATTCTATTGATTAAATTCCTAAGTTCTCTTGCAATTGCAATTGATTCCATTGAAGAACATGATTCTTGCAAGTTTGAACCTACGGCTTCAAATTGGGGGTTTTCAATTTGACCATTGGATAATGTTAATTCTTGCTACATAGTCTCCTGCTACTGTTCCTAACCTATTCCCCAACTAATTCTCTAGCTTCCCTTTCAATTACATCAATTTCTCATGAATGCTAGGATTCTTGTCTTTAGAACATAGGACCTCAATTTGGGGGTTTTCATTTGAACCATTAGGTTGTGATAATACTTGCTAGGTAGTGTTCTTACATTGTTATGAATCACCCTCCAAGTTTCGGATCGATCCGAGCCCTGCAAGACCAATTTCGGACCAAAATCCCCAAAACCCACTATTCTATCCCAAAGACATTTTGGTCGATCCTCTTTGGTCGATACCATCGACCAAAGACCATGGACCAAAGTTGTTGCTGACAATAACCTTAGCCAGCTTTGACCCATTTGATATCTGATCTTCCCGATTTCTTCTCTACCTTATTATATATGTTTGTTTAGGGTCTTAACATTACTTTTGGACCATTTCTTGGTAATTCTCGATTCATCATCAACTCAACCTAAGGTAAGGACGGTTGTTACCATAACTACATAGATTATGTGATTCTTGCTTCTATGTTAGAGACTTAGTAGATTTACCTTCTTTATCGTATTTCCTACAGTATATGACTAATATAATTACTTCAAGTATAGTAGTGCCATGTTTACATATTCTTTTGTTATCATGATTATGTATTCTTAATAAATTCATATGTAACTGATCATGTCATGGTATGTATCTTTCTATATGATGAAATGTCATTTATGTATGATATGATGGAATTGAGAATGTGATTGAATAGGTGTGATTTGGGATTGGGGAATGTCCTATTGACATTTCTGTCCTTGGACATCGAGGGAATTGTATGGGATGTTCTCCGAAGATGCCCATCGACGCTTTTCCGAATTATTGGATGACACATATAGGACTTGTCTAGATGTATGGCTAGGATGTCCCCATCGTATCAGACCCGAATCGGAAGGGCATTAAGACCGGCGACCCATGGTAGTGTATGGTTTGATGGGCGCTCTAGGCCGGTAACCAATCCGGTAGGGGACATAAACCATGCTACGGATACCCGAAAGGGGCCATTTATTGGTAGGGTTGTAAATAGCTAGACTTGGGCTCACGGGGGCTCAAAACCGTTAACCAATCCGTGAGAGGACGTGAGTGCTTCCCATTTACTATTTGTGGATGATCAATAGGGTTGATGAGTCCATAATCTGGGATTACGCTGACTCTAGTGTGAAGGATACTAGAAAGGATCGCCAGGGGCGAGGAATGGACGTATCTGGATTTGACTTGATACGACTGAGTAGATGACTTGCATTGGGCTAGGCTTTACTGTGACATGCGCCAGTACTCATACCAAATGGTGATGTGAGAGAGCGGTGACCGATTCCCCTACCATGGTTTTTTAGATGACTTTACCTAACTTCCCTGGCAGACCCAAGATATCTTGTATGATTGAGGGGGAGTGACTGACGACCCAAAGAAGTATGGTGCTATGACTTAAAGCATGTCTACCATAGAGACTAGCATACATAGAGTTAGAATCATAATTGCATCATGTGTTTCATATCATATTGCATCATGCTATGTTTTGTATCATGTATCTATGTTATTGTGGAATAACCTGCCTTGCTGAATTCTTTTGAATTCACTCCTTTTTGCAACATTTTTGTTAGACTCTACTGCAGGTACCACTACTGTTGACTATGATGGTCAATACTCTGAAGACCAAGCTGATGACCCGTACCCCACTGGTCACGGTGTACAAGTTGATAAAGACTAGTAGTCCGAGATTGGGACTTATCTGGAGCAGTTCGGCCTTTGCACTTGTGTGCTAGTGTTGGGATATCATCCCATTTTCTTTTTAACCTTTTCGTTAATTTGTTGAGACCGTAGTTTAGTTTGTTCCCTTGTCATGTTGGGAACCGGCTGTAACCCTTAATTTTAGTCGATCTACCTTCCGCTATTATTATAGGACGGGTTTTCCCCTCCTTTTCACACTTTGACAATTTGTCCTATTTGTATCATTTCTGCACTCTGATATTATTTGTGAAACCTTCTGAGATCTTTTCTAGACTTTTATTATTAAATTATTTGAATACAAGGAATTATTCTTGCTTTTGATTATATTATTGTGCTAAGTGGCTATGATCGTTCCTAAACTTGATCGTCGGGACCGTGATTCACTCCCCAGGTAATCCAGATAGGGTACCCCCTTGGTGGATTTAGGGCGGGATGTGACAATGACGGTCAGTACTATGAAGCGCAAGCTAATGAGGCATACTACTCTCAAGGTGCTGGCGGTTACGAAGATTACGTTGAAGATTCCCCGTGTGATCATGTTGCATACCAAGATTAGCCATGTCACATCCCGCCAGTCGGTACCCTAACTGGCATACCCGGGAGTGTGATCCACAGCCCCGAAGATCAAGTATTGAGGAAATCATCCTCCCACATATACAACAACACAATCATAAACAGGAAATAATCAAGATTTAAATATTATAAACAAATATTCAACACAAGAAATGAATAAACAATATAATCAGAGTGCGGAAAAAGATACCAGATATCCAAAGATATCAACAGAAGTAGAGAGAGGCAGAAACTCACTCCACAAATACAGCGGAACGTAGTAAGTAAGTCTAAAAGGAATTACAACTAAATCAAAGGAAATAAGAAAGATAAACTAAACTTAAGAGTCTTCTATCCTATAGATGACATCTTCAAAATAGTGGACTTCATCAATCCAACAGAGATGTTCCAATTCCACATTGCCTCTAATCGTAGTACGAAATGTGATCGCCTGAGGGATCATCAGAGTAATCTTGATTTTCGCCAACACCTTGCGTGTAATACGCTTCTTCGGCTTGCGCTTCATTGTACTGTTCTTCATAGTAGTCAGTACATGTAGAATAGTCTAGCAAGAGATTGTACAAAAAAAAAGGAATGAGTTTCGAAGAAACTCAGTAAGGTAGTTAATCCATAACAACACAAATAACATGTGGCAGAACATAACAAGACGCAATGCAATATGAAACAGATAATATATGTATGCATCTAAACTCTATGTATGCTGGTCTCTATTGGCAGACATGCTTTAAGTCATAGCACCATACTTCTTTGGGTAGGTCACGCGTACAGCTCCTGTTGGTAGTGGGTCTGGCATCCCTCGGGACAATCCATGGCTGGGGGTTAAGTCACCTCTCTCTCACATCACCATTTGGTCTAAGTATTGGCGCATGTCAGGGTAAAGCCTAGTCCAATGCAAGTCATCTACTCAATTACATCAACTCAGGTCCAGATACTTCCATTCCTCGCCCTAGGCGATCCTTTCCGGTATCCTTTCCACTAGAGTCCTAATAGTTCCAGACTATGGACTCATCAACCCTATTGGTTATCCACATATGGTAAACGGGAAGCTCTCATGTCCTCTCACGGGTTGGTTACCGGTCTTAAGCACCCATGAGCCCAAGTCGAGTCATATGCAACCCTCCAATAAATGGCCCACAATATGATTCCCGTCCTCTCACGGGTTGGTTACCCCCCCCTTCTACCCCCCCGGCCTCCTCCCCCCCCCCGGGCCTTTTGGTCCCAACCCCCTCCCGTTCCCCAAAATCCAGCTTTTACCTAACCTTGACCCGACCCGGTCATTGTTATGTTTGTAGGTCCAATGACCCGAAGTGGTGGTAGGAGGGACTTATGGTCCCTACTGGTTGATGACGTAATGTCGGGATTCCAGTTTATGGACATTGATGATGCTGCTCCTTCCTTGAGCACATTACCAGTGCTAAGTTAGAATCAGCGCACTGATGAAGAGCGAGACAGTTGAAATAGCAAACGGAATCCTGTGCATAATCCGAAGGTACTCCCTGAAACTAGACCTCTTGAGTGAACTGTAGGAGAAAACCCCATGCAATTTGACCTTCTATAGCCCTCCAAGTCCGCACCTAAAGTTGCTGAACTATTCCGTAAAATTTCTGCGAGAGATTGTTTTGGTCGATACTATTGGTCGATACCATCGACCAAAGGTATCGACCAACAAGTCTCATTGAGCCCAGATTAAAAGATTCTTGGAATATTCTTTTCTATTTATTTATTCCTCGAGACTGGAGCCCTATTCTCGCGTTTTTAACATCCGGGAACGTGAGAGAGCCTCCCAAGAACTCCTCCTTGGTAGTGGTGAAGCATCTTCTTCATCAATCATTGCCAACCACTCATTCCTACTTTCTTGTTCCACTTTAAAGGTATGACTCTCTCTCCTAATCACTTTCTCACTCATCTTTTTTCTATTTTACTGTTGGGACCATGGCCAAGGTGCTGCAACCTTGCATACACCTTGCCATGAACCTTCTAAACCCCATACAATGATGTTTTCACCGATATGACTATGATTGATTCACCTCATGATCATTGACTACACATTTCCATGATTTATTGCTTACCAACTTGCTTTATTTACCAAAACTGAGATGAAGCTCATGATTAACCTAATCTATACCTTGCATATGTGCTCCATGTTACTTCTAAACGATTCCCTACCTAATCCCCCATGTTTTCCCCTAATTTGCATTGAGATATAGCCAATGCCATGATCTACAACTCTTAACCTTAATATGTCAGTTTGGGGATTTCCAAATGGACCATTGGATTATGAAAGTTTCTTGATAATTAGTGTCCCCATGTTGTGCTTAGACTATCCTCCAAGTTTCATGTCAATCCGAGACCCGGAAGACCAAATCTGAGCAAGAATCCGAAAAGCCAGCTTGCTGTCCTGGAATTGATTTGGTTGATACTATTGGTCGATACTATCGACCAAATGTATCGACCAATAGAGTTGTTTGTCAGCAACTTTTGCCCGATTCCGATTCATTTGATCTCCGATTGTTCCGATTTCTTCTCTAACCTTTCATATATGCTTGTTTAGGACTTTAAGACTATTTGGGCCACTGCTTGTGATCTTGGACCATTCTCTTCTCCGATTCAAGGTAAGGATAGTTATCGGTGTAATTACCTAGGATATGGCAATGTTGACTTGGTATTCCTAACCTAGTAAATATAGTTTCTATTTCATATTCTTATCGTGTTAGACTTGCTACATATGTCTTTTAACAGTAGCTTTGTATTTACATTATATTACTTCAATGTTTTATCATGTTTATCAATTTCAATATATGATGACTTATGTCAATGTCATGAATTGAATGTTTAATACGACGTTGTATCTTGTGAACTGATATGATGAACTTGGGCATGTGATTGCTTAAGTATAACTTGGGATTGAGGGGTACCCTACTGGTGCTTCTGTCCTTGGACATCGGAGGGAATAGTATGGGATGTTCTCCGAAGGTGTCCATTGACGCTTTCTCGGGTTATTGAATGACATGCATAGGATTTGTCTAGATGTATGGCTAGGATGTCCCTATCATATCAAACCCGATTCTGAAGGGCATTGAGACCGAACAACCCGTGGTAGTAGTGTGGATTTGTGGGCGCTCAAGACCGGTATCCACTCCGTGAGAGGACATAAATTGCATTACGGTTACCCGAAAGGGGCCATTTATTGGTAGGGTTACAAATGGCTAGACTTGGGCTCACGGGCACTCAAAACTGATGAAATGATCCGTGAGAGGGACGTGAGAGCTTCCCGTTTACCATTTGTGGATGACCAATAGGGTTGATGAGTCCGGTGAGTAATATCCGTGACTCTAGTGTGAAGGATACCTGAAAGGATCCCGAGAGGGGAGGAATGGAAGTATCTGGAAATGGCATGATATGATTAAGTAGATGACTTGCATTAGGCTAGGCTATACCCTGACATGCGCCAATACTTAGACCAAACGGTGATGTGAGAGAGCGGTGACCAAAACCCTAACCATGGATTTGTCCGAGAGGGATGCAGGACCCAATTCCCCCCAGTGATGAGTGACTGAGACTACCGAAAGAAGTATGGTGCTATGACTTAAAGCATGTCTACCATAGATGACCAGCATACTTAGAATAAAGTCATATTGCATTATATGCCTCATATCATCTGCATTATTTTATGATTATCTAGTGGTTTATGTGTGGTGGGATAACTTCCTTGCTGAGTTCTTTTGAACTCATTCCTTTTCTGTTGCAATATTTTGTTAGGCTATTCTACAGGTGATTACTCTGATGGCACCCTCCCTGAGGCGGACCCGGATACCTCATACTACCATCCGGAGGCTGGCTACGTTGAAGACTTCGGTGACCATACCGAAGAAGATTACCAGGCGTACCAGGGTTAGCCCTGGAGTTGTATGGGAGCAGTCATGTTGGGTCTCCATGGTCCTCAACTTTGAAGAAGATATATTTATTATGGAGGAGACTTATGAGTAGTTACCCCTTCTTTTGTGACAGTATACTTAGAAGAATTGTAATAACTTTAACTTACCTTCATAACTTGAGACTTGTACTTAACTAAATTTTGACCTCACTTCCGTTTGGTGAAGGAGTGGATTCCGCCCACTGCCTTCTTAATTTATCTGATTTGATATTTATTTCCGCACTCTGATTATGTCTGACACCTTATTTCTGAATTCCATGATCATTCATTGTTAGTTTATGATTATTATCTGTTCATGATTGTATTATCGTCGATGTGGATTATGTGGTCCCTGAACTATGGATCTTCGGGGCTGTGGATCACATCCCGGGTATGCCAGATAGGGTACCGGCTGGGTGGATGTGACACTTCCTATTTGGGTCCGATATAACGAGGACATCCTAGCCAAACACTGCTAGACAGCCCTAGGTATGACAACCAATGATTTGGGAAAGCGTCGATGGGCATCTTCGGAGAACATCCCATACTATTCCCTCCGATGTCCAAGGACAGAAGCGTCAAAAGGACACTTCCCAATCCCAAACCATACCTAGTCAAACACATTCTTAGATCAGTCATGTCATACACAACCAACAATTCATCATATAAAAGAGAATGTAAAAGCATAAGCTAATCGTTAAACAATATAGTAATAAGCAAATCATATAAGCTTAAATAATAAAAAGAAAACATAAGTGAAGTGCTACTGTATTTACATTAGTACATCAGAAGTATAAAATATAAGAACAGTAAATAGACTCATAGTTTCATAAGGTAGAAACCAGAGAGTATGCAATCTATGTAATTAAGGAATAATTGTCCTTACCTTATAACTCGCAAAGGAATCTTAGGGAATCAAGTAAGACCTTGAATAAACCTGAGAAGAAAGTCCTAAACAAGTGTATACAACATATTAGGAAAGATACCTAGAAGGAAAGATATCAAAACAATCAAAACAGACCAAAAATGAGGTTGCTATACTCATTGGTCTACTGCCCAAGTCGACCAATGAGTCGACCAACCGAGACAGTAGCATTCAAGAATCAGAATTTTGGGAAAATAGAACCGAATTTGGTGGTTCAAAAGGGTACAAAATCATGGGAAAACTACAATGACAGCATACTAGTATATAGAGGACATCAAAACACTAATCGAATCAAGTTTTCAAGTTACAAATAAGGAACCAAAAAGTTACCCTAATTAGGTTAATCATGGATTATGAAGAAAGTAATGGTATGATCAAGGATAAAGAACTAGAGGATGATAGGTTACAAATCTTGTAAAGAAAACACATTGATTGGATATTAACATGATCAAAATATGGGTTCTTGATTTGACCCAAGAAACTAGGTTTCAACCTTTATGGCTCTCATGAAAAGGTTGTGATCACAGAATGAGAGGGAATGAATGCTTGGCCAATTATAACAAGAAAATCATAGAAAGGTCAAATTTAGATTAACATAAATATTGCCCAGGAGGTTTCCCTTGCATGGGAGGTTACCAAAGGTTTCCAGAAGATCATACAAGGGTTAGGGTTTCAAGAATTAATTCGGGTAGGGTTGAGATCATGATGATGATCATGGATCTCAAAGAATAGAATGAGATCATGGAATGCAGCATCTCTTTCCTGATCTCAATCAAGAACAAGATTAAAGAAATTCAGAGATGTAAAAGAAAAGAGAGCGTAGACATACCTTTGTTGCAGGAGGAAGGAAATTACTTGAGTTCTTAAGAGATATCAACCAAGGATGCAAGGAAATTGATTAGAATGGAGTTCTAACTAGTTCCAGAGTCTTAGGAGGCATATGAGGTGGAGAAATCCCAAGATTTAGACTTAAATAGAGTAGCCATGACCTAATTAGCAAAACAAAACCAATTGGTCGATTGATTGGTCGACTAGTCCAGTCGACCAATGAGTCGACAAATCAAGACAGCAAGTTCAAACAGTGGATTTGAAGGCTCAGATCAAGTCCAAACATAACGGGGTTTTGCACACACCTAAAGTGACTTACCTAGTAGGTAGAAATGCCTTCGAACCAATACAGAGAGCACTCCAAGTCCATCAACTAATCCGATCTTCAACAGGATGCAATTTCCATAAATGGAACACTGACATCAACACTCATGGATTTCAATCCAGCCACCAAGTCTTCTACTGAAATGGCCCAAAACTGACTTCTTGCCTTACTTCGGGTTGTCGGACCTACAAACAACAAGGTTTCCGGGTCAAGGTTAGGGCTGGGTTTCACAAGCCGTACTCTGGAATGGAAGCGGTCATGTTTAGTTTCTTTTGTTTATGTTTATGAAGACATTCTTTATAAGACGGAAGAGACATTAGCTTAGTTTGATTACTTCTTTTCTTTCCTTTCTTTTGAGAATTAGATGTATTCTTTTCCTTTTAGTTTCGAGCTACATTTCCACTGTAGTTGTGGAGTGACTTTTCCGCACACTCTACATTTTGATTATTTATATATTGGTATCATTTCTTTCCACACTCTAATTATATTATCTCTCTTCTTCTTATCTTGATCTCATTGATTATATAGTGTTACTTTAATTACATCTTGTTCATGATTATGTTATTGTGTATGTGTGAGGTTGGTTTTCTCGATACTTGATCTTCGAGGCTATGGATCACACACTCGGGTATGCCAGGTAGGGTACCGGCTGGGTGGATGTGACATATAGAAATCAAGTTCCGCATCAGGATTAGAAGAAATCTTCTCAATCTTCTCCTTCAATTCTAGATCTAAACCTTGTAATGCAATAATCATGTCTCTTAATATGAAACTCAGCCCTAACCTTGACCCGGAAACCCTGTTGTTTGTAGGTCCGACAACCCGAAGTAAAGCAAGAAGTCAGTTATGGGCCATTCCAGTGGAAGACTTGGTGGCTAGCTTAAAATCCATGAGAGTTGATGTCAGTGTTCCATTTATGGAAATTGCACCCTGATGAAGATGGAATTAGTTGATAGACTTGGAGTACTCTCTGGCTTGGTTCGAAGGCATTTCTACCTACTAGGTAAGTCACTTAATGTGTGTGCAAAACTCCTTTATGTTTGGATTTGATCTGAGCCTTCATTTCCCTATTTTGGACTTGCTGTCCTGATTGGTCGACTCATTGGTCGACTGGGCCAGTCGACCAATCAATCGACCAATGAGATCTGATTTTTGCTGATTAGGTCTTTGCTTGCTCTATTTAAGTCCAATCTCAAGTCTACTTCGGATTTTTACTATGAATTCTTCAAGAACCATGATTGATCTAATCATGGTAAATTTTTGTTTCCTAATCTGTGACTTGAAGACTTGATATGATTAGTGTTTTGAAGTCCTCTATATACAAGTATACTGCCATTGTAGTTTCCCCCTTGTTTAGTACCCTTTTGAACCACAAAATTCGGTTTTATATTCTAAAAACTATGATTTTTGAAGGCCACTGTCTCTGTTGGTCGACTCATTGGTTGACTGAGGCAGTAGACCAATTCTATCGACCAATGAGTACAGCAACCTCATATTTGGTCTGTTTTGGATGTTTTGATATCTTTCCTTATAAGTATCTTTCGTAATATGTTATATACACTTGTTTAGGACTTTCTTCCCAAGTCCTTTTGACACTTTTGTCCTTGGACAACTACGGGAATATTATGAGATGTTTCCGGAGATGCCCTTTGGACACCTTCCTAAACTATTGGATGACATATTTAGGGCTGTCTAGTGTGTTTGGCTAGGATGTCCTATTATGTCAGACCCTAATCGGAGGGGTATTGAGACCGAACGATCCGTGGTAGCAATGGGGATTCACGGGCACTCAAGATCGGTAACCAACCCATGAGGGGACGTGAGAGCTTCCCGTTTACCATATGTGGATAACCAATAGGGTTGATGAGTCTGTAGTCAGGGACTATGAGGACTCTAGTGTGAAAGATGTCGGGAAGGATCGCCAGGGGCGAGGAATGGACGTATCTGGGTCTGACTTGATGTAACTAAGTAGGAGACTTGCATTTGGCTAGGCTTTGACCTTGACATGCGCCGGTACTTAGACCAATGGTGATGTGAGAGAGTGGTGACACCCCCAGCCATGGAATGTCCCGAGGGATGCCGGACCCACTACCAAAAGGCATTGTGTGATGAGACCTTCCTAAAGAAGTACGGTGCTATGACTTAAAGCATGTCTGCCAATAGAGACCAGCATACATAGAGTTAGAATCATATTGCATCATGTGTTTCATATCATATAGCATTTTACTCTATTTTGAAATCCTGCTATTTATGTTGTTATGGATTAACTGCCTTACTGAGTTTCATTGAAACTCACTCCTTTTTGTACAATATCTTTTGTTAGATTACTCTACAGGTACTGATGACTACGAAGGTCAATATGAGGAAGCGCAAACTGAAGGGGCGTACTACACACAAGGTGCTGGCAACCATTTAGATTACATTGAGGATTCCTCAAGTGGTTTTGCTTGTTACCAGGATTAGTGAAATAAGCATGGTTCATCTACATCCCAAAGAAAAGGAACTAGCTACTCATTATTAAAAAGTTCATAAGAAAATAAAGATGAAACATAGGGAGAGAGAGAGAGATGTGGTCTTCTTCTTCAGCAATGAGAGAAATGAGAGCCGCGTTCGCCGTCTTCTTCTTCTCTGTGGTTGGCTTCTCTTTTATGTCTCCCGCACACAATGAATCCCCTCTCTTTACCCGTCGATTTGACCTTTATTCTTTCGAAATTTGGAAAAACTCAAAACTGTAAAGTTGTAGATATTTTCAATATCGTTCCATAGTATCTTGAATCACTGCAATCCAAGCTTGTACGAGAGAGATATGTCCAAAATACTGAAGGTGGGTCTGTTTATCCGATTTTCAGATTTATTACCAATTTTGTTCCTTAGACCTCCACCTGTTTCCAATTTGGCTAAGATCTCACTTTTCATGATTTCTTAAGCAGCAAGATTGAATGCCATGATTTAAAATCCACCAATATCTAATATATTTGCCAACTTTACTCCATATTATCTCTAATATCCAAAATCACCTTATTCCTGAAAAATACACAAAAATACTCAATTAGCTCTCTTTAATTAAATAAGTATGGGGAATTAAATCAAATAAATAATGGTAAATGAATGCTTATCAAATACCCCCACACTTGAGTGTTTGCTAGTCCTCGAGCAAAACAAAAAAAATAAAACTAATATAGAAAATAAAGAAAGAAAAACCTAACTCACTTTCGTAGGAATCACGGTTGCACTTAGCATGTGCAACAAGCCTTTAAACCCCTAGGTTACCCTAGTGGACTAGTTGTGTCTCGTGAGTGTTTGCAGAGAATATACACACAAAATTCATAAGTGCTCTTCTAATTATTCTGGCAGTAGTAAGAGTAGAAAGATAGATTCCAAGACAAAGACACTCCACTAAAGATTGAAGGGAATATAGGCACCCCCACACGTAAGCTCTTTACACCCTCTCTTGAGTCTAGCTCTAGGCAAACAATTCAATCAAGAAGTCTCTTCTTATCTTCAGTCTACCAGTTCACCCTCAGATAAGACTAAACTAGGTACCAAATAATACCAAGAACTCAAGATCTAAGCAATATTGACCTTTTTAGACATTTCACCTTTATAAGCACATTAATTCACTTCTTTCTTGAATGGTCACAGTTCTAGTCCATGCAATGTCTTGCCTCTTAAGCTTTCTAGATGGCCTATGTAACGAGTGTTGGGTCAGCCGCTCTCAAGCCAGATGGCCTTGAGGGACTAGGTGTTGAATACCCCTCGAACTTACTTACTCAAGCCAACTAGGCTACAGGCCAAGACTGGACCAAAGACACCCCAACTGTTTGACACGAGGCACGATGTTGGTGACACCGAGACCCGGTTACTAAGAAGGAGGTCTAACCTTTAAACTTCAGCATATTTTTTTCTTTTTCTTTTTCATTTTCTTTTTTCACATTATACTTCAATTCACTTCACATTTAAATAGTCTAAAATCGGTCTCAACTTGTCACCATAAGCACAAGGCAATACAAGATAACTAGATGGTCAAACCTTTTGGACTACCTGCAATTCCTATTTTCCGATTCAACCTCAGTCTCAAAATGTAAAACCCATTACTATTTTCTCAAGAGGGTGCTCATTACATCAGATGTGATTTCTAAAACACTTAAACTCTCATTTTGTATCTAAGCAAGGAATTAAAACATTTATCTTACCAAAGCCAGAAAAAATTGGGCACTTTTTATCTTTGTGACAATGCTCTACCAACTATCAACAAGTCTTACTTGAGTTGACACCCCCCCCCCACACACACACACTTAAATTATGCAGTGACCTCAGTGCATGCAAAAAAAAATAATAGAAGCAAATAGAGGAAAGAGTGTACCCGATGTTTGAACTCATGATAGAGCACGCAACAGTAAAACCTAACAACAAACAAAGAAAATAAAGGAAAAAGAACAAGAAATAATATCTAAACATATGGGTTGCCTCCCATAAAGCACTAAGTTTAGAGTCTTCAGCCAGACTCAGTAAGAAGCAGCCAATGGAGGTGGAAGCTCAAATCTAAATGTGAATGGTGAAGGCTCTAAAGAAGTGGAAGAGTCCAACGATGTGTTGACTTCCTCAATATTTAGGTTAGATTCCCCAAATGGCAAGTAATGTTGTAGGGGATCATCAATAAGCATGTTTGGAATATAATCAACCACTACCTCATCAATAAAATTAATTGCAAAGCACTCTTTATCTCTATTTGGGCTTAAAGATACATTCTTTATAGAATCTAGAATTGAGGACTCAAGAGCTTCAGGGAAGGAGGCTTTGGGAGTGTAAGATTCATGAGTAGGACCCTCTACAATCGGAATGTCCAACCCCTTACAAGGAAATTTATAGGAAATACTCACAGGTGGTGTTTCTTTACTAGGCTTGTGTGCATCATTGCCAATCTCATGGGTCAAATCAACCTCTTCTTGACTCTCAAGATCAATGGGCAATGGCTTAGGAGTAGGCGAAGGTGCATAATATTCCTTCCCACTGCATGCCACAACAGACATTGCTTGGACTTGTTCTTTCCTAAACCCAATTTGATGATTAGGGTTACCTATTGGTTGACTAGGTAAGTGGCCAACCTCCCTCCTACTAATGGCATCAACTAGTTGACCAAGTTGGGTTTCCAATTTGTTAATGGATTGAGAATGAGAATGTAACAATTGAGTGTTTTGCTCTAGTCCACTAAGCGCCTTTAGTACCTTATCCTCAAATGATAAATTATGTGAGGGTTGTGGAGATGATGGTAGCTCATTCCTATAGGCATTTTGTTGCATATTAAATGGAGGTGGCCTATAAGGTATTTGATTAGAGGGATTGGGCATTGAGTTTCGCCATGAAAAATTGGGGTGGTTTCGCCATCCTGGGTTATAGGTATTGGAATATGTATCATTGCCAAATTTAGAAACTCCTTGGGCCAAATGTGCATGCTCCTTAACAAACTCAGGGTATTGTGTAGCCAAATAGCACTCACAGACATGATGGGATATGCTAGAACATAAATCACATGCTTCAATCTGATTAGGTGGAGAGGAACTTGTAGGAAGTGGAGATGTGGTTTGTTGTCCTAATGACAAGAGATAATCCAATTTCTTAGATAGCAAGTCAACCTTAGCACTCATCTCAACAGTAGGATTGATCTCATAGAGACTGCTCCTCTTTGGTTGCCCAATGGATGGAATCTCAGTCCTAGTTGCGGAAGCATGGTGTTGGGAGTTTTCACTAAGGGTCTCAAAAAGTTCTCATGCCTCATTCTCATTCTTGTGCATGAAAGTCCCACCACAAGAAGAATCAACCATTTGCCTATGTCGGTCTCTAAGGCCATCATAAAAGCATTGAACCAATTGCCACTTAGGAATAGCATGATGGGGGCACTTTCTAAGCAATTCTTTTAATCTTTCCCAGGCCTCATGAAATTGTTCTCCTTCTTGTTGGGAGAAACTCGTTATCGCTCTCCTAATGCTATTGGTACGACCAATGGGGAAGAACTTTTTAAGGAACTCCTGTTGCATTTCTACCCAAGTGGAAATTTTAACATTGTCCAAAAAATGAAGCCAATGCTTAGCTTTATCTTTAAGGGAGAATGGAAAAAGAAGTAACCTTAAAGCATCAACTGAGAGGTTTTGAATTTTAACCGTGGAAGACACCTCTAAAAACTCATCTAAGTGCTTATAAGGCTCTTCATTGGCATGTCCATAAAAAGATGGTAGCATTTGAATCACACTAGATTTGATCTCATATTGAGCTGCCTCTATGTTAGG
Source organism: Hakea prostrata (assembly GCF_041222555.1). Taxonomy (NCBI): domain Eukaryota; kingdom Viridiplantae; phylum Streptophyta; class Magnoliopsida; order Proteales; family Proteaceae; genus Hakea; species Hakea prostrata. Next base: position 35,505,938 of record NC_142608.1, read on the forward strand.
CAACTTAATACAAGAAACCGAAGTATATATCGTAGGAATGAAATGCTCACTCAAGGGCCTCATTGGAGGCTCATAGTTTGCCATGGTTCTTTGCCTTTTAAGGTTGGCCAAAGTCTCTTCTAACTCTAAGTCAAGTGGAGTCAACTCAGGGTTTAGGGACCGACGACCATGCTTACACACAGAAGAATAAAAAAAAGAATAAGCTAAATAAGGAAAATTAAAAGAAAATAACTATAGCAAAAGGGAGAGTTTAGGACGTACCTGAAGCGCAATCCACGTGATCTTTCGAACAAAAGTTATACATGTGGAATCTGAGGGATGGGGATTTTTAAAAATTAACCTAAACAATCCAATCTAATGTAAATATTACAATTGAAAAATCCTAAATACAATTATATCTAAGAAAGAAAAGATAACAACCTAAACTAATTATCAAATCGCTACTCTTGCAGTTACCTACAAAACAAAAGAAAAAGAGATTAGTTAAATAAGCAAAGAAAAATAAAAATTAAGAACACTAAAATTACTCTAAAAATTATGCCTAATTGACAAAAATCAATCCTAGCAACCGTGCTTTGGTTCCCCGGCATCAGCGCCAAAATTTGATCGTGTCGCTAACCAATCAAAAATAAAATCCTATACTAATCTAGCAAGCAGAAAGTACGGGGTCGAACTATGGGGAACTGAAAGGCTAAGTTACTAAGATTGAATTTAACAAAACTAAATTAAACTAAATCTATTAATTAATGCAAAAACTTAAACTATGAATATGTGAAGATCTTAGGGATTTCGAATCTCCAATGCTTTTCCTTAACCGATATAACTCTACACTTCAAAGCAAATTAGGGATGGTCTTCCTAGATATGCCCTATCTTCGCAAGACTATCATCCTTCGCGGAAGCTTGGCACGCTTACTTCGCTGAGCTATAGAACATCTTTGACCAAACTCAAACACAATCAACTAGAAGAGATAGAACAATCAAATTAATGAAATAAGCATGGTTCATCTACATCCCAAAGAAAAGGAACTAGCTACTCATTATTAAAAAGTTCATAAGAAAATAAAGATGAAACATAGGGAGAGAGAGAGAGATGTGGTCTTCTTCTTCAGCAATGAGAGAAATGAGAGCCGCGTTCGCCGTCTTCTTCTTCTCTGTGGTTGGCTTCTCTTTTATGTCTCCCGCACACAATGAATCCCCTCTCTTTACCCGTTTCTTTGACCTTTATTCTTTCGAAATTTGGAAAAACTCAAAACTGTAAAGTTGTAGATATTTTCAATATCGTTCCATAGTATCTTGAATCACTGCAATCCCAGCTTGTACGAGAGAGATATGCCCAAAATACTGAAGGTAGGTCTGTTTATCCGATTTTCAGATTTATTACCAATTTTGTTCCTTAGACCTCCACCTGTTTCCAATTTGGCTAAGATCTCACTTTTCATGATTTCTTAGGCAGCAAGATTGAATGCCATGATTTAAAATCCACCAATATCTAATATATTTGCCAACTTTACTCCATATTATCTCTAATATCCAAAATCACCTTATTCCTGAAAAATACACAAAAATACTCAATTAGCTCTCTTTAATAAATAAGTATGGGGAATTAAATCAAATAAATAATGGTAAATGAATGCTTATCATATAGCATTTTACTTTATTTTGAAATCCTGCTATTTATGTTGTTATGGATTAACTGCCTTACTGAGTTTCATTGAAACTCACTCCTTTTTGTACAATATCTTTTGTTAGATTACTCTACAGGTACTGATGACTGCGAAGGTCAATATGAGGAAGCGCAAACTGAAGAGAAGTACTACACACAAGGTGCTGGCAACCATTTAGATTACATTGAGGATTCCTCAAGTGGTTTTGCTTGTTACCAGCATTAGCCCTACTGTGGAGTGGGAACGTCTGAGCGTCATTGATGAAGTCTATATTTATGAAGACGTTCTTTATAATATAGAATAGACTTTAGTTTAGTTTGTTATATCTTTCTTTCTTATCTTAGAACCAGATGTAATCTTTCTTTTGACTTGCGATCTACTTTCCGCTGGTTGTAGAGTGGGATTCCGCCTCACTTTACTTATTGATTTAGACATTTTGATTGTCTTTCATACTCTGATGATATATGAATTATTCTTCCTTCTTTGGATCTTTTGGATTATACTTTGTACATTGATTATTTATGTTCATGATTATGCTAGTCTATGTAGGAGGTTGATTACCTCGATACTTGATCTTCGGGCCTGTGGATCACACACTCGGGTATGCCAGGTAGGGTACTGGCTGGGTGGATGTGACACTTAATGTGAAATCTAGCCCAAACCTAGCGGAGGCACCCTATTTATTTTGGGTGAAGAAAGACTTGTTTAATATTAGACCTTGATGTTAGACCGTGATTTCTGTGTTTTTATCTTTGAAAGCCTTAAGAAGTTATGTCCGACCTTTTCCTTAGTGTAGATCCATGTCCCCAAATGATGGAAGTTGTCCTTGTGGGCCCTCTTTATGGAAGACATGGTGTTTGATCCAAAGTGGGGGAAATAGAGACTTGTGGACCCTTTTGGTTAATGATTTGGTGTCAGAGCCCAAGCCCTTGGACATTGTCGATGATGCCCCTCACTTGAGAGCATTGTCAATGTTAGTTTTGAATCTGCAGCCTGAAGAAGGTGAGCTTAGTTGGTGGACCTAATGAAGTCCCGTGCCCAATCCAAAGGTGTTTTCCAAAACTAGACTTCTTGATGGACTTGTAGAAGAAAACCCCGCTCAATTTGACCCCGTATAGCCTTCCGAATCCTTGTCCGAAGTTGCTGAACTATGTGTGGCCAATCCTGCCTGTGCATCAAAGAAGACTGAATTATTTGAAGTAACTAATGAACTCCAATTCTTGATCCAAAGGTATTTCTGGAAACTAGACTTCTTGATTGACTTGTAGGAGAAAACCCCGCTCAATTTGACCTTGTATAGCCTTTCAAATCCACTCTTGAAGTTGCTGTCATGCCTTGGTCGACTGACAGTCAACCAGCCAGTCGACCAGCAGTAATGGAATTCGAATATTTAAAAAATCACTTCCCATTTTGACCCTACCTTTTGTGAACTCGTGAATGAAGGTCTAAACTAAGCTTTGGCACTCCAGAGCTCGAGGTTGGACACTCTCTTGGGCTTTTCTTGATGATTTTGAAGATCTTTGACTCCAATCATTAGTATTACACATCAATCATCAACTCAAGGTATGATTTCTTCCATTCTTCTTCTAATCTATTCTTTATTCTACCAATTTATGATCTCAAGACTATGGTTGAAGTGCTGCAACCTTGAAAATACTTAACCATGAGTTTTCCCCTTTCAATTCCATGATCATCCCCCCATTCTTGCTATGTTATGATTCCATTAAGATTACTTGCACTTCATTATTTTGATTCCTTTCAATTCAACCTATTCTTGATTCAAAACTGATATGTAGATGGATGTTAAGCCGAGCTTATTATGAATTCATTATTCTAACTTGATTCTTAACATTCACTTGATTGATTCCCATCATTCTTTACAATTTCAATCAATTCCAAATTGATTCTTGATATTTATCATATAGAACATAAGACTTCGAATTGGGTATTTTTAATTGTACCGTTGGATCGTCATGAAATTTAGTGTGTAGTATCCTCATACTGTTATAAATGTGGCGTCCAAATTTCGTTTCGATCGGAGCACCGGAAGGTCAGTTTCGGACCAAGTCTTCATTTCTGCCCCTAGTTAACAAGTCTTGGTCGACTGCTTGGTCGACGACAATCGACCAAGCCAGTCAACCAAGAGATGGTAACACCCCTGTACTCGTCCGAATTGATCCGTTTGACCTCTGATTCGATTGCTTTCTTCTATGATGTTACTTGTGTGTTGTCTAGGGTACAAACATTGACTTTTGGGCTATTCTAAGTGATCTTTGGGATTAGTTTCGACTCAATTAAGGTAAGGGGTTTTTTTTATACACCCATACACAAAAACATAGTTTTTTTATTTTTTTTTTTTTAATTAAAGAAAAAAGACCCCCCCCCCCCCCCCCCCCCCCCCCCTTATTTTTTTTGTTGTGACGCCCCCCCGCAAAAAAAAAAGAAGCCTTTTTGGCCCCCCCCCAGGGGGCCTGGGGCTCCCCCTTAAACCCCAGAAGGTTGTTGTGGGGGTGTTTTTTTAGGAAGAGGAACCCCGAAGAAGATTTAATTGTTTGAGGGGCTTGGGTGTTCTCTATCTTGGTTTGAAGGCATTTCTACCTACTAGGTGAGTCACTTGACTTGTGTGCAAAACCTCTTTAGGTTTGGATTTGATCTGGGCCTTCAATTCCCTGTTTTGGCCTTCTTTATGCCATTGGTCGTGATTGGTCGGCTGGCCGATCGACCAATCCACTCGACCAATGGGTCTTGTCTTTGGCAATTAGGTTGATTCTTGCTCTATTTAAGTCTAACCTCGAGTCCACTTCGTATTTGCTGCCTCCAAACCCTCTGGAGGCAGACCAAAGACCTCTGCAAGTCATCTCTCTTGCATCCTTGGAGTTTTCTTGGCGGATCTTCGTCGGAACTCTTCTTTTTGCATCAAAAGGTATGTCTACTCTCTCTTCTTCTCCTCCATCTTTGTTTTTCTTTCCTTTTTGAGTTGAGACAGTAGAAGAGATGCTGCATCCTCTGTTGCAAACATCTCTGAACATGTTCTCATGATCATCCTAAGGATTTAAGGCTAGAACAATGATCTTAACCATGATCATTGCAAGCTTTTGAAGGATTCATGATCAAACCATGATTTAATCTCTGTTAATTTCCTAATCTGAATTCCGATCTCTTTGGATCTTCTTTCATTGATCATGTTAGTGGTTAATGGTTGTGTTTTCTTTCTATGATCCATAATCCATAGAATTCTAGTTGTTCTCTTCTACCTTACTATGTGTTCTTCATGATGCATGATAGTACATATATGGTAGGTTTTATTTCCTTATTTAGATTTATGCTTCTAAGCCTTATTCCATGAAGACCTATGCATGTTTTCATGTTTTCATTACCGAAAGCAATGATCCATCCTCCTATTGTTCTTGTCCTTGTTTTCTATTTCAAAATTCATCAAGATCCATGTTTGATTTATTTATGGTAACTTTTTGTTTCCTAATTTGGATCTTGATACCTTGATTTGATTAGTGTTTTGAGGTCCCCTATATGCTAGAATACTACTGATGTAGTCTACCCCTTGATTAGTACCCTTTTGAACCACCAAATTCGGATTTCATATCTCAAAACTCTGATTTTATAAGCTCTTTATCTGCATTGGTCGATGATTGGTCGTTGGACCATTCGACCAATCCACTCGACCAATGAGTACAGACAACTCCGAGAATTGGTGCATTTCGGATGTTTTGCTATATTTTCTGTTAGGGATCTTTCCTAATATGTTGTATATACTTGTTTAGGACCTTCTTCTCAAGTTTGCCAAGATCTTACTTGATTTCTTAGGATTCTTTGCGAGTTATAAAAGGTAAGGATGGTTATTTCCTTAATTACATAGATAGCATGAATCTAGTTTCTATATTTGAATATCATTAATATGTTTCCTAAATTAGATTCTTACAATGATATACTACTGTTTCATAACTTTGATTACAGTAGCATTACTTATTCATATTGAATTGATTCATGTATGATTTACTTACCAATGTTATACAAATGATTGTAAATATTGATTTCTTTCCATATATGGAGTTACCATATATGTGATGATATGAATTGATGCATGTGTATGCTTACGTATGGTTTGGAAAGGAGAGGTGTCCTTTTGACACTTCGTCCTTGGACTACTACGGGAATATTATGGGATGTTTCCGGAGATGCCCTCTGGACACCTTCCTAAACTGTTGGATGACATATATAGGATTGTCTAGTAGTGTTTGGCTAGGATGTCCTGTTATGTCAGACCCTAATCGGAGGGGTATTGAGACCGAACGACCCGTGGTAGCAATGGGGATTCATGGGCGCTCAAGACCGGTAACCAACCCGTGAGAGGACAGGAATCACATTGTGGGGGCCATTTATTGGTAGGGTTGCATATGGTTAGACTTGGGCTCACGGGCGCTTAAGACCGGTAACCAACCCGTGAAAGGACGTGAGAGCTTCCCGTTTACCATATGTGGATGATCGATAGGGTTGGTGAGTCCGTAGTCGGGGACTATGAGGACTCTAGTGTGAAGGATACCGGAAAGGATCGTCGAGGGACGAGGAATGGAAGTATCTGGATCGACTTGATGTAACCAAGTAGAAGACTTGCATTTGGCTAGGTATTACCACGACATGCGCCGGTACTTATACCAAATGGTTGTGAGAGAGTGTGTTGACTTAACCCCCTGCCAAGGTTTGTCTCGAGGGATGAAGGACCCATTACCAATCGGTCGCCCGAGATATCTTAAATGGTTGGAGGGAATCCAAGATATCTTAAATGGTTGAGGATGTGAGTGGACTTTCCTAAAGAAGTACGGTGCTATGACTTAAAGCATGTCGCCAATAGAGACCAGCATACATACATGAGTTAGAATCATTCATTCATTGTTTGTCTCATATCATATTGCATTTATGTTTGTTCGGAGATTACTGCCATTTATGTTATTATGGATTTTAAGCGCCTTCTTGAGTTTCTTTGAAACTCATTCCTTTATTGTACAATGTTGTTAGACTATCCTGCGGTACGGAATACTATGACGGTCCCTATGAGGAAGCGCAAGGCGAAGAGACATATCTCCGGGGAAGGTGATTGCGGTTACCACAATTACTCGAAGATCCCACGGGTGGTTATGCTCCGTACGATGCTTAGTCCGACCATTGAGTGGAAGCGTCCTTGTGCTATTTATGAGATCTACACCTACAAGGATGTCGTCTACAAAGTGGAGAATAATTTAGTTACCCAATGTACTTGCTACTGGGATTAGCTTTTATCTAGTTTATTCTTTCGAGCTACTTTTCCATTGGATGTAAAGTGGGATTTTTGCTTCACTTTACTTATCTGTTGACACTACGATTATATCTATTATTCCGTTTCGTTTACGATTCATTCTTTCTTTATTGAATCTATGATTTATCTTCCGCACTCTTGTTATGGTTGTTCATGATTATGTTATTGTTTATGTGGGAGGTTGATCACTCGATACCTGATCTTGGGCTGTGGATCACACTCTCGGGTATGCCGGATAGGGTGCCGGCTGGGAGGGCGTGACAGATTGGTATCGAGCCCAAGGTTCGAGGAGATCCTAACCACAAAAGGCAACAACTGAACATTCTGAGTCATTGATCTGAAGTGACTCTTCTACTCTTAGAAGTGAATAATAGAACACTGAATTAGAAACTTGAACTTTGAGGCATAACGAGAACATTTACGAATAACGTACCATAATTATACTTGAACAAATGACACTAATGCAAGGAAAAGAAAAGTGCATAACATACAATAATTAAAGAGAAACAAAATGAACTTCATTAATTTCAAAAGTTTTACAATGATTACATCTGAAATGCATAAATGGGAAATCCTAAGGTACGGTCTATCTAGGTGATCTACTCGATCTCTATATGCTCCCGAACTCCTCTGCTAGCTGAGTCACCCGATGCTCTATCTGTCTGTCGAGACTCCATCCTCTCGTACATCTGCTCTGTCCGACCTCCATCCTCTCTAGCATGGAAGTCATCGATCTCATCTGTGCACCAAGATCTGAAGTCTCCGGAACCGCATGTGAAGGGCCACCTGCCTCGAAGTGTGATGAAGGAAACTCGTGATGCACGGGCTCAGCCTCGCGCATATCTGTATCATCTCCGGCCTGATCATCACTATCGGGACCGATATCCTCTCCTCCATCCTCGATCCCTCATCCTCATCCTCGATTCATCATCATCCTCACCCTCTGGACCGGGAGATCTCTCTAGCGATGTAGTCTCATCGTCGAATGGTCCGAGTCCCAATGGGGTATCCCTGTGATCTAGTGTCCATCGGAGTATCCTCGAAACTCACCCCGAAATGCCCGAAGATCAAAGTCGAAGCCTCCCATAGCAAAGGTTCCGCATGCTAGGCCGCGAGAACTAAGTCCGGCATGACCTGCTGAATGATGTAAGAAAGATCGATCTCGAAGCCCATGTAGATGCGGTAAATGACCAAGGCCTCCATCAACTTGTGACCCGATGGTGATGTCCGGCTTTCGGCATGATGTTTCGGCCGACTATGCGACCGATAATACGTGCGAGAACCCGTCATCCGTCCGCTAGTCCACGGTGTGAAGCATCGGCGGCTATCCCATAGCGTAGAGCATATCTCGCGAAGCTCGTACGGCATCGGATGGCTGTCCGGTGCTGCTCCGGCGGTATCCACACACCTGCTTGTGGGTAGTAAGGAACACTGCAAGATCTCGGCCGATGTCCGGGTAGAGAAGCGAATCCGAGTACGAAGGACCACTGCTCCCGAGGACAAGTCGCGAGTGGATGTCCACGGCCCCGAGCCTCCTCTGTGTAAGTAAGGTTCTTTGAAGAACAACCTCACTAGCTCCGGGTATACCGGCAAATCCTCGGTGAAGAGGTGAGTCCAGCATGTAAAGTGTCGAACCTCTGCCGGATCTGAAGGCTACGAGCTGGCGTAAGTGAAGTAGACGCCCCATCTCGATGTTACAATAGCTGAAGTAGGCCTCGTACGAAACTCGGCTGAGGGTGTGTCAAATAGGTCCGGTCTCCTAACCTCCTCTCTGGGCTCGAAAGGAACCTGACCTCTGCCCCTGAGAGCACCTACGATGCGACCTCGACCTCTACCTCCTCCTCGTCCTCCCCTCTGCATGATGTATCTGTGGAAGAGACAAGAGACATTTCCAATTAGTGCTATTTCAAGATTTGAGCCAAAAGGGTATTTTCGTAATTTTTCGGAAAATTTCAAATTTGGGGGAAATTTGATTTGAACATACTAGCATGTGCGCAATACTTGGAATTTCATGTCTATGAAGTTGTTTTGATGAAAATCGATCGAAAACTTGGATTAAAGCGAAAAATTCAGCAAGAAGAAATTTGGGGATTTTGCAATTTAGGTCAAAATTGGATTTTTGAAAAGTTGAAATTGGTTAAATCAAATAGTATGGACCTATCTACAATGTCATCTTGAGCATGTAGCATTTGATCTCGTGCGAAAATTTCAAGCGGTTTGAGAGAAAACGAAATTTTTCTAAAGATATCGATTTCGGTATAAAACTTTGCGAGATGAGCACCAAATGTGTTAAAACTTGTTGTCTATGCATGTCATTGTGTTTAAAACCTAGGGAATATGTTTCTAAGCATTCCTAAGCATGATTTCTAGCATTGGATACAAGTAAAGCATGGTTTTATTGAAATGCAAGCATGAGAAGATGAAAATGGAAGAAAGAATGAGAGATTTACCTTGTTTGTGAAGATGGTGTGTTGTGTTGTTGTTGTTGAAGCACTAAATCACCTCAAGAACACTTGTGGGAACTCTTGGATATTTTCCCTAGAGCTCTCTCACCTTTGGAAGAAGTTAGAATGAGGTTGGAATGTGGAAATGAGGCTTATAATGCGAATTTTCGTATTACTGTCTTCATTGGTCGACTCATTGGTCGGTGGGTCACTCGACCAACCACTCGACCAATGGTCACAGTGACCTCATTTGCTGTGGAATTTTTGGAAAATGTGATTTTTGCCTTATGGAATATTGTTTGATGACTATATGGATATATTTGAGCATGATTTAAGTTTTCAAATCATTTGGTCAAGTGGATTTTTGATGATTTTAAGTAAAGAGTGGAAGCAAGTTGTTGATGATGTTCTTGGATATCTTGCTTCTGATTTGGAAACCAAGGTGACACACTAGGTGGGAAAAAGTTAAAGAAGAGAAGGGAGTTTCACCTTGGGGAGCTCCGGTCTTGTTCGTCAAGAAGAAAAGACGGTAGTATGCGCTTGTGCATCGACTACCGTGAGTTGAATAAGTTGACTATCAAGAATAGATATCCACTTGCCCGAGAATCGATGATCTCTTCGATCGGTTGAAGGGTGCGGTTGTGTTCTCAAAGATTGACTTAAGGTCCGGATATCACCAATTGAAAGTGAAGTCTAGTGATATCTTCAAGACAGCTTTCGAGCGCGGTATGGTCACTACGAGTTTAGAGTCATGCCTTTCGGATTGACCAATGCTCTGCGGTGTTCATGGACCTCATGAACCGAGTATTTCATGATGTGCTTGATAAGTTTGTGATTGTTTTCATTGATGACATCTTGATCTATTCGAAGAGCGAAGAAGAGCATGCGAGTCATCTAAGTTTCACTTTGCAAAGGTTGCGGGAAAAGAAGTTGTTTGCTAAGTTTAGCAAGTGTGATTTACGGCTTAAGAGAGTGGTTTTCCTTGGTCATGTAGTTTCAGCCGAAGGTATTCGTGTCGATCTGAAAAGGTCCAAGCTGTGGCTGATTGGGAGAGACCGAAGTCGATAACGGAAATAAGAAGTTTTCTTGGATTGGCGGGTTACTACCGAAGGTTTATTGAGAACTTTTCTCGGTTGGCTGCTCCTATGACTAAGTTGACCGGGAAAGAAGAGAAGTTTGTTTGGTGCGGCGCTTTGTGAGAAGAATTTCCAAGAGTTGAAGGATAGATTGACAAGTGCCCCGGTTTTGACTATACGATAGTTCCGGTGGTATGACGGTTTATACCGATCGTCAAAGATTGGTTTGGGTTGTGTCTTGATGCAACATGGCAAGGTCGTAGCCTATGCTTCTCGGCAATTGAAGGATTATGAGCGGAATTACCCCACTCACGATCTAGAACTTGCCGCCGTTGTCTTTGCTTTGAAGATTTGGAGACATTATCTTTACGGTGAGAAGATTGCCATTTTCACGGATCATAAGAGTTTGAAATACTTCTTTACCCAAAAGGAGTTGAACATGAGACAAAGGAGATGGTTGGAACTCGTCTCCGATTATGATTGTGATATTCGGTATCATCCTGGGAAAGCAAATGTTGTTGCCGATGCTCTTAGTAGGAAGAACCAGGAAGAAGACTTTGGATTTGAATGCTTTGAGTTTACCATTGTGGTCTTCTATTGAGAATTTTGATTTGGAAATCGTTCTCGAGAATTCTGATTTTATTCTTTACGCCATGACGGCAAGATCTGGTCTTAGAGATAAGATTGTTGCCTACTGAGTTACGATCAAGAGTTTTTGACCAAAGTTGAGAAGATTTCTTCGAATCTGAGTCGGACCCCGACTTTGGTATATCCATGGATGGTGCTTTGTTGTTTAGAGGAAGGGCTGTGTGTGCACAAAACGATGAAGTTAAGAATGAAATATTGAAGGAAGCACACCGGTCGGTCTTTCTTTGTACACCCGGAAGCACCAAGATGTACAAGGACTTGAAGGAACATTTTTGGTGGATTGGTCTAAAGGCGGATGTTGGCGATTTTGTTGCCAAGTGTGAGACTTGCCAACGTGTGAAAGCCGTCCGAGCAACCTCCATCTGGATTACTTCAACCCCTTCCTATTCCTAGTTGGAAGTGGGAAGATATCTCCATGGACTTTGTGACTAGCTTGCCTCGGACAAGTAAAGGCAATGACAACTTTGTGTGGGTGATTGTTGATAGGTTGACCAAATCAGCCCATTTCATTCCTATGAAGATCACTCATACTCTGGATAAGCTAGCAAGGCTTTATGTGGATAATGTGGTTAAATGCATGGTGTGCCATTGAGTATTGTTTCGGATCGTGATCCTAGGTTCACCTCAAGGTTTTGGAATAGTTTGCGAAAGGCCTTGGGAACCCAATTGAACTTGAGTACAGCTCATCATCCACGGTCGATGGACAATGCGAGCGGACAATACGGACATTGGAAGACATGCTCGGATCTTGCGTGGTGGATATGGGTGGTAATTGGGATGAACACCTAGCTTTGGTTGAGTTTGCCTATAACAACGGTTATCAAGCAACAATAGGCATGGCTCCATTCAGGGCTTTGTATGGTAGTACTTGTAGGACACCTTTGTCTTGGGTGAGGCAATTGAAAGAAAAGTCTTAGGTCTGAGATGATTGAAGCTACAAGTGCTATGGTAGATATGATAAGAGAAAGGATTAAGTCTGCCCGAGTCAAGGCAGAAAATCTTATCTTGATAAGAGAAGGACCGATTTGGAATTTCAAGTTGGAGAGAAAGTCTTTACGAAGGTCTCACCAATGAAGGGTGTGATGAGATTCAATGTTAAGGGAAAGCTTAGCCCTCGTTACATTGGACCTTTCGAGATTTTGGAAAAGGTTGGACCTGTTGCGTATCGATTAGCATTACCTCCGTCTCTTGCTTTGGTGTGCACAATGTGTTTCATATTTCGATGCTCCGAAAATACATAGAGAATCCGGAACACATTTTGCAGCAAGCACTGAAGGACTTAGTGCTGATTTGACCTATGATGAAGAACCGGCCGAAATCCTGGATAGGAAGGACAAGCGGCTGCGGAATCGCGCCATTCCTTTGGTGAAGATTCGGTGGAAGAACCATACCCCTGAAGAAGCTTCTTGGGAGAAGGAAGAAGACATGAAGGAGAAGTTTCCTTACCTCTTTGGAAGCACGGAGTACGCTTTCAATTTCGGGGACGAAATTTCTTTAAGGGGGAGAATGTGAAACCCAGCCCTAACCTTGACCCGGAAACCTTGTTATTTGTAGGTCCGATGACCCGAAGTAAAGTAAGAAGTCAGCTTTGGGCCATCCCGGTAGAGGACTTGGTGTCGGCTTTGAATCCATGAAGGTTGATGATGAGGTTCTATTTATGGAAACGAGAATCCTGATGAAGATCTAATTAGTTGATGGACTTGGAGTGATCTCTATCTTGGTTTGAAGGCATTTCTACCTACTAGGTGAGTCACTTGACTTGTGTGCAAAACCTCTTTAGGTTTGGATTTGATCTGGGCCTTCAATTCCCTGTTTTTGGCCTTGCTGTCTGCATTGGTCGTCGATTGGTCGGCGGGCCAGTCGACCAATCCACTCGACCAATGGGTCTTTGTCTTTGGCAATTAGGTTGATTCTTGCTCTATTTAAGTCTAACCTCGAGTCCACTTCGTATTTGCTGCCTCCAAACCCTCTGCGAGCAGACCAAAGACCTCTGCAAGTCATCTCTCTTGCATCCTTGGAGTTTTCTTGGCGGATCTTCGTCGGAACTCTTCTTTTTGCATCAAAAGGTATGTCTACTCTCTCTTCTTCTCCTCCATCTTTGTTTTTCTTTCCTTTTTGAGTTGAGACAGTAGAAGAGATGCTGCATCCTCTGTTGCAAACATCTCTGAACATGTTCTCATGATCATCCTAAGGATTTAAGGCTAGAACAATGATCTTAACCATGATCATTGCAAGCTTTTGAAGGATTCATGATCAAACCATGATTTAATCTCTGTTAATTTCCTAATCTGAATTCTGATCTCTTTGGATCTTCTTTCATTGATCATGTTAGTGGTTAATGGTTGTGTTTTTCTTTCTATGATCCATAATCCATAGAATTCTAGTTGTTCTCTTCTACCTTACTATGTGTTCTTCATGATGCATGATAGTACATATATGGTAGGTTTTATTTCCTTATTTAGATTTATGCTTCTAAGCCTTATTCCATGAAGACCTATGCATGTTTTCATGTTTTCATTACCAAAGCAATGATCCATCCTCCTATTGTTCTTGTCCTTGTTTTCTATTTCAAAATTCATCAAGATCCATGTTTGATTTATTTATGGTAACTTTTTGTTTCCTAATTTGGATCTTGATACCTTGATTTGATTAGTGTTTTGGGGTCCCCTATATGCTAGAATACTACTGATGTAGTCTACCCCTTGATTAGTACCCTTTTGAACCACCAAATTCGGATTTCATATCTCAAAACTCTGATTTTATAAGCTACTTGTGCATTGGGTCGCTGATTGGTCGATTGGACCATTCGACCAATCCACTCGACCAATGAGTACGGCAACTCCAGAATTGGTGCATTTCGGATGTTTTGCTATATTTTCTGTTAGGGATCTTTCCTAATATGTTGTATATACTTGTTTAGGACCTTCTTCTCAAGTTTGCCAAGATCTTACTTGATTTCTTAGGATTCTTTGCGAGTTATAAAAGGTAAGGATGGTTATTTCCTTAATTACATAGATAGCATGAATCTAGTTTCTATATTTGAATATCATTAATATGTTTCTTAAATTAGATTCTTACAATGATATACTACTGTTGCATAACTTTGATTACGGTAGCATTACTTATTCATATTGAATTGATTCATGTATGATTTACTTACCAATGTTATACAAATGATTGTAAATATTGATTTCTTTCCATATATGGAGTTACCATATATGTGATGATATGAATTGATGCATGTGTATGCTTACGTATGGTTTGGAAAGGAGAGGTGTCCTTTTGACACTTCTGTCCTTGGACTACTACGGGAATATTATGGGATGTTTCCGGAGATGCCCTCTGGACACCTTCCTAAAGCTGTTGGATGACATATATAGGATTGTCTAGTAGTGTTTGGCTAGGATGTCTGTTATGTCGGACCCTAATCGGAGGGGTATTGAGACCGAACGACCCGTGGTAGCAATGGGGATTCATGGGCGCTCAAGACCGGTAACCAACCCGTGAGAGGACAGGAATCACATTGTGGGGGCCATTTATTGGTAGGGTTGCATATGGTTAGACTTGGGCTCACGGGCGCTTAAGACCGGTAACCAACCCGTGAAAGGACGTGAGAGCTTCCCGTTTACCATATGTGGATGATCGATAGGGTTGGTGAGTCCGTGGTCGGGGACTATGAGGACTCTAGTGTGAAGGATACCGGAAAGGATCGTCAGGGACGAGGAATGGAAGTATCTGGATCTGACTTGATGTAACCAAGTAGAAGACTTGCATTTGGCTAGGTATTACCCTGACATGCGCCAGTACTTATACCAAATGGTTGTGAGAGAGTGTGTTGACTTAACCCCCTGCCAAGGTTTGTCTGAGGGATGAAGGACCCATTACCAATCGGTCGCCGAGATATCTTAAATGGTTGGAGGGAATCCAAGATATCTTAAATGGTTGAGGATGTGAGTGGACTTTCCTAAAGAAGTACGGTGCTATGACTTAAAGCATGTCTGCCAATAGAGACCAGCATACATAGAGTTAGAATCATTCATTCATTGTTTGTCTCATATCATATTGCATTTATGTTTGTTACGGAATTCTGCCATTTATGTTATTATGGATTTTAAGCGCCTTCTTGAGTTTCTTTGAAACTCATTCCTTTATTGTACAATGTTGTTAGACTATCCTGCAGGTACGGAATACTATGACGGTCCCTATGAGGAAGCGCAAGGCGAAGAGACATATCTCCGGGGAAGGTGATTGCGGTTACCACAATTACTCTGAAGATCCCGCGGGTGGTTATGCTCCGTACGATGCTTAGTCCGACCATTGAGTGGAAGCGTCCTTGTGCTATTTATGAGATCTACACCTACAAGGATGTCGTCTACAAAGTGGAGAATAATTTAGTTACCCAATGTACTTGCTACTGGGATTAGCTTTTATCTAGTTTATTCTTTCGAGCTACTTTTCCATTTGGATGTAAAGTGGGATTTTTGCTTCACTTTACTTATCTGTTGACACTACGATTATATCTATTATTCCGTTTCGTTTACGATTCATTCTTTCTTTATTGAATCTATGATTTATCTTCCGCACTCTTGTTATGGTTGTTCATGATTATGTTATTGTTTATGTGGGAGGTTGATCACTCGATACGATCTTGGGCTGTGGATCACACTCTCGGGTATGCCAGATAGGGTACCGGCTGGGAGGGCGTGACACATAGTCTCTTAATTTCTTTTGAATATTATAGGACTGCTATACATGTTTTAGAACTGTAGTCATGCGATTTCATACTCTCTTGTTATAATGAATTATCATTCTTGTACTTGTACATATGATGGATCGGTTTGATGTTATGATTTAACTTTTATCATGATGATGTATCAAATGTATGAGATATGATGGATTTGGGTATGTGATTGCCTAAGTATAACTTGGGATTGGGGAGTGTCCTATTGACGCTTCTGTCCTTTGGGCATCAGAGGGAATAGTATGGGATGTTCTCCGAAGGTGCCCATCGACACTTTCCCGGGTTATTGGATGACATACATAGGATTGTCTAGTTGTTTGGCTAGGATGTCCCTGTCATATCAAACCCGAATCGGAAGAGCATTGAGACCGAACGACCCGTGGTAGGGTATGGTTTGATGGGCGCTCAAGACCGGTAACCACCCCGTGAGAGGACATAAACCATACTGCGGATACCTGAATGGGGCCATTTATTGGTAGGGTTGCAAATAGCTAGACTTGGGCTCACGGACGCTCAAGACCGGTAACCAACCCGTGAGAGGATGTGAGAGCTTCCCGTTTACTATTTGTGGATGACCAATAGTGTGAAACCCAGCCCTAACCTTGACCCGGAAACCTTGTTATTTGTAGGTCCGATGACCCGAAGTAAAGTAAGAAGTCAGCTTTGGGCCATCCCGGTGAGAGGGCTGGGGTGTACGGCTTTGAATCCATGAAGGTTGATGATGAGGTTCTATTTATGGAAACAGAATCCTGATGAAGATCTAATTAGTTGATGGACTTGGAGTGCTCTCTATCTTGGTTTGAAGGCATTTCTACCTACTAGGTAAGTCACTTGACTTGTGTACAAAACCCCTTTAGGTTTGGATTTGATCTGGGCCTTCAATTCCCTGTTTTGGCCTTCTTTGTCTGCATTGGTCGGGGATTGGTCGGTTGGGCCAGTCGACCAATCCACTCGACCAATGGGTGCTTGTCTTTGGCAATTAGGTTGATTCTTGCTCTATTTAAGTCTAACCTCGAGTCCACTTCGTATTTGCTGCCTCCAAACCCTGCTGGGGCAGACCAAAGACCTCTGCAAGTCATCTCTTTTGCATCCTTGGAGTTTTCTTGGCGGATCTTCGTCGGAACTCTTCTTTTTGCATCAAAAGGTATGTCTACTCTCTCTTCTTCTCCTACATCTTTGTTTTTCTTTCCTTTTTGAGTTGAGGCAGTAGAAGAGATGCTTTGCATCCTCTGTTGCAAACATCTCTGAACATGTTCTCATGATCATCCTAAGGATTTAAGGCTAGAACAATGATCTTAACCATGATCATTGCAAGCTTTTGAAGGATTCATGATCAAACCATGATTTAATCTCCGATAATTTCCTAATCTGAATTCCGATCTCTTTGGATCTTCTTTCATTGATCATGTTAGTGGTTAATGGTTGTGTTTTTCTTTCTATGATCCATAATCCATAGAATTCTAGTTGTTCTCTTCTACCTTACTATGTGTTCTTCATGATGCATGATAGTACATATATGGTAGGTTTTATTTCCTTATTTAGATTTATGCTTCTAAGCCTTATTCCATGAAGACCTATGCATGTTTTCATGTTTTCATTACCAAAAGCAATGATCCATCCTCCTATAGTTCTTGTCTTTGTTTTCTATTTCAAAATTCATCAAGATCCATGTTTGATTTATTTATGGTAACTTTTTGTTTCCTAATTTGGATCTTGATACCTTGATTTGATTAGTGTTTTGAGGTCCCCTATATGTTAGAATACTACTGATGTAGTCTACCCCTTGATTAGTACCCTTTTGAACCACCAAATTCGGATTTCATATCTCAAAACTCTGATTTTCTAAGCTACTGTCTGCATTGGTCGACTGATTGGTCGACTGGACCACTCGACCAATCCACTCGACCAATGAGTACGAGCAACTCCAGGGTTGGTCCGTTTCGGATGTTTTGATATATATTCTGTTAGGGATCTTTCCTAATATGTTGTATATACTTGTTTAGGACCTTCTTCTCAAGTTTGCCAAGATCTTACTTGATTTCTTAGGATTCTTTGCGAGTTATAAAAGGTAAGGATGGTTATTTCCTTAATTACATAGATAGCATGAATCTAGTTTCTATATTTGAATATCATTAATATGTTTCCTAAATTAGATTCTTACAATGATATTCTCCTTTGTTGCATAACTTTGATTACGGTAGCATTACTTATTCATATTGAATTGATTCATGTATGATTTACTTACCAATGTTATACAAGTGATTGTTATCTTGATTTCTTTCCATATATGGAGTTACCATATATGTGATGATATGAATTGATGCATGTGTATGCTTACGTATGGTTTGGAAAGGAGATGTGTCCTTTTGACACTTCGTCCTTGGACTACTACGGGAATATTATGGGATATTTCCGGAGATGCCCTCTGGACACCTTCCTAAAGCTGTTGGATGACATATATAGGATTGTCTAGTAGTGTTTGGCTAGGATGTCTGTTATGTCGGACCCTAATCGGAGGGGTATTGAGACCGAACGACCCGTGGTAGCAATGGGGATTCATGGGTGCTCAAGACCGGTAACCAACCCGTGAGAGGGCGGGAATCACATTGTGGGGGCCATTTGTTGGTAGGGTTGCATATGGTTAGACTTGGGCTCACGGGCGCTTAAGACCGGTAACCAACCCGTGAGAGGACGTGAGAGCTTCCCGTTTACCATATGTGGATAACCAATAGGGTTGATGAGTCCGTAGTCCGAGTTGGTCGGTGCCATAGGATCTGCCGACTCTAGTGTGAAGGATACCGGAAAGGATCGTCGGGGACGAGGAATGGAAGTATCTGGATCGACTTGATGTAACCAAGTAGAAGACTTGCATTTGGCTAGGTTTTACCCGACATGCGCCAGTGCTTATACCAAATGGTTGTGAGAGAGTGTGTTGACTTAACCCCCTGCCAAGGTTTGTCTGAGGATGAAGGACCCATTACCAATCGGCTGCTCAAGACCGGTGAAATGATCCGTGAGAGAATCCAAGATATCTTAAATGGTTGAGGATGTGAGTGGACTTTCCTAAAGAAGTACGGTGCTATGACTTAAAGCATGTCCGCCAATAGAGACCAGCATACTTAGAGTTAGATTCATTCATTCATTGTTTGTCTCATATCATATTGCATTTATGATTGTTACGGAATCCTGCCATTTATGTTATTATGGATTTTAACTACCTTCTTGAGTTTCTTTGAAACTCATTCCTTTATTGTACAATGTTGTTAGACTATCCTGCAGGTACGGAATACTATGACGGTCCCTATGAGGAAGCGCAAGGCGAAGAGACATATCTCCGGGGAAGGTGATTGCGGTTACCACAATTACTCCGAAGATCCCACGGGTGGTTATGCTCCGTACGATGCTTAGTCCGACCATTGAGTGGAAGCGTCCTTGTGCTATCTATGAGATCTACACCTACAAGGATGTCGTCTACAAAGTGGAGAATAATTTAGTTACCCAATGTACTTGCTCTTGGGATTAGCTTTTATCTAGTTTATTCTTTAGAGCTACTTTTCCACTTGGATGTAAAGTGGGATTTTTGCTTCACTTTACTTATCATGTCGATACTCGATTATATCTATTATTCCGATTCGTTTATGATTCATTCTTTCATTATTGGATCTATGATTTATCTTCCGCACTCTTGTTATGGTTGTTCATGATTATGTTATTGTTTATGTGGGAGGTTGATCACTCGATACCGATCTTCGGGCTGTGGATCACACTCTCGGGTATGCCAGATAGGGTACCGGCTGGGAGGGCGTGACAAATAGGGTTGATGAGTCCGTAATCCGGGATTACGCTGACTCTAGTGTGAAGGATACCGGAAAGGATCGTCGGGGGCCAGGAATGGACGTATCTGGATCTGACATGATATGGCTGAGTAGATGACTTGCATTGGGCTAGGCTTTACCTTGACATGCGCCAATACTTAGATCAAATGGTGATGTGAGAGAGCGGTGACCGAAACCCCAGCCAAGGTTGTCCGGAAGGTTTCAGGACCCAATTCCCACCAGCTTGAGTGATTGAGACCTACCCAAAGAAGTATGGTGCTATGACTTAAAGCATGTCTACCTTAGAGACCAGCATTCATAGAGTTAGAACCATACTTGCATCATGTGTTTCATATCATATTGCATCATGTTATGACTTGTATCATATGGCTTATGTTTTATGGAATCACTACCTTGCTGAGTTCTTTTGAACTCACTCCTTTTTGCAACATATTTTGTTAGACTTTTCTGCAGGTACTACTACTGTTGACTGTGACAGTCAACACTCTGAAGACCAAGTTGGTGACTTGTACCACACTGGTGGCGGGGAACACGTTGATAAAGATTAGCAGTCCAAGACTGATTTTTGTCAAGAGCAGATTCGGCTGGCTTAGTTTCTTATGATTTTGTTATTTAGGAAGCATTGTATAAGCTAGAAGAAGCTGTAATTTAGTTGTTTACCTTTCCTTTACCTTCTTTTAAGAACTGGTTGTAACCTGCACCTTATCTCGATCTACCTTCCGTTGTTATTATAGAATGGGTTTCCACCTCATTTCACATTTCGATTAATTATTTTTTTAGTATCTTTCCGCACTCTGATGCTCTTTATGATTCTTCTGAGATTCTTCCTTGACTTTTATTATTAAGTTATCTGAAAATTTTGATTTGTTCTTGTTTTTTATTAAATTATTGTGCTAAATGGATATGATTGTTCCTAAACTTGATCTTTTGGGCTGTGGATCACTCCACTGGGTAATTCAGATAGGGTACCCTTAGGGTGGATGTGTGGAGAATGGTATCGAGCCCAAGTTTTCAGACGATCATAACCATAGAACACAGTAATGAAAGCATCTTTGAGTCATAGATCCAGAAGTGACTCAAACTTTCTTAGAAGTGAATAATAGAAAACTTGGATTAGAAACCTGAGTAAATGAAGCATAATACATCTTGATTGAATAATATACAATAATTAAAGTTTATGACTTGTACTTGGGTTGTAGTCATGGTTAGAGTTAAGTTGTCAGTTTTAAGTGTTGTGTATGTGTGTTGATTGTGAGTTGAGTCTTGAGTTGAAAGTTGTCGTCGTGAGTCGTCTTTGTCGTGAGGTGTTGTCGAGAGTAAGTCATCATGAGTCTGAGTTGAGTTGTCATCATGTGTTGTCGTATGAGTCTGAGTCGGGTGTTGTCGTTGAGAGTAATGGTCGTGAGTGGTCGTCATGAGATATAAGTCATAACTAAACATTAACAATTACTAAAGCAACAAAAGAAAATGCATAATGTACAATAACACAAGTGAAACAAACTGAATTTCATTAATCACATAAGAGATTTTTACAAGTCTGAAAGAGAATACATCTGTGAAAGCATAAAAGGAAACTCCTAGCACTATATATCTAGGTGATCGACTCCGGTGATCTATCTGGTCCCTCCTAGATTTGAACTCCTTCTCCAGTCGTACAAATCTGTTTCTCAAAGTATACATATAGGACTCTATCCTCTCCTGTCGAGCCTTTATCCTCTCAAGTGTGAAAGAAATCAATGACTAATGAGAAGCCACACCTAGAGCCTCAGAAATCGTATGTGATGGACCTCCAATCTCACGGAAGCGTGGTGTAGGAATCTCCTCATGTCTCGGAATCTCATCCTGACCTCGATTCTCATCTCTATGATCCTCACCTACCTGATCATCATCATCATCATCACCATCATCACCGTCACCAGCATCCTCATCCTCTGTATCATCAGCCCTGACAATATCGTCCTCATCCCCCGATTTAGCTGTGTCACGAAGCCTCTGTGATGTCTGTGCCAGCCAGAATCCACCAGCGGGAATCCCATACGTATGAAATTTCTAGAATGCAGGCTAGTACCCTGGTAGTAAAGCCGATCGCTTTGCCTCCAACCGTAGACTCAAAGACAATCCTAGTGCTATCTTTTAGGAAATTGTTCCTGAGAATCGAGCTGATCTCTCATAGCTTGAGACTACTCTTTTAGTCGTGTCAATCAATCTTCTATAATGTATATGTGTACTTCTATCCTCAAAATTTTCGAGCTGGAATAGTTTCCTCCTCATTTTCCTGAACCTCCTAATCCCTAGTCTCATCCTCATTATCCTCGTCCTCATCATCATCTTCATTTGATCTTGAACCTCGTTTGTAGTCTGGACTGTTGTCTCTTTATCCTTGTATTACCTCTGTTTGTGGCGTAGGATTAGTACTCTCATCCTCATCTCTACCTCTCCTAACCCATAATTGTTTTTCTTCTTGGTGGTTTGATGGGAAATCTAAAAAGACAAGTTGAGATCTGCATTGCATAAGGAAGTTAGGCAATGCAATAGTTTGTAAAGAAGGGTATTTTGGTAAATTTTCGGAAAATTTTGTTTTCGATGCAAGCTGCGATTTGGGCGTGTTAGCATGTGTACAAGAGTTGGTTTAACATTCTAAGAAAGTTGTTTGGAGAAGATCCATCGAAACCCTTGGATTTTGGAAAATTTTAGCTAGGATGAATGTAAAACCCAGCCCTAACCTTGACCCGGAAACCTTGTTATTTGTAGGTCCGATGACCCGAAGTAAAGTAAGAAGTCAGCTTTGGGCCATCCCGAAGAGAGGACTTGGTGTCCGGCTTTGAATCCATGAAAGTTGATGATGAGGTTCTATTTATGGAAGCTGAATCCTGATGAAGATCTAATTAGTTGATGGACTTGGAGTGCTCTCTATCTTGGTTTGAAGGCATTTCTACCTATTAGGTAAGTCACTTGACTTGTGTGCAAAACCCCTTTAGGATTGGATTTGATCTGGACCTTCAATTCCCTGTTTTGGTCTTCTTGTCGGCATTGGTCGGGTGATTGGTCGGTCGGGCCATCGACCAATCCACTCGACCAATGAGTGATGTCTTTGGCAATTAGGTTGTTCTTGCTCTATTTAAGTCCAATCTCGAGTCCACTTCGTATTTGCTGCCTCCAAACCCTCTGGGCAGAACCAAAGACCTCTGCAAGTCATCTCTCTTGCATCCTTGGTGTTTTCTTGACGGATCTTCGTCGGAACTCTTCTTTTTGCATCAAAAGGTATGTCTACTCTCTCTTCTTCTCCTCCATCTTTGTTTTTCTTTCCTTTTTGAGTTGAGACAGTAGAAGAGATGCTGCATTCTCTATTGCAAACATCTCTGAACATGTTCTCATGATCATCCTAAGGATTTAAGGCTAGAACAATGATCTTAACCATGATCATTGCAAGCTTTTGAAGGATTCATGATCAAACCATGATTTAATCTCTGTTAAACTTCTAATCTGAATTCTGATCTCTTTGGATCTTCTTTTGTTGATCATGTTAGTAGTAATTACTGTGCTTCTTTCCATGATCCATAATCTATAGATTTCTAGATGTTCTCTTCTACCATACTATGTGTTCTTCATGATGCATGATAGTTACATATATGGTAGGTTTTATTTCCTTATTTAGATTTATGCTTCTAAGCCTTATTCCATGAAGACCTATGTATGTTCTCATGTTTTCATTACCAAAAGCAATGATCCATCCTCCTATTGTTCTTGTCTTTGTTTTCTATTTCAAATTCATCAAGATCCATGTTTGAGTTAATTATGGTAACTTTTTGTTTCCTAATTTGGATCTTGATATCTTGATTGGATTAGTGTTTTGAGGTCCCCTATATGTTAGAATACTACTGATGTAGTCTACCCCTTGATTAGTACCCTTTTGAACCACCAAATTCGGATTCCATATCTTAAAACTCTGATTTTATAGGCTATCGTCTGCATTGGTCGATGATTGGTCGTCTGGACCACTCGACCAATCCACTCGACCAATGAGTACGGCAACTCCAGATTTGGTCTGTTTCGGATGTTTTGATATCTTTGCTGTTAGGGATCTTTCCTAATATGTTGTATATACTTGTTTAGGACCTTCTTCTCAAGTTTGCCAAGATCTTACTTGATTTCTTAGGATTCCTTGCGAGTTATAAAAGGTAAGGATGGTTATTTCCTTAATTACATAGATAGCATGAATATAGTTTCTATATTTGAATATCATTAATATGTTTCCTAAATTAGATTCTTACAATGATATACTACTTGTTGCATGACTTTGATTACGGTAGCATTATTTATTCATGTTGAATTGATTCATGTATGATTTACTTACCAATTATATACAAGTGATTGTACTTATTGATTTCTTTCCATATATGAAGTTACCATATATGTGATGATATGAATTGATGCATGTGTATGCTTACGTATGGTTTGGAAAGGAGAGGTGTCCTTTCGACACTTCTGTCCTTGGACTACTACGGGAATATTATGGGATGTTTCCGGAGATGCCCTCTGGACACCTTCCTAAACTGTTGGATGACATATCTAGGATTGTCTAGTAGTGTTTGGCTAGGATGTCCTGTTATGTCGAGACCCTAATCGGAGGGGTATTGAGACCGAACGACCCGTGGTAGCAATGGGGATTCATGGGCGCTCAAGACCGGTAACCAACCCGTGAGAGGACAGGGAATCACATTGTGGGGGCCATTTATTGGTAGGGTTGCATATGGTTAGACTTGGGCTCACGGGCGCTTAAGACCGGTAACCAACCCGTGAGAGGACGTGAGAGCTTCCCGTTTACCATATGTGGATGATCAATAGGGCTGATGAGTCCGTAGTCCGAGTTGGTTGGTGCCATAGGATACGGCGACTCTAGTGTGAAGGATACCGGAAAGGATCGTCGGGGACGAGGAATGGAAGTATCTGGATCGACTTGATGTAACCAAGTAGAAGACTTGCATTTGGCTAGGTTTTACCCGACATGCGCCGGTACTTATACCAAATGGTTGTGAGAGAGTGTGTTGACTTAACCCCCTGCCAAGGTTTGTCTGAGGGATGAAGGACCCATTACCAATCGGCTGCTCAAGACCGGTGAAATGATCCGTGAGAGAATCCAAGATATCTTAAATGGTTGAGGATGTGAGTGGACTTTCCTAAAGAAGTACGGTGCTATGGCTTAAAGCATGTCTGCCAATAGAGACCAGCATACATAGAGTTAGATTCATTCATTCATTGTTTGTCTCATATCATATTGCATTTATGTTTGTTACGGAATTCTGCCATTTATGTTATTATGGATTTTAAGCGCCTTCTTGAGTTTCTTTGAAACTCATTCCTTTATTGTACAATGTTGTTAGACTATCCTGCAGGTGCGGAGTACTATGACGGTCCCTATGAAGAAGCGCAAGGCGAAGAGGCATATCTCCAGGAAGGTGATTGCGGTTACCACAATTACTCTGAAGATCCCGCGAGTGGTTATGCTCCGTACGATGCTTAGTCCGACCATTGAGTGGAAGCGTCCTTGTGCTATTTATGAGATTTACACTTACAAGGATGTTGTCTATAAAGTGGAGAACAATTTAGTTACCCAATGTACTTATTCTTTGGGATTAGGTTTTGTCTAGTTTATTCTTTTAGAGCTACTTTTCCGCTGGATGTAAAGTGGGATTTTTGCTTCACTTTACTTATCTGTTTGATACTACGATTATATCTATTATTCGATTCGGTTATGATTCATTCTTTCTTTATTGGATCTATGATTTATCTTCCGCACTCATGTTATGATTGTTCATGATTATGTTATTGTTTATGTGGGAGGTTGATCACTCGATACCTGATCTTCGGGCTGTGGATCACACTCTCGGGTATGCCGGATAGGGTACCGGCTGGGAGGGCGTGACTGATTGGTATCGAGCCTTTAGGTTCGAGGAGATCCTAACCACAAAAGACAACAACTGAACATTCTCGAGTCATTGATCCGAAATGACTCCTCTACTCTTAGAAGTGAATAATAGAACACTGAATTAGAAACTTGACCTTTGAGGCATAACGAACATTTCCGAATAACATACCATAATTATACTTGAACAAATGTCACTAATGCAAGGAAAAGAAAGTTGCATAACATACAATAATTAAAGAGGAACAAAATGAACTTCATTAATTTCAAAAGTTTTTACAATGATTACATCTGAAATGCATAAATGGAAATCCTAAGGTACAGTCTATCTAGGTGATCTACTCGATCTCTGTATGCTCGAACTCCTCTGCTAGGCTGAGTCACCCGATGCTCTATCCTATCTGTCGTGACTCCATCCTCTCGTACATCTGCTCTGTCCGACCTCCATCCTCTCTAGCATGGAAGTCATCGATCTCATCAGTGCACCAAGATCTGAAGTCTCCGGGAACTGCATGTGAAGGGCCACCTACCTCGAAGTGTGATGAAGGAAACTTCGTGATGCACGGAGCTCGGCCTCGCGCATATCGCATCATCTCCGGCCTGATCATCACTATCGGGACCGATATCCTCTCCTCCATCCTCTGATCCCTGATCCTCATCCTCGATTCATCATCATCCTCACCCTCCGGACCGGGAGATCTCTCTAGCTGATGTAGTCTCATCCGACGACGGATGGTCCGAGTCCCAATGGGGTATCCACGTGATCTAGTGTCCATCGGTGTATCCTCGAAACTCACCCCCGAAATGCCTAAAGATCAAAGTCGAAGCCTCCCATAGCAAAGGTTCCGCATGCTAGGCCGCGAGAACTAAGTCCGGCATGACCTGTGAATGATGTAGGAGAGATCGATCTCGAAGCCCATGTAGATGCGGTAGATGACTAAGGCCTCCATCACCTTGTGACCCGATGGTGATGTCCGGCTTTCGGCATGATGTTTCGGCCGACTATGCGACCGATAATACGTGCAGAACCCGTCATCCGTCCGCTAGTCCACGGTGTGAAGCATCGGCGGCTATCCCATAGCGTAGAGCATATCTCGCGAAGCTCGTACGGCATCGGATGGCTGTCCGGATCTGCTCCTGCGGTATCCACACACACTTCTTGTGGATAGTAAGGAACACCAAGATCTCAGCCGGTGTCCGGGTAGAGAAGCGAATACGAGTCCTGGAAGACCACGCTCCCGAGGACAAGTCCGAGTGGATGTCCTTGGCCTCGAGCCTCCTCTGTGTAAGTAAGGTTGCTTTGAAGAACAACCTCACTAGCTCCGGGTATACCGGCAAATCCTCGGTGAAGAGATGAGTCCACCTGTAATGTGTCGAACCTCTGCCGAATCCTAAAGGCTCTGAGCTGGCGTAAGTGAAGTAGACGTCCCATCTCGATGTTACAATAGCTGAAGTAGGCCTCGTACGGGAACTCGGCTCGAGGTGTGTCAAACATGTCCGGTCTCCTAACCTCCTCTCTAGGCTCGAAAGGAACCCGACCTCTGCCCCTAAGAGCACCTACGATGCGACCACGACCTCTACCTCCTCCTCGCCCTCCCCTCTCGCATGGTGTATCCGTGAAAGAGACAAGAGACAATTCCAATTAGTGCTATTTTAAGATTTGAGCCAAAAGGGTATTTTCGTAATTTTTCGGAAAATTTCAAATTTGGGGGAAATTTGATTTGAACATACTAGCATGTGCACAATACTTGGAATTTCATGTCTATGAAGTCGGTTTGATGAAAATCGATCGAAAACTTGGATTAAAGCAAAAAATTCAGCAAGAAGAAATTTGGGGATTTTGCAATTTAGGTCAAAATTGGATTTTTGAAAAGTTGAAATTGGTTAAATCAAATTGTATGGACCTATCTACAATGTCATCTTGAGCATGTAGCATTTGATCTCGTGCGAAAATTTCAAGCGGTTTGAGAGAAAACGAAATTTTTCTAAAAGATATCGATTTCGGTATAAAACTTTGCGAGATGAGCACCAATGTGTTAAAACTTGTTGTCTATGCATGGCATTGTGTTTAAAACCTAGGGAATATGTTTCTAAGCATTCCTAAGCATGATTTCTAGCATTGGATACAAGTAAAGCATGGTTTTATTGAAATGCAAGCATGAGAAGATGAAAATAGAAGAAAGAATGAGAGATTTACCTTGTTTGTGAAGATGGTGTGTTGTGGTGTTGTTGTTGAAGCACTAAATCACCTCAAGAACACTTGTGGGAACTCTTTGGAGATTTTCCCTAGAGCTCTCTCACCTTTGGAAGAAGTTAGAATGAGGTTGGAATGTGAAAATGAGGCTTATAATGCGAATTTTCGCATTACGTCTTCATTGGTCGACTCATTGGTCGATCATGGGTCACTCGACCAATCACTCGACCAATGGTCACAGTGACCTCTTTTGCTGTTGAATTTTTGGAAAATGTGATTTTTGCCTTATGGAATATTGTTTGATGACTATATGGATATATTTGAGCATGATTTAAGTTTTCAAATCATTTGGACTTGTGGTTTATGTTGAATCTTCGAAATTCGGTATTTTGATGTTCTCGGTTTTGCGAGAATGGTTACTCTGAGAAGTGGGCGTGGTGAATCCAGTGGTCATGGAGGTGGTGAAGTACCTCGGGGAGGTGGTGAAGTACCTCATGGAGGTGGTGAGATACCAAATGTTGATCGGGGTACTCATGAGATCCCTGGTGCCCCGAATGTTGGAAGTTTCAGGAGATATTGCCAATATTATGGGCAATATGATGCAGCGACAAGCGGCTCGGTTCAACCAGATGTTGGTGGGTTTCATGACTACGCATAATGAGACCCGGGCTGGTGCTAATGCGAATCCTCATGCCGCATCCCGAATGCGGGAGGTTTAGTGGAACTCCTCATACTACTTTGATGGAGAGTTTTCCGAAGATGCAAGTACCCACTTTTACTTGGAGTTACCAAGGACCCCTTGTTTCCTAACAAGTGGCTTCGTGAGTTGGAGAAGGCTTTCCGACATCCGCAATGCTCGGAAGCTCGAGAAGATTTTGTTCTTTGAGCGAAGTTGCAACAAGAAGCTGATGCATGGTGGATCTCCACTCGTCTGTTTTGGAAGGTTTGCATGCGGGAGTTGTAACTTGGGAGTTATTCAAAGAGGCTTTTTGTATGAATTACTTTCCCGAGGCGGTGAAGGATGCGAAGGAAGCTGAGTTTATGATTCCGACTCAAGGAACTCTGTCCGTGTTGGAGTACCAACGAGAAGTTCGAGGAGCTTCATTTCTTTGCTCCGATTCTCTGAAGGAAGACCTCGCCAAAGCAAAGAAGTTCTTCAAAGGACTGCGCCCTGCCATTAAAGCTTACCTCACGAGTCCAGCCTATAGTGAGCTATGCTCAAGTGGTGCGAGAACTCGAAGAAGTTGGAAGAAACGAGAGAAGGAAAGTGCTCGTGTGCAAAAGCCTTGGCGATCAAGGAATTCTGGTTTGGTGGATCGCAATGACCGTCGTTTTGTGAGACCTACACCCTACCCCACTCCTACCTTTCCGGCTAAGAGTGTAGGTCGAAACACGGGTTTTCAGCAGCCCGGCCGGTTTAGACGGTATGGCGGAAACCGACCACCAGCAAGTGCAAGTGCAAAGTGCAAGTGCAAGGCCTTTTGTTCGAAGCCCTCTGTTGCAGCCACCCCTGTTGGATCCAGCAATCCCGTTTGCTTCTCTGCAAGCAAGCTGGTCATTTTGCTCGTGCCTGTCCGAAGCGGCCCGCCCAACAGCCTGCCCAGATGGTGAAGAGTGCTCCTGCTCCTCCTTCGGTAGAGTTTTCGGTATTTCCGAGTCTTGAGCGGGATCCAAGCCATGATGTGATTACGGGTACATTGTTAGTCGCTTCTATTTCCGCATTTGTCTTATTTGATACGGGTGCATCTCATTCGTTCATGTCATCTGCATTCATCAAGAAGACTAACCTAATCCTCGAGAAGTTGTCTAGTTGTTTATTGATTAGTACACCTACTGGTCCTGTTGTGAAACTAGATAAGGGGTTATCTAAATGTCCTCGTGTTGATTGGTGAGAAGAACTTGGAAGCCAATTTTGTGATTCTTGACATGAAGGACTTCGATGTTATTTTGGGAATCGATTGGTTGACAGCCCACAAAGCTGTGTTCCTTTGTTCCTCAAAGAGGATTCGGTTCCATATTTGTGGAAGTCCGGTCTTTGAATTTCGGGGTGAAAAGAGAAGGGTTTGTAAGAAGGTGCTGTCTGCACCGATGCAAGTCTATGCCCTAGTGGATGATGCTTCATCCGAAGGCAAGGGTATAGTGGAGAAAAGAGTCGATGAAGTCGAGTTGTCTGCGACTTTGTTGATGTCTTCCCCGATGATCTATCGGGAGTGCCTCCGAGACGAGAGATGTCGAATTCTCTATTGATCTCGTCCCTGGTGCTGCTCCGGTATCTAAAGCTCCGTATAGGATGGCTCCTACCGAGTTGAAAGAGTTGCAAAATCAGTTGAATGAGCTCATTGATAGAGGTTTCGTACAGCCTAGTGTGTCACCTTGGGGAGCTCCGGTCTTGTTCGTCAAGAAGAAAGACGGTAGTATGCGCTTGTGCATCGACTACCGTGAGTTGAATAAGTTGACTATCAAGAATAGATATCCGCTGCCCAGAATCGATGATCTCTTCGATCAGTTGAAGGGTGCAGTTGTGTTCTCGAAGATTGACTTAAGGTCCGGATATCACCAATTGAAAGTGAAGTCTAGTGATATCTTCAAGACAGCTTTCCGAACGCGGTATGGTCACTACGAGTTTAGAGTCATGCCCTTCGGATTGACCCACCCCCCTCCCCCCCCCCCCCCCCCCCCCCCCCCCCCCCCCCCCCCCCCCCGGTGTGCCCCCCCCCCCCCAAGACCCCGGTCCCGGGCCCCCCCCCCCCAAAAAAAAAAAACAAAACCAAAAACAACCAAAACAAGAGTGCGGAAGATAAATCATAGATCCAATAATGAAAGAATGAATCATAAACGAAACGGAATAATAGATATAATCAGAGTGTCAAACAGATAAGTAAAGTGAAGCAAAAATCCCACTTTACATCCAGCGGAAAAGTAGCTCGAAAGAATAAACTAGATAAAAGCTAATCCCAGTAGCAAGTACATTGGGTAACTAAATTATTCTCCACTTTGTAGACGACATCCTTGTAGGTGTAGATCTCATAGATAGCACAAGGACGCTTCCACTCAATGGTCGGACTAAGCATCGTACGGAGCATAACCACCCGTGGGATCTTCGAGTAATTGTGGTAACCGCAATCACCTTCCCGGAGATATGTCTCTTCGCCTTGCGCTTCCTCATAGGGACCGTCATAGTATTCCGTACTGCGGGATAGTCTAACAACATTGTACAATAAAGGAATGAGTTTCAAAGAAACTCGCAAAAGGCGATTAAAATCCATAATAACATAAATGGCGAATTCCGAACAAACATAAATGCAATATGATATGAGACAAACAATGAATGAATGATTCTAACTCTATGTATGCTGGTCTCTATTGGCAGACATGCTTTAAGTCGTAGCACCGTACTTCTTTAGGAAAGTCCACTCACATCCTCAACCATTTAAGATATCTTGGATTCCCTCCAACCATTTAAGATATCTCGGGCGACCGATTGGTAATGGGTCCTTCATCCCTCGGGACAAACCTTGGCAGGGGGGTTAAGTCAACACACTCTCTCACAACCATTTGGTATAAGTACTTGGCGCATGTCGGGGTAATACCTAGCCAAATGCAAGTCTTCTACTTGGTTACATCAAGTCGGATCCAGATACTTCCATTCCTCGTCCCGACGATCCTTTCCGGTATCCTTCACACTAGAGTCGGCGTATCCTATGGCACCGACCAACTCGGACTACGGACTCATCAACCCTATTGGTTATCCACATATGGTAAACGGGAAGCTCTCACGTCCTTTCACGGGTTGGTTACCGGTCTTAAGCGCCCGTGAGCCCAAGTCTAACCATATGCAACCCTACCAATAAATGGCCCCCACAATGTGATTCCTGTCCTCTCACGGGTTGGTTACCGGTCTTGAGCGCCCATGAATCCCCATTGCTACCACGGGTCGTTCGGTCTCAATACCCCTCCGATTAGGGTCTCGACATAACAGGACATCCTAGCCAAACACTACTAGACAATCCTATATATGTCATCCAACAGTTTAGGAAGGTGTCCGGAGGGCATCTCCGGAAACATCCCATAATATTCCCGTAGTAGTCCAAGGACAGAAATGTCAAAAGGACACCTCTCCTTTCCAAACCATACGTAAGCATACACATGCATCAATTCATATCATCACATATATGGTAACTCCATATATGGAAAGAAATCAATATTTACAATCATTTGTATAACATTGGTAAGTAAATCATACATGAATCAATTCAATATGAATAAGTAATGCTACTGTAATCAAAGTTATGCAACAGTAGTATATCATTGTAAGAATCTAATTTAAGAAACATATTAATGATATTCAAATATAGAAACTAGATTCATGCTATCTATGTAATTAAGGAAATAACCATCCTTACCTTTTATAACTCGCAAAGAATCCTAAGAAATCAAGTAAGATCTTGGCAAACTTGAGAAGAAGGTCCTAAACAAGTATATACAACATATTAGGAAAGATCCCTAACAGAAAATATAGCAAAGCATCCGAAACAGACCAATTGGAGTTGCTTGTACTCATTGGTCGAGTGGATTGGTCGAGTGGTCCAGTCGACCAATCAGTCGACCAATGCAGACGATAACTTAGAAAATCAGAGTTTTGAGATATGAAATCCGAATTTGGTGGTTCAAAAGGGTACTAATCAAGGGGTAGACTACATCAGTAGTATTCTAGCATATAGGGGACCTCAAAACACTAATCAAATCAAGGTATCAAGATCCAAATTAGGAAACAAAAAGTTACCATAAATAAATCAAACATGGATCTTGATGAATTTTGAAATAGAAAACAAGGACAAGAACTATAGGAGGATGGATCATTGCTTTTGGTAATGAAAACATGAAAACATGCATAGGTCTTCATAGAATAAGGCTTAGAAGCATAAATCTAAATAAGGAAATAAAACCTACCATATATGTACTATCATGCATCATGAAGAACACATAGTAAGGTAGAAGAGAACAACTAGAATTCTATGGATTATGGATCATAGAAAGAAAACACAACCATTAACCACTAACATGATCAATGAAAGAAGATCCAAAGAGATCAGAATTCAGATTAGGAAATTAACAGAGATTAAATCATGGTTTGATCATGAATCCTTCAAAAGCTTGCAATGATCATGGTTAAGATCATTGTTCTAGCCTTAAATCCTTAGGATGATCATGAGAACATGTTCAGAGATGTTTGCAACGAGAGGATGCAGCATCTCTTCTACTGTCTCAACTCAAAAAGGAAAGAAAAACAAAGATGTAGGAGAAGAAGAGAGAGTAGACATACCTTTTGATGCAAAAAGAAGAGTTCCGACGAAGATCCGCCAAGAAAACTCCAAGGATGCAAGAGAGATGACTTGCAGAGGTCTTTGGTTCGTTCCAGAGGGTTTGGAGGCAGCAAATACGAAGTGGACTCGAGGTTAGACTTAAATAGAGCAAGAATCAACCTAATTGCCAAAGACAACACCCATTGGTCGAGTGGATTGGTCGACCATGCCCGGTCGACCAATCAATCGACCAATGCAGACAGCAAGGCCAAAACAGGGAATTGAAGGCCCAGATCAAATCCAAACCTAAAGGGGTTTTGCACACAAGTCAAGTGACTTACCTAGTAGGTAGAAATGCCTTCAAACCAAGATAGAGAGCACTCCAAGTCCATCAACTAATTAGATCTTCATCAGGATTCTGTTTCCATAAATAGAACCTCATCATCAACCTTCATGGATTCAAAGCCAGACACCAAGTCCTCTACTGGGATGGCCCAAAGCTGACTTCTTACTTTACTTCGGGTCATCGGACCTACAAATAACAAGGTTTCCGGGTCAAGGTTAGGGCTGGGTTTCACAGCTCCTGCGGTGTTCATGGACCTCATGAACCGAGTATTTCATGATGTGCTTGATAAGTTTGTGATTGTTTTCATTGATGACATCTTGATCTATTCGAAGAGCGAAGAAGAGCATGCGAGTCATCTAAGTTTCACTTTGCAAAGGTTGCGGGAAAAGAAGTTGTTCGCTAAGTTTAGCAAGTGTGATTTCTGGCTTAAGAGAGTGGTATTCCTTGGTCATGTAGTTTCAGCCGAAGGTATTCGTGTTGATCCTGAAAAAGTCCAAGCTGTGGCTGATTGGGAGAGACCGAAGTCAGTAACGGAAATAAGAAGTTTTCTTGGATTGGCGGGTTACTACCGAAGGTTTATTGAGAACTTTTCTCGGTTGGCTGCTCCTATGACTAAGTTGACCAGGAAAGAAGAGAAGTTTGTTTGGTCTGACGCCTGTGAGAAGAATTTCCAAGAGTTGAAAGATAGATTGACAAGTGCCCCGGTTCGACTATACCCGATAGTTCCGGTGGTATGACAGTTTATACCGATGCGTCAAAGATTGGTTTGGGTTGTGTACTGATGCAACATGGCAAGGTCGTAGCCTATGCTTCTCGGCAATTGAAGGATTATGAGCGGAATTACCCCACTCACGATCTAGAACTTGCCGCCGTTGTCTTTGCTTTGAAGATTTGGAGACATTATCTTTACGGTGAGAAGATTGCCATTTTCACGGATCATAAGAGTTTGAAATACTTCTTTACCCAAAAGGAGTTGAACATGAGACAAAGGAGATGGTTGGAACTAGTCTCCGATTATGATTGTGATATTCAGTATCATCCTGGGAAAGCAAATGTTGTTGCTGATGCTCTTAGTAGGAAGAACCAGAAGAAGACTTTGGATTTGAATGCTTTGAGTTTACCATTGTGGTCTTCTATTGAGAGTTTTGATTTGGAAATCGTTCCTGAGAATTCTGAATTTATTCTTTCTGCCATGACGGCAAGATCTGGTCTTAGAGATAAGATTGTTGCTCTCTGAATTCGATCAAGAGTTTTTGATCAAAGTTGAGAAGATTTCTTCGAATCCTGAGAGTCGGACCCCGACTTTGGTATATCCATGGATGGTGCTTTGTTGTTTAGAGGAAGACTGTGTGTGCCTGCAAACGAAGAAGTTAAGAAAGAAATATTGAAGGAAGCACACCGAGTCGGTCTTTCTCGTACACCCGGAAGCACCAAGATGTACAAGGACTTGAAGGAACATTTTTGGTGGATTGGTCTAAAGGCGGATGTTGATGATTTTGTTGCCAAGTGTGAGACTTGCCAACGTGTGAAAGCCGTTCGACAACCTCCATCTGGATTACTTCAGCCTCTTCCTATTCCTAGTTGGAAGTGGGAAGATATCTCCATGGACTTTGTGACTAGCTTGCCTCGGACAAGTAAAGGCAATGACACTTTGTGTGGGTGATTGTTGATAGGTTGACCAAATCAGCCCATTTCATTCCTATGAAGATCACTCATACTCTGGATAAGCTAGCCAGGCTTTATGTGGATAATGTGGTTCGTCTGCATGGTGTGCCATTGAGTATTGTTTCGGATCGTGATCCTAGGTTCACCTCAAGGTTTTGGAATAGTTTGCGAGAGGCCTTGGGAACCCAATTGAACTTGAGTACAGCTCATCATCCACGGTCGATGGACAATCCGAGCGGACAATTCAGACATTGGAAGACATGCTCAGATCTTGTGTGGTGGATATGGGTGGTAATTGGGATGAACACCTAGCTTTGGTTGAGTTTGCCTATAACAACAGTTATCAAGCCACAATAGGCATGGCTCCATTCAAGGCTTTGTATGGTAGTACTTGTAGGACACCTTTGTACTGGACTGAGACAGGTGAAAGAAAAGTCTTAGGTCCAGAGATGATTGAAGCTACAAGTGCTATGGTAGATATGATAAGAGAAAGGATTAAGTCTGCCCAGTCAAGACAGAAATCTTATGCTTGATAAGAGAAGGACCGATTTGGAATTTCAAAGTTGGAGAGAAAGTCTTTCGAAGGTCTCACCAATGAAGGGTGTGATGAGATTCAATGTTAAGGGAAAGCTTAGCCCTCGTTACATTGGACCTTTCGAGATTTTGGAAAAGGTTGGACCTGTTGCGTATCGATTAGCATTACCTCCGTCTCTTGCTGGTGTGCACAATGTGTTTCATATTTCGATGCTCCGAAAATACATAGAGAATCCGGAACACATTTTGCAGCAAGCACCTGAAGGACTTAGTGCTGATTTGACCTATGATGAAGAACCGGCCGAAATCCTGGATAGGAAGGACAAGCAGCTGCGGAATCGCGCCATTCCTTTGGTGAAGATTCGGTGGAAGAACCATACCCCTGAAGAAGCTTCTTGGGAGAAGGAAGAAGATATGAAGGAGAAGTTTCCTTACCTCTTTGGAAGCACAGGTACGCTTTCAATTTTGGGGACGAAATTTCTTTAAGGGGGGGAGAATGTAAAACCCAGCCCTAACCTTGACCCGGGAACCTTGTTATTTGTAGGCCCGATGACCCGAAGTAAAGTAAGAAGTCAGCTTTGGACCATCCCAGTAGAGGACTTGGTGTCCGGCTTTGAATCCATGAAAGTTGATGATGAGGTTCTATTTATGGAAACTGAATCCTGATGAAGATCTAATTAGTTGATGGACTTGGAGTGCTCTCTATCTTGGTTTGAAGGCATTTCTACCTATTAGGTAAGTCACTTGACTTGTGTGCAAAACCCCTTTTGAATTGGATTTGATCTGGACCTTCAATTCCCTGTTTTGGCCTTGTTGTCAGCATTGGTCGACTGATTGGTCGACTGGGCCATCGACCAATCCACTCGACCAATGAGTGCTTGTCTTTGGCAATTAGGTTGTTCTTGCTCTATTTAAGTCCAATCTCGAGTCCACTTCGTATTTGCTGCCTCCAAACCCTCTGGAACGAACCAAAGACCTCTGCAAGTCATCTCTCTTGCATCCTTGGTGTTTTCTTGACGGATCTTCGTCGAAACTCTTCTTTTTGCATCAAAAGGTATGTCTACTCTCTCTTCTTCTCCTCCATCTTTGTTTTTCTTTCCTTTTTGAGTTGAGACAGTAGAAGAGATGCTGCATTCTCTGTTGCAAACATCTCTGAACATGTTCTCATGATCATCCTAAGGATTTAAGGCTAGAACAATGATCTTAACCATGATCATTGCAAGCTTTTGAAGGATTCATGATCAAACCATGATTTAATCTCTGTTAAACTTCTAATCTGAATTCTGATCTCTTTGGATCTTCTTTTGTTGATCATGTTAGTAGTAATTACTGTGTTTTCTTTCCATGATCCATAATCTATAGATTTCTAGATGTTCTCTTCTACCATACTATGTGTTCTTCATGATGCATGATAGTTACATATATGGTAGGTTTTATTTCCTTATTTAGATTTATGCTTCTAAGCCTTATTCCATGAAGACCTATGTATGTTTTCATGTTTTCATTACCGAAAGCAATGATCCATCCTCCTATTGCTCTTGTCTTTGTTTTCCATTTCAAATTCATCAAGATCCATGTTTGAGTTAATTATGGTAACTTTTTGTTTCCGAATTTGGATCTTGATATCTTGATTTGATTGGTGTTTTGAGGTCCCCTATTTGTTAGAATACTACTGATGTAGTCTACCCCTTGATTAGTACCCTTTTGAACCACCAAATTCGGATTTCATATCTTAAAACTCTGTTTTTTTGGGCTATATCGTCGCATTGGTCGACTGATTGGTCGATTGGACCACTCGACCAATCCACTCGACCAATGAGTACAAAGAACTCCAGATTTGGTCTGTTTCGGATGTTTTGATATCTTTTCTGTTAGGGATCTTTCCTAATATGTTGTATATACTTGTTTAGGACCTTCTTCTCAAGTTTGCCAAGATCTTACTTGATTTCTTAGGATTTCTTGCGAGTTATAAAAGGTAAGGATGGTTATTTCCTTAATTACATGGATAGCATGAATCTAGTTTCTATATTTGAATATCATTAATATGTTTCCTAAATTAGATTCTTACAATGATATACTACTGTTGCATAACTTTGATTACAGTAGCATTACTTATTCATATTAAATTGATTCATGTATGATTTACTTACCAATGTTATACAAGTGATTGTAATTACTCGATTTCTTTCCATATATGAAGTTACCATATATGTGATGATATGAATTGATGCATGTGTATGCTTACGTATGGTTTGGAAAGGAGAGGTGTCCTTTCGACACTTCTGTCCTTGGACTACTACGGAAATATTATGGGATGTTTCCGGAGATGCCCTCTGGACACCTTCCTAAACTGTTGGATGACATATCTAGGATTGTCTAGTAGTGTTTGGCTAGGATGTCCTGTTATGTCGACCCTAATCGGAGGGGTATTGAGACCGAACGACCCGTGGTAGCAATGGGGATTCATGGGCGCTCAAGACCGGTAACCAACCCGTGAGAGGACAGGAATCACATTGTGGGGGCCATTTATTGGTAGGGTTGCATATGGTTAGACTTGGGCTCACGGGCGCTTAAGACCGGTAACCAACCCGTGAGAGGACGTGAGAGCTTCCCGTTTACCATATGTGGATGATCAATAGGGTTGATGAGTCCGTAGTCCGAGTTGGTTGGTGCCATAGGATACGCTGACTCTAGTGTGAAGGATACCGGAAAGGATCGTCAGGGACGAGGAATGGAAGTATCTCGGATCCGACTTGATGTAACCAAGTAGAAGACTTGCATTTGGCTAGGTTTTACCCCGACATGCGCCAAGTACTTATACCAAATGGTTGTGAGAGAGTGTGTTGACTTAACCCCCCGCCAAGGTTTGTCCCGAGGGATGAAGGACCCATTACCAATCGGCTGCTCAAGACCGGTGAAATGATCCGTGAGAGAATCCAAGATATCTTAAATGGTTGAGGATGTGAGTGGACTTTCCTAAAGAAGTACGGTGCCATGACTTAAAGCATGTCTGCCAATAGAGACCAGCATACATAGAGTTAGAATCATTCATTCATTGTTTGTCTCATATCATATTGCATTTATGAGTGTTCTGGAATTCTGCCATTTATGTTATTATGGATTTTAACTGCCTTGCTGAGTTTCTTTGAAACTCATTCCTTTATTGTACAATGTTGTTAGACTATCCTGCAGTCTCGAGTACTATGACGGTCCCTATGAAGAAGCGCAAGGCGAAGAGGCATATCTCCAGGAAGGTGATTGCGGTTACCACAATTACTCTGAAGATCCCGCGAGTGGTTATGCTCCGTACGATGCTTAGTCCGACCATTGAGTGGAAGCGTCCTTGTGCTATTTATGAGATTTACACTTACAAGGATGTTGTCTATAAAGTGGAGAACAATTTAGTTACCCAATGTACTTGTTACTGGGATTAGGTTTTGTCTAGTTTATTCTTTTAGAGCTACTTTTCCGCTGGATGTAAAGTGGGATTTTTGCTTCACTTTACTTATCTGTTTGATACTCTGATTATATCTATTATTCTGATTCAGTTATAATTCATTCTTTCTTTATTGGATCTATGATTTATCTTCCGCACTCATGTTATGATTGTTCATGATTATGTTATTGTTTATGTGGGAGGTTGATCACTCGATACCTGATCTTCGGGCTGTGGATCACACTCTCGGGTATGCCAGATAGGGTACCGGCTGGGAGGGCGTGACAAAAGGGATAACTATCACATAACCTAACGGTTATCTCAGGAGTCCTCTACTAGCCCAAACTAGTAGAAGTCTATCGCTCAACGGATCTTATTGATAAGATCCAACGACTACCTGAAGAAGGCTCGAGTGCATCCAACGAAGGAGATTCGAAGGTACACTCTATATAAACCTCACTACCATACAAGGTGAGGGACGGATCAATCGATCAAAAAGAATACTATCTGAGACTCAGGTTCAGATACATACTGATAGATCCAAACTATCAGCGTCCTGCTATCTAGATCACCTTTCCCGTTTCTTCATTCATTAGCTCTGTGCTTCTAGCAGAGCCGTTTGTGATTAAGTTCATCAACTGACTTAGCCTTCGGAGGTGGACTCCCGACCCCAGCGGTCGGGCCACATCTGACGCTTTCGTTTTGCAGGACATCACGTGGAGATCCAAGGGCTGAGCAGATTTTGGACGCATTAAGGGGTTTAAGACTATTTGGGCCACTTGCTTGTGATCTTGGACCATCCTCTTCTCCAATTCATGGTAAGGATAGTTATCGACATAATTACCTAGGATGTGAAATTTTGACTTGGTGTTCCTAACCTAATGAACATAGTCTCTATCTCATGTTCTTATCATGTTAGACTTGTTACATATGTCTTTCAACAGTAGCTTTGTGTTTACATTAGTCTTAATTCAATGTCTTATTATATTTATGAATTTCAATATATGATGAATTATGTCAATATCATGAATCGAATGTTTACTATGATGTTGTATCTTGTGAATTGATATGATGAACTTGGGCATGTGATTGCTTAAGTATAACTTGGGATTGAGGAGTACCCTACTGGTGCTTCTGTCCTTGGACATCGGAGGGAATAGTATGGGATGTTCTCCGAAGATGTCCATCGACGCCTTCCCGGGTTATTGGATGACATACATAGGACTTGTCTAGTGGCGTTTGGCTAGGATGTCCCTATCATATCAGACCCGAATAGGAAGGGCATTGAGACCGAACAACCCATGGTAGTAGTGTGGATTTGTGGGCGCTCAAGACCAGTAACCACCTGTCACATCCACCCAGCCGGTACCCCATTTGGAATACCCGGGATGTGATCCACAGTCCAAGGATCAATGATCTGAGGTCCATGCCTCCCACATACACGGTAACACAATCATGAACAGTAATAATCAATGGTAAAAACAACTAATACCAAGTATCATGAATAAGATAAGAGTAACTAAATCAGAGTGCGAAATATAGATAATAATAAAGTGTGATCAAAATCATAAAGGGTGAGAAGGTGTGGTAGTCACCCTCTCAGAGCAGCGGAAAAGAAGTAAATCAAGTTAGTTACATATTCGAATATCACCAGAATAATTCAAAGACAAGTTAATTACAATATCCAAGGTTCCACAAATACACCAGGGGAATGGGGCACTATGCTAGGGTTTCTTCTATACTAATGGTAGTCTCCTCAACAGTACGGATGAAGTAAACCCAGCGCTGCCGCTCCCGCACAACTGTGGGGCTAACCCTGGTGCGGATAGTAATCCTCCTCGGCTCCAATATACGGATCCTCACCGACGCCACTACCCGGAGGGTAGTATGTGGAATCATAGTCCGCCTCATAGGAGGTGCCATCGTAATCTTCGGTACCTGGAATGTAATCTAAAACATTTGCACAAAAGGAATGAGTTCGAAGAACTCAGCAAGGAAGTTATTCCATAATTAGAAATCATACACATTCAGAACATATAATAATGCAATGTGATATGGAACATATGATGCAGATATGAGCCTAACTCTATGAATGCTGGTCTCTAAGGTAGACATGCTTTAAGTCATAGCACCGTACTTCTCTGGGTCGTTAGTCACTCTCCCATTTCCATATCTTGGGAATGCCCGGGGAAGATCGGTAAAGTCATCAAGAACCATGGTAAGGGGATCGGTCACCGCTCTCTCACATCACCATTTGGTCAAGTACTGGCGCATGTCATAGTAAAGCCTAGCCCAATGCAAGTCATCTACTCAGTCGGTCAAGTCAGATTCAGATACGTCCATTCCTCGCCCCCGGCGATCCTTTCCGGTATCCTTCACACTAGAGTCAGCGAAATCCTGGATTTCGGACTCATCAACCCTATTGGTCATCCACATATAGTAAACGGGAAGCTCTCACGTCCTCTCACGGATTGGTTACCGGTCTTGAGCGCCCGTGAGCCCAAGTCTATCCATATGCAACTCTACCAATAAATGGCCCCTTTCAGGTATCCATAGCATGGTTTATGTCCCCTACCGGATTGGCTACCGGCCTAGAGCGCCCATCCAACCATACACTACCACGGGTTGTTCGGTCTCAATGCCCTTCCGATTCGGGTCTTACACGACAAGGATGAACCTAGCCACACAACTAGACAATCCTATGTATGTCATCAAATAACTCGGGAGAGTGTCGATAGGCACCATCGGAGAACATCCCATACTATTCCCTCCGATGCCCAAGGACAGAAGTGTCAGTAGGACACCCTCCAATCCCAAGTCATACGTAAGCAATCACACATCAAATCTCATCATTTCTCATGCATCCAATGCATATTCATAATAGTAATCAAATCATGATATTGAAACGAATCATTATAAACATAAGCAAATCAAAATGATAAAGTAACACAACCAATGTGTAAAGATTTAAATGTTACTGTTCTAACACATATGTAACAGTATCATAATGATTGAAAGAAATTTAGGGATTTCATTCTTTGAATAAAGCACAGTTCAATATTTGATGACTTATATGTTTATGGATATAACCATCCTTACCTTGGATGAGTTGATGATGAATTGAGAATACCAAGAATAGTCCAATAGAATTGTTAAGGCCCTAAACAAACATCAATAATAAGTTAGAAAAGAAGTCGGGAAGATCGGATGTCATTTGGGTCAAAACTGACCAAGGTTGCTGTCAGCAACAACTTTGGTCGATGGTCTTGGTCGATGGTATCGACCAAAAGTATCGACCAAAATTGTCCTCGGGCAGAATAGTGGATTTTGGGGATTTTGGTCCGAGATGAGTCTTCCGGTGTTCGGATCAATCTGAAACTTGGAGGCATACTTAACAACAGTAGTAGGACACTATAAATCAAGGAATTAACCCAATCCAATGGTCTAATTAAAAAGCCCCAATTTGAGCTATCAAGTTCAAGTGATAGACATCATGGCATGAGTTGGAATTGATTGCATTGATGAGGAATAGCATGTAATAGCTAGAGAAACTAATAGAAATTCGATTGGAATCATATGGCAATGTTAAACATGAACATAATACACTCTATAGCTCAGTTTGATATCAAATGGTATGATGTTAATAGGTAAATCATGGAATACATATGCTAGGCATGAGATATAAGCATTAGCATCAATGAATGGCTAAGGGAATCATGGATTGAGCATGAGTAGGCCCTTGGAGTGGTGGTTGCAAGGTTGCAGCACCATTCCAAATGTCCCATCAGCAAGATGACAATAGAAAAGAGTAGAAAATGATAGGGTAGAGAGTGGAATGAAGAGTCATACCTTAGTGTGGAAGATGAAGACAAGAATCAATGATAAACTAAGTGTCTTTGATGAGATACCCTTCACACTAACCAAGGAGCTGCTTTGGGAAGCTCTCCCCACGTTCCCAGGTGAGAAAAATGATTGCAAAAGGCTCAAGGCTCGAGGTCATATTAAATAGAAAAGGAATATTCCATGGAATCATTAACTTGGCAGACTGGGACATTTTGGTCGATGGTATCGACCAAAATGATCGACCAAAATATTTTCAGCAGAAAACTTAGGTTTAGAACAGCAACTTCAAGTAGGGATTTGAAAGGCTATACAAGGTCAAATTGAGTGAGGTTTTCTTCCACAATTCAATCAAGAAGTCTAGTTTCGGGGAATACCTTCGGATTGTGCACAGGAGGTCATTTGGTACATCAACCATATTAATCTTCTCCGATGCGCAGACTTTCCTTAAACACTGACAATGCATTTAAGCAAGGGGTATCATTGTCAATGTCCATGGGCTCGGTCTCCGAATCATGATCATCAATCAGGATGGTCCATAAATCTCTTCTTCCACCGCTTCGGGTCCTCGGACCTGAATACAACAGTGGGTCCGGGTCAGGGTCACGGTTAGAATAGGGT
This sequence comes from Hakea prostrata, assembly GCF_041222555.1. Taxonomy (NCBI): domain Eukaryota; kingdom Viridiplantae; phylum Streptophyta; class Magnoliopsida; order Proteales; family Proteaceae; genus Hakea; species Hakea prostrata. The sequence continues at coordinate 35,549,519 of NC_142608.1, forward strand.
TGGATATTACACCACCCCGTGAGAGGACATAAATTGCATTGCGGTTACCCGAAAGGGGCCATTTATTGGTAGGGTTGCAAATGGCTAGACTTGGGCTCACGGGCACTCAAGACCGGTGAAATGATCCGTGAGTGGGACGTGAGAGCTTCCCGTCTACTATTTGTGGATGACCAATAGGGTTGATGAGTCCGGTGAGTAATATCCTTGACTCTAGTGTGAAGGATACCGGAAAGGATCCCGAGAGGGGAGGAATGGACGTATCTGGAACTGACATGATATGATTAAGTAGATGACTTGCATTGGGCTAGGCTTTACCTTGACATGCGCCAATACTTGGACCAAATGGTGATGTGAGAGAGTGGTGACCGAAACCCCAACCATGGATTTGTCCGAGAGGGATGCAGGACCCAATTCCCCCCCGGTGATGAGTGACTGAGACTACCTAAAGAAGTATGGTGCTACGGCTTAAAGCATGTCTACCCTAGATAACCAACATACTTAGAGTTAGAATCATATCACATCATATGTCTCATATCATCTGCATCATTTTATGATTATCTTGTGGCTTATGTGTTGTGGAATAACTACCTTGCTGAGTTCTTTGAACTCATTCCTTTTCTGTTGCAATATTTGCTAGACTACTCTATAGGTGATTACTCTGATGGTATGTTCCCTGAGGCGGACCTGGATACCTCATACTACTATCCGGAGGATAGCTACAATGAAGACTTCGGTGACGGTACCGAAGCAGATCCTTCAGCATATCAGGGTTAGCCCTTGAATAGTTTGGGAGCAGCCATGTTGGATCTCTATGGTCTTCACTTTTGAAGAAAATTTATTTATTGTTGAGGAGACTTATGCGTAGCTGCCCACCCCCTTCTTTTGTGACAGTTAAACTTGGAGGAATTGTAATAACTTTAAATTTATTTTCATAACTTGGGGTTTGTAATTTACTAGTTTTGACCTCACTTTCCGCTTGATTGAAGGAGTGGATTCCGCCCACTGCCTTCTTAACTTATCTGATAAGATATTTACTTTAGCACTCTAATTATCTTTGGTATCTCATTTCTGAATTCTATTATTATCAATTGTTAGTGTAATATTGATTGTTCATAATTGTGTTATCGTCGATGTGGATGATGTGGTCCCTGGACTATGGATCTTCGGGGCTGTGGATCACATCCCGGGTATGCTAGATAGGGTACCAGCTGGCTGGATGTGACACCCACTCTGTTCTAAAGCCTCCAGAGAACATGGGAAGCCTATCTCAAGCATTCACTTTGAGTTTTGGAAGATCCTATTTGAATTCTGAAAGCTTTTTGGCGATTCTTCTTCTCTAAGGTTGGTATTCACTACTATCCACACTTCATCTTCTATTTTCTTTGATAGGAGGGATGATCATATGTCATTCCCATGACTGATCCTCCAATCCTTGCTGTTCTAATGTGGATCTCCATACACTATATGACTTTGTGAGTCTCCACATGATGATTTCGAAGGGAAATCAAGTGTTATCTTCATGATTTGATATCCATTATATGTTCTTGATTTCTAGAGCATGCTAGATTCATTCCAATGATTATTTCTATCTAAGATCTACTGTTCTTTTCTTTCTAGAGTGAATTCTCATTCTCTCTAGCCTCTCCGTTGAATTCACGGATTGATTTCGCTAAAAACCTAGTCTTTGATTAAATTATAATTCTACTCTTTTGATCATTGTTGATGCCTAATCTATGCTAGATAGTCTTAGACTACTATTATGGAGTTTCCCTTAAAATTTTGTAGTGTTTCGAATCCCGGAAGTTGAGTCTCGGGTCAAAATTTGGAGTTTCTATCTGTACAAGACACTGGGGTTGATCACCTGGGTCGATCAGACCTGAGCGACCCAGCTGAGTTGCCCATAGTGTCCTAGCTGCAATTTTGGTATGTTTTGATCCGTTTCACTTCCAATCTTCGAGGGTTTGATCCTAATGCTTAATCTATGTTTGTTTAGGGTTTATTTGCTAACTTTGGACCTGTCCTAATTCTTTTCTCCGGATTTCTTTGAATTTAAATAAGGTAAGGACGTTTGTTCCCTAACAAGCTAAAATACATGGTTTCTTGTATTTGATTCGGATTGCATGATCATACTACTGTTCTTATGATTTTCTTATAGTTATGTTGTTGCCGTAATTACTGTAACTACAGTAGGACTTGCTAATATAATTCAATTGTTATTTGATCATGTATGAATGGTTATTTCCCTATGTATTGATTTATCAGTTGTGCTTATGAATGACTGATTGGGAATGTGATTGCTTAAGTATAATTGGGGAATGGGGAATTTTCTTTTGACATTTCTGTCTTTGGACATCAGTGGAGGTGATATGGGAAGCTTTCCTATGGTGCCCCTTGACTTTTTCCCTAATTATTGGTTGACATACCTAGAGCTTGTCTAGCAGTGTTTGGCTAGGATTACCCTATTATATCAGACCCGATTCGGAAGGGAATTGAGACTAAGTAACCCGTGGCAGCAATGGGGATTTGTGGACGCTCAAGATTGGTAACCAACCCGTGAGAGGACATGAGTCACACTGTGGGGACCGTTCATTGGTAAGGTTGTAGTAGTAGACTTGGGCTCATAGGCGCTCAAGACCGGTAACCAACCCATGAGAGGACATGAGAGCTTCCTGTTTACTAATTGTGGATGACCAATAGGGTTGATGAGTCCATAGTCCGAGTTGATTGTAGCCATAGGATACGCTGACTCTAGTGGGAAAGATGCCGGAAAGGATCGCGAGAGGCGAGGAATGGAAGTATCTAACCTTGACTTGATATAACTAAGTAGAAGACTTGCATTAGGCTAAGATTAACCTTGACATGCGCCAATACTTAGACCAATGGTGATGTGAGAGAGTGTTGACCTAAACCCCAGCCATGGAATGTCCGCGAGGGATGCAGGACCCAAGTACCACTGGAGAACCCAAGATACCGAGATGGTTGAGGGAGAGTGATTTGAGACCTACCCAAAGGAGTTTGGTGCTATGGCTTAAAGAATGTCTACCACTAGAGACCAGCATTCATAAAGTTAGAAGCATACATTCATGTCTGTCTCATATCATATTTTGTCTTGTATGATTTGTTATCATGTTATATGTGTTATTGTGGAATAAACTGCATTGCTGAGTTTTTCTGAACTCACTCCTTTTTGCGACAACTTTGTTAGATCTATCTACAAGTAAAAATGACTATGAGGGCCAATACTATGAAGCCCAAGCGGATGACTCATTTTGTCACATCCCTCCAGCTGGTACCCTATTTGGAATACCGGGAGGTGTGATCCACAGCCTCAAAGATCAAGTTTAGGAACAATTATATCCACTTAGCACAATAATATAATCAAAAGCAAGAACAAATCATTGTATTCAAGCATTTTAATAATAAAAATTAAGAGAGGATCTCAGAAGGATCACAAAAGAATATCAGAGTGAGAAAAACAAGATACCAAACAAAAGACAATTGTAGAGTATAGCGGAAATATACCCCACAAACAAACGCAGAAGGTAGGTCGAAATCTAAAGCAAAGTCTAAAGCTATCTGAAATAAAATAAAAGCCTAGAAGAACAAAGTAAACTAATCAAAATCTTATGTCGGCTCTCCTTCTTCTTTAGTCTTCATCTTCTTCACCGTAGGGCTGTGCTCTTGTAACTTCAAGTCAGCTTCTAGATCATGATCCCATCGGCAGATAAGATGATGCCGGTTGCCCTCAATAGGAGTCGTCAATGCAGTCCAAACCTGTGTGCTGGTCACACCATGGGTCATGACCTACTCCATCGGGTTCCGAATCTGCACCATGTAAGGAAGGGTCCTCCGTATCATAGCACGGGTTCTCTTCCCATCCTGCAAAAGCATCTAAAAACAAGTCCCCTGAAGGGTAAGCTCAAAAAGAACTTAGCAAATAGTCCAAACACAACAAACATCTTCACACGCAATCAAAGGCAAACATAAATACAATGATATGAAACAATAAATGCTTAGTATACTTCTAACTCTATATATGTATGCTGGTCTCTATTGGTAGACACACTTTAAGTCATAACACCATACTCCTTTGGGTGGGTCTCAAATCACTCTCCCTCAGCCTTTCGGCATCTTGGGTTCTCCGTTTGCTAATTGAGTCCTGAAACCTTCTCGGACATACCTTGGTTTAGATCACCACTCTCTCACATCACCATTGGTCTGAGTATTGGCGTATGTACATGGTTAATTTTAGCCCAATGCAAGTCATCTACTGAGTCATATCTACTTAGGGTTAGATACGTCCATTCCTCGCTTCCCGCGATCCTTTCTTGTACCTTTCCCACTAGAGTCACTGTCTCCTTCCCAGCTATGTAGACTCTTAACCCTATTGGTCATCCACACATAGTAAACGGGAAGCTCTCATGTCCTCTCATGGGTTGGCTACCAGTCTTGAGCGCCCATGAGCCCAAGTCTACCACATGCAACCCTAACAATAAATGGCCCCCACAATGTGATTCATGTCCTTTCACGTGTTGGTTACCGGTCTTGAGCGCCCACAAATCCCCACTTGCTACCACGGGTGTGAAACCCGACCCTAACCTTAACCCGGATACTCTATTGTCTGTAGGTCCGAAGACCCGAAGTAGAAGTGAAAGTCAACTATTAGCCATATCAGTAGAAGACATAGTGTTCGACTCCGAACCTATGGAGATTGGCGATGATGCCCCATATTTGAAGACAATGTTGGATATAGAAAAGAGACTACGCCTTGATGAAGAGAAGATTGGATGATGACCATAGAGCTTGGTTGGATATGATTTGAAGCCATTTTCCCATGCTAGGTAAGTTATAGTTTATGTGTTTAAAGTTTCGTTTGATTCCGAGTAGTGGAAGACCCTCAAATCCCTAATTCAGGCTTTTCTGTTAGCCTGGGTCGACTGGGCCAGTCTACCCAGCCAATCAACCCAAGGTTGTTGAACTCGAGCAGAATCTTCTGTTTAGGTTATATTGCTATATATACCTCATAACTTCATGATTTTAGTATCCCTAGCCTCCAAAACACTTAGAGAATGAAGGGAACTCATCTCCAAGCCTCCAAAAGTGTGGAAGAAGACCAAACCTTGCAAACTTGCAAGTTCTCTCTCTTGTTCTTCAATCAAAGGTTAGTAATCTTACTTCTATATTATTGATTTATTCTTTCCATGATCTTTCTCTTCTCTAATCTGAGATTATGAAGAAGATGTTGCATCTCTGCAATTGTATCTTCTACAATCTCCATTCATTCTCATATTGTGATCATCATAATCAATTCTTACCATGATTCTTATGTTTTCTACATGCATCTTTGATCATATTCTTATTTTGATTTCTTCTAGCATTATAGATGCCTCTCCATGATTATTCATACCTCTGATTTACTGTATTCATGTACTAGAATGAAATCTCATCATCTCTAGTTCATCTCTTTCATTCATAGCATGTTTTCAATGAAAACCATGATTTTTACCAAAATAGAAAGTATGATTTCAAATTAGTAAGTAATGGTTTTAATCGTTGTTTGATGTCTAAAATATGCTTTTTAGTCTTAGACTACTGTGTTAGACATTCTCTCCAAGTTTCGTAGCATTTCGGATTGTATAGAATAGGTTTCGGATCAAAATACTGTTTTTGGGTTCGGATTACTCTCTGGGCAGATTGCCTAGTTCGACTGAACCAGTCAACTCAGCCAATCAACCCGTAGTGACAGAATTGGATTTCTTCATCCGTTTTGATTCGATTGATGCTCATTCTTTTAGGACTACTTCCTAATGACTGTATGATGCTATTCTAGGGTTTGTTTGCTAACTTTGGATTTATCCACTTGTTCGTTCGGAATATATTCGAATCTATTTAAGGTAAGGACAATTGTTACCATATTAACATAGATTGCATAGATTTAGTTTCTAATTTGGGAACTACTTAGATTTGCTACTATTATGATAGTTTCTATTATGATATGAATGCTGTAAGTACAGTAGGATCTTATTTACTTTATTTACTTGATCATGTATGAATACTTATTCATGTATGTTGCTTATTCATTTGACTTGTCTTATTATACTCTTCTATTTGATGAGGTATCTGTCGTGAATGATTTGAATGAATTGGGATTGTGATTGTTTAGGTATGATTTGGGATTGGGGAATGTCCTTTTGACATTTCTGTCCTTGGACATCATTGGGAATAGTATGAGATATTTTCAATGTTGCCCTTTGACACTTTCCCAGATTATTGGTTGTCATACCTAGGACTTGTCTAGCAGTGTTGGCTAGGATATTCCCTGTTATATCAGACCCGGTTCGCAAGGGTATTGAGACCGAACGACCAGTGGTAGCAATGGGGATTCATGGGTGTTCAAGACCGGTAACCAACCCGTGAGAAGACATGAATCACATTGTGGGGGCCATTTATTAGTAGGGTTGCATATGGATAGACTTGGGCTCATAGGCGCTCAAGACCGGTAACCAACCCGTGAGAGGACATGAGAGCTTCCCGTTTACTATATGTGGATGATCAATAGGGTTGATGAGTGTCACATTCACCCAGCCGGTACCCCATTTGGAATACCCGGGATGTGATCCACAGTCCAAGGATCAATGATCTGAGGTCCATACCTCCCACATACACGGTAATAAAATCATGAACAGTAATAATCAATGGTAAAAACGATTAATACTAAACAATATGTATAAGATAGGATTAAATATATATCAGAGTGCGGAAGATAGATAATATCATAATGTGGTCAAAATCATATCAGTGAGAGAAGGTGTGGTAGCCACCCTCTCAGAGCAGCGGAAAGTAAAAGTAGTTAAGTACATGTCCAGGTATCACCAGAAGAATCCAAATACATGTTAATTACAGGCCCTTATACTCCATAAACACACCGGGGAAATGGGGGCACTACGCTAGGGTTTCTTCTATACTAATAGTAATCTCCTCAACAGTACGGATGAAGTAAACCCAACGCTGCCGCTCTCGCACAACTGTGGGGCTAACCCTGGTGCGGATGGTAATCCTCCTCGGCTCCAATATACGGATCCTCGCCGACGCCACTACCTAGAGGGTAGTATGTGGAATCATAGTCTGCCTCAAGGGAGGTGCCATCGTAGTCCTCGGTACCTGTAAGATAATCTAAAAACATTTGCATAAAAGGAATGAGTTCGAAGAACTCACAGCAAGGAAGTTATTCCATAATTAGAAATCATACACATTCAGAACATATTATAATGCAATGCGATATGGAACATATGATGCAAATATGAGTCTAACTCTATGAATGCTAGTCTCTAGGGCATCGGTTTAAAACCCGTGTGGGACCTTCTACAAACATCGGTTTAAAACCCGAGTGAGTTCCTTCTCAAACTTATTGAATTTCTCCGGAAATTCTTAAGTAAAGGCATCGGTTTAAAACCCGTGTGGGACCTTCTACAAGGCATCGGTTTAAAACCCAAGTGAGTTCCTTCTCAAACTTATTGAATTTCTCCGGAAATTCTTAAGTAAAGGCATCGGTTTAAAACCCGTGTGGGACCTTCTACAAGGCATCGGTTTAAAACCCGAGTGAGTTCCTTCTCAAACTTATTGAATTTCTACGGAAATCTCTAAGTAAAGGCATTGTTTTGAAACAACTAAGACCTACTGCAACAAAGACTCAAGTGATTGACAATGTTCAAAGATGAAGTTAATTCTTTATTCCTTTAAACGACTAGAAGGGGCCAACCTTTACATCAAATATACATGTGAGATAACAAGTGTTGAGATACAATCTTTGTTCGGTCAAAAAGGAAAGCCATCATCGGTGATCATCAAGAATTAAAACAAGATCGAAGCATCTTTGTCAAAAGTAACACAGAGTCAAGAAACAACACAGATTCAAGAAGAAGAAGAAGAACAGAGTCGGGGAAAACATATGTTATCATTTTTTTTATCTCCCTCGTGGATTGCAAAGCATTCTGTAAATACAAAATCCTTTGCAATTCCATACTCTTTATCCAGCTTTTCCAGAAGAAGCCTGATCTTTCACCAAACCAACATTCAAGGCAAACTCTATATAACTGAATCCTTTAAGAGGAGGAGAGTCATCAAGATGATGCATTATATCCGGATCTGGAGGTGGAAGGTCCGTTGCATCCTTGGCCCAGACAGGAAGAAGAAGTCCCAGCTTTGCAAACAGTTTAGGATGACAATTGGTGCGGTGGGACGTTGACTCATCTCCAGACCCTTTCGCCCCTGCTGAAAGCTTTCCTACTTCCCGCTCCAGCTGTCGGATCTTCTCCCTGCCATCATCCAAATCCGAACGAAGACGCTCGTTCTCGGAATTCTTCTCTAAGGCAATCTCCCAAGCTTGATTTCCAAGACGAGCAATCTCAGCATCTTTGGCTTTGGATTCTTCCTGAAGCCTGGAAACTTCATCACTCAGTTTACTGAGTCTAAAGGCTGCTTCCACTTGGTTGTGGAAGTTACTAGTGAGACTCCTGCAACAACCTAAGGGTTAGTCAAGATCAAAAGAAAAATCTTCAGAACGAAAGGTAATGAAGAAAAACTTACATCACCAGTGTGAAACCTAGCCCTAACCTAACCCTGACCTTGACCCGGTAACCCGGTTGTTTTTAGGTCCGAAGACCCGGAGTAAAGGAAGAAGCCAACTATGGGCCATCTTAGTAGAAGACATGGTGTTTGACTCTGAACCCATGGATGTTGATGATGGAGTTCCATACTTGGAAGTCTGTGCAGATTTGGAAAGGAAGCTGCACCTGTCTAAAGATGAGATTAGTTGAAGGACTTGGAGTATTATCTGACTTGGTTTGAAGGTATTTCTACACACTAGATATGTCACTTGATATGTGTGCAAAAGCCCATAAGGTTTAGAGCCCATTTGATCCTCCAATTCCCTGTTTGAACCTTACTGTCTGCCTTGGTCGACTGGACCAGTTGACCAAGCACTCGACCAAAGGATTGCCAAATCCGAGAAAATCCAATTTTAGGGTTTTTCACTTATATTTAAACCCTACTTCGTGTTTCTTTGTTACGGCTGCCTCCTAAACACTTTTTGAACGTGAGAAGACCTCTCTGAAACTCTCTCTGGTGATTCGAACGGCTCCTCTGCAGATCTGAAGCCTCTCATCTCTGATCTGCCAATTCAAGGTTAGTAATCACTTCGACATTACGAATTTCTTTTCTTCGATCTTGTTCTTGATTGAGATTAGGAAGAAGATGCTGCATACTTGCAACCATCTATTCCGTGATCTCCTTCGTTTCTTTGAGATCTATGATCATCGTCATGATCTTAAACCTAGCCGAATAAATTTCTTGAAACCCTAACCCTTGTTTGATTCTGGAAACCTTTGGTAACCTCCCATGCGAGGGAAACCTCATGGGTAATGTTTCTATTAATCTAAACTAGATTTTCTATGATTTCTTGTTATTTTCTTGATAGCAATCATTCCCTTTCATTCCGTGATCATAACCTTTTTATGGAAACCATAAAGGTTGAAACCCTAATTTCTTGGGTCAAATCAAGAACCCATATTTTGACCATGACTTGATGAATTTACCTTCCCATATGATTCTAATACATTATAGGAAGTTCCCCTTCAAATTTCGGATCAATCTGACTTCAAACGAAGAAGTTATGACCAAATCGCGTTTCAGCAATTCTCAGGTCGACTCGCTTGGTCAATCAGCCGGGCAGTCTACCAAGCACTCGACCAATGATGTCAGTAGCTTCGTTTTTCACCTGATTTGATTTGTTTGCTCTTTGATATTTTAGGTATCTTTCCTAATGTTGTATCTATGATTGTTAGGAGTTTATTTGCTAAGTTTGGAGTTGCTCTCTTTGATCTTTGGATTATCTTCGGCGATAATCAAGGTAAGGACAGTTTTTTTCATAATAACATAGATCGCATACTCTCTGGTTTCTACTTTATGAAACTATGAGTTTGGTTACTGTTCTTGTACTTTATACTTCTGATATACTACTGTAAGTACAGTAGCACTTGTTTATGTATTCTTTTTCATTATTCAAGCTTATATGAGATGTTTATTACTGCTTGATCGGATTATATTTTTACATTCTCTTTTATATGATGAATTGTTGGTTGTGTATGTCATGACTGATCTGAGAATGTGTTTGATTAAGTATGGCTTGGGATTGGGAAGTGTCCTTTTGACGCTTTTGTCCTTGGACATCGAAGGGAATAGTATGGGATGTTCTCCAAAGATGCCCATTGACGCTTTCCCAAATCATTGGTTGTCATACCTAGGGCTGTCTAGCAGTGTTTGGCTAGGATGTCCCCGTTATATCAGACCCAAATCGGAAGGGTATTGAGACCGAACGACCCGTGGTAGCAGTGTGATTCACGGGCGCTCAAGACCGGTAACCAACCCGTGAGAGGACAGGAATCATATTGTGGGGGCCATTTATTGGAGGGTTGCATATGGCTAGACTTGGGCTCATGGGCGCTCGAGACTGGTGAGTTATATCCATGAGAGGACATGAGAGCTTCCTGTTTACCATATGTGGATAACCAATAGGGTTGATGAGTCCGTATTTGAGAGGGTCGGATACGCTGACTCTAGTGTGAAGGATACCGGAAAGGATCTCGAGAGGGGAGGAATGGACGTATCTGGATTTGAGTTGAGATAACTGAGTAGATGACTTGCATTGGGCTAGGCTTTACCTTGACATGCGCCAGTACTTAGACCAATGGTGATGTGAGAGAGCAGTGACTTAACCCCAGCCATGGAATGTCCCGAGGGATGAAGGACCCACTACCAACTGGAGCCGAGTGAACTGAGACCTTCCCAAAGAAGTATGGTGTTATGACTTAAAGCATGTCTGCCAATAGAGACCAGCATACATAGAGTTTAGATGCATACATACATTATCTGTTTCATACTGCATTGCATCTTGTTATGATTTGCTATATGTTATTTATGCTGTTATAAGTTAACTCGCCTTACTGAGTTTCTTTCGAAACTCATTCCTTTTTGTACAATCTTTTGTTAGATTATTCTACAGGGTACGACTACTATGAAGGACAGTACAATGAAGCGTAAGCCGATGAAGCGTACTACACGCAAGGTGTTGGCGACAATCAAGATTACTCTGATGATCCCGCAAGCGATCACATTTCATACTACGATTAGAGACAACGTGGAATTGGAACATTTCTGTTGGATTGATGAAGTCCACTATTTTGAAGATGTCATCTATAGGATAGAAAACTCTTAAGTTTAGTTTGTCTTTCTTATTCTCTTTTGTTTCAGTTGTTATTCCTTTTAGACTTACATACTACGTTCCGCTGTATATGTGGAGTGAGTTTCCGCCTCTCTCTACTTCTTTTGATATCTTCGGATATCTGGTATCATTTTTCCGCACTCTAATTTTATTAATTATTCATTTCTTGATTTTAAATCTTTTGTTTATAATATTTAAACCTTGATTATTTCTTGTTTATGATTATGTTATTGTATATGTGGGAGGATGATTTCCTCGATACTTGATCTTCGGGGCTGTGGATCACACTCCTGGGTATGCCAGTTAGGGTACTGGCTGGGGGGATGTGATAACCAGTGATTTCATAAGTTCCCTATCTGGGACTGTAGAAAGGGTTCTGCTCTCGGCAGGCATCTGAACAGCAGTGCACCATTCTAGTGCCTTGTCAAAATCTCCTGTCACCAAGTCAGACCTTTTCAACGACAAAAGAAGGATGGAACATGTCATCGGCCAACCGAGGGCGCTTCCTAGTGGCAAAATCCTCCGTCTCCATGGAAGGAGTGGAGGAGGATGCCAAACAAGCACTAGAGTTGGAAATCCGAACTACAGCTGTGGGGACCACATCTTCCTCAGAGGCCCGAAGGGTCTTCATCATGGAAAAGGACTCCAGCGTAGTGTCAGCAGGGGTTTCAACAGTGTGAGCAACGATGGAGGGAGCCACATCCTCCTTAGAAGACTGAACGGTCTCTCTAGGCAGAGGATGCGTGGGAGAAGCATTAGTAGAAGCTGTGGGAATCTGATCTGAAGATTCACCAACAACAATCTCCCCATGTTTAGAAGATTCGCCAACGGCAGTCACCTCAAGGGGAACAACCTTCGTCAATACTGGAGCAGTCTTCTTGCAAGATTTTTCCCTAATATTATCCATGTTAATTCATGGAGGCACTACAAATGAAAAGCAAATAGCATCAGTACGAGAATCCAACAAATTATAGCAGAAAAGGGAAAACCCTGGATTTCTGTCGAACAGATGAAGTAACGAACACCCATTAGGGAACTTTCGTAAATGAGTAAACCCCAAGTATGAATACTGTGGAGATTACTTAGGGAGAAGGAGAAGTTTGTTATAAAACTAAATGACAAAGCAGAAGGCTTACTTGTTCAGGTTCTAATCGAAGATATTGTTGAAAGATAAGAGAACAGAGACAACAAAGGAAGACAAAATATTACTTTGCAAATTTGGCAGACAAGAATAACTTGCAGATAGCGAGACAAGGATGAAGCACCCTTGAGGAACTTAAATAGCCTCAAGGAGTGATGCGGCGATTGAAAGCCCAAGTTAATCAAGGGACAGGATGGAAGAGACGCTTCGAATTCCGAAAAATGCAGGATCATCGATCAGGGGATAACGGCGCTTCAAATTCGAAACTTGAAGGTTGACCTAGGTTTCCATGTGGAAAAATGTGCACCTGATACGAGGATACTGCCAAATACCAACCGTCACACTAGTATTAAATAATAGAGTATTTTGGGAAGAGCAACTTGTACATGAATACAAGGAAATGTTTGGGCTTTGTTATAAAGAAGGAAGCAGTTGGAAGATAAAAGTTCAAGTGTCACAAAAGGTTCGGAAGAATCAAATTAACCAAATGCATCTCTCCCGAACGCATCTTTCTGATGTCCCGAATGATATCTTCAATTAAGGCTTTTGAGGTTCTTCGGGAAGAGGCGGCGAGTCAGCAAGATACTTCTCGATGTCTGGATCTGCTTGGATAAGGATCCTCTTCTTCCAAAACCCGATCGGGGAAAGGCAGCTTAAGCTTCTCAAAGATTTCCTTGTGACACACCTCTCGAAAGGGAGTTGTGTCAAAGGAAGGATTAGATTCAAGAATCTTTCTTCGGACATCATTCCGCCCCTCTCGATAAGCTTGAAGGTTGAAGGAGCCCAACAGTCGTTGAAAGGAAAGTCTGTTTAGATATTTCCGAATGCAGTCCCTCCGAAGATCTTGTGAAAGATGTTCGGGCTTGCTGGGAATTGTCATCTTCTTCAAGGCGTTCGTTATCTTAAGCCTGAAACTCGAGGCTTTCGCTGAACGCGGTAGCAGCATTTTTCTGCTTCTTGGCCTCACTTTCGGCAGCAACAAAGACGACCGATCGATGGTAAAGTTCTTTTCTCAAAGAACTTATGGCCTCCTCATTCTTCTCCTGTGACTCTTCGGCTGCTTTCTTCAGCCAATCCACCTCAGAATTGGCCTTCGCCAAATTCTCTTCGCAGGTCTGCAGCAAGGAGCCGCTATGGCCAACTCGGCTCAATGCGTCCATGTGTTGATAGAAGCTCAACACAGCATTCCTAGAAAGGCAGGAGGATTATCAGAAAATCCCAGAAGAGATTACAAAGCAAGTAGTAAAAGCTCAAGAAAAGTAATACCTTGTGGAAAGACGAATGAGAACGTCGTCTTGCAGGGTTTCAAAGGCTTGACGGTTGGCAGGCATAAGGCCGATAGAGCTCCACTCGGCAGCTTTCTCGGGATCTTGCGTGACTAGGTCTGTCTGTGTCAAAGACCACTACGGGACGAAGATCTCCTCAGAATCTTTATTCTTCTTGGATTTCTTCGGGGCAGAAGCATCGACTGAGTCGTGCTTCCTTTTGGTTTGGATGGGAGAGGGGATCTCAACCTCTCCCCGAAGCCTCAACCACTGGCTTCAGGTTCCTAATACCCTTGTAAGAAGGGTCTGGAGGCGGCACGGAGGCTACCTGTTCTGCAGTCAATGCTCGAGGAGACCGTTGCTCTGTAGTCACAACGGCCTTGGCTGTCACACCCCACCCGCCGGTCTCGGTTACCCGCCCGACAACTCGTGGGAGTGATTCGTCACAGGATCCAGGGTTTTAGTCTATCAACAATAATAAATACAAATATCGACAATCAAGACCAATAAATGTTCAATAAATGAAATAAAATGAATACGAGTTCAGCGGAAGCAATCAAAAGAGTTATATTATTTTCTTTCCAGTTTCCTTTTCTAAGGCTAAATAATGTTTTTCATGAATCTCTAGAAAGGGTGTTCTCTAGTTCTTCTCCATTCGCTGAGCGAACTGTCTAACCACTTTCCGTCTCTGTCCATCAATAGGTGTGATAAGCGCACTCCATGCACTCACATGAGCTCCCGCACAAGCTATCTCCATTTCCCACTGTCGGTGCCACATCCTCTTCATACGGGAAGGTTCCTTCATAGGAAACCAGTCCATCTTCCCGGCATAATTCCTCCATCTCAGCGGCTAATAAACATATACAAAATAAAGGAGTGAGTTCCGGAGAACTCAAAAGAACAATTACAATTCCCATCAATTATCCAACAAAGCATAAATGCATAAATGATATGAATGAGTGCAAAGTATGAATGATTCTAAGATTCTAACTATGCAAGTCTCTAATAGCTGACATGCTTTAAGATATACACCAGCCCTCCTCTGGGTAAGTCTAGTCACTCTGATCTGGCAAGGACTGGTTACCTCTGTAGGGATCTTGGGCAAAATGGAAAGTCCACACCTGGCTCTCAAACCATGGCTAGGGTTAAGTCAACACTCTCTCTCACCACGACCATTGGTAATGAGTATTGGCGCATGTCGGGGTTTCTAATCCAATGCAAGGTCATACTGGTAACATGTCTACATGAAGTCCAGATACATCCCCTATGGCACCAACCAACTCGGTTCAGTATCCTTTGCAACCTAGGAATGAGAATCCTCACAGACTAGCTACCGCTATTGGACTCCGCTCCTTAACCCTATGGTTTGGGGCGGAAGCTCTCATGACTCTTCACGACTCCCGGTCCGTTCCTTGGACGTCCATGAGCCCAACCCTAACATATGCAACCCTACCATTTATATGACTAACAGTGGACCAACGTCACATCACTGTCATCACGGGTCATCTGGTTTCAATCCCCCTACCGAAAGGGTAGTAGCATGTGGGGTTCCTAGCCATGCAATTCTAGACTCTACCTAAGAATGTCATCCAATAGTCATGACAGTGCTGGAGACATCAGCAGGCATGTGTCCCATTCCACAACCTTCTGATATCCCAAGCTAAGATATCCCAAAGGAATACCTCATCCATCAGAATCTCATACTATGCATCATCAATATATCACATTCATAACCAACAAAGTATATATGTAAACAAGATAAATAGCAGTAATATAACAAGATCAGTATGTAATACATGACTACAGAAGCATATATAATGAAAGACTAATGCTAACAGACACTGGACTAGCATGTTTAAGTCTATTCATAAAGATAGGATTGAATGTCCTTATCTGTATATAAGTAAATCGTCTGTAAAACGGAATCCGTAAACTATTACAAGACTTTCTTTTCAAACAGAGAATACCTAAACACAGGGTTACAATAATGTATAAGTTAATTGAATCAAAGTGGATCAAAACCAAAAGTCATTTGGTCACTGTTTACCAGCCGGTCGCTTGGGCCGGTCACTTAGGTTCAGTGACCGCCACTAGTGACCGCCCCAAAAACAGAGAGTTTCAATCCAAAACTCAGGGCTTCGATCATCCGTTTTCAATTCGGATTACGAGTGATCATGGCCTAAATCTCGAATCTAACACTCCT
Source organism: Hakea prostrata (assembly GCF_041222555.1). Taxonomy (NCBI): domain Eukaryota; kingdom Viridiplantae; phylum Streptophyta; class Magnoliopsida; order Proteales; family Proteaceae; genus Hakea; species Hakea prostrata. The sequence goes on from NC_142608.1 coordinate 35,565,406, forward strand.
ATAGCCAATGGGTGAAAGGAAACCTAACAATTACCATCGATAGATTACCCAGAACTCTCCCCTTGATTGGATTATCCTTTTCACGAAAGCAGAGTTTCGTTTTTGGATGACTCACCTCAAGAAGATTGGAAAGAGAGTTACAATCGATCAAAAGGGTAACCACCATGATGAGGGGATGGGTTAACACGAAATTGAAAGACAAAGGAGATAAAGGATGAAGGGTGAATCCATTACCTCACTTCAGAATACCAGAAACAGGGAAGGATTGATCTCCAGATCAGCCCACGCACTTCAGATCTGCTTGGCACTTCTCCGCAGCCGTTTAACCTCTAAAAACGGTAACCATGAATAAAATATTCGTAAATTGGACGAGGGTTACCTTTTATAGAAGTCAGGGGGCAAAATAGGGCAAAACCCCGAAAACAGACCGGGCGGTCGCTTGGTTTGATCGACCGCCACTAGCAACCGCCCCCATGTATTTTGCTATACAAGGGTGCTTTTGCTAGGGGGTTGATATCCAAGTACAACCTAGCCCTAAACAAGAGATGGGGGAGATCTTACCTTCATTCCGGACATCTCTAGACATCACTTGCCTTCCGAAGACCAACTACCAATCAAGGCGGGCTCTTGGAGACAGGGATCCGGATCCATGGGTTCGTGGTATGTATCATGGACTTCTATCCGGACACTCCACAAGCTTACCCAACTAGACCTTCGGGTTCTCGGACTTGCAATACGGATCTCGGGTTAAAAATACGGGGGTTGTTACATTGGCAGCCTTCACCCGAAGGCTGTCTGGGTTCATTCTTGGAGGCACAACAAAGAAAGACGAAAGTCAGAAAGTTGAAAAAATTCGCAGTACATTCAAGAAAGTGAAACGTGGTAGTTAGAAAGCTCACGTTGAGCCAACCCCCAGTATTGGAGAATGGAGTTGTATTCCATCTCAAGCCCATGTATCTCTTGATACCGTGGAATTGACTTGATCTTCCTAACAACAGCTCTATCTTCTTTGGATGGTTGAGGGACCCGGTTGCCCTCAGAATATGAAGTATACAGTTTCCAGGTGGTCGGGAAATTAAGATCTGATTGAGGCGCTCGGCAGAAAAAATACCGCTTGCGCCACCCTTTGTGATTGGAAGGGCAAGTTCCTCTGGCAAGAATGCTGCCTGACCAGTCAAGCTCAACTTTGTTGCGCTTGGAAAGCACAACCCAGCCAGGAGGATGGGAAAGAGAAAGAACATGAAAATGTACAAAAAGAGGAAGAGAAGGTATGATACTAAGCTCAAAACATAAACCCGAAGCCGACGATGAGACGCCAGCTATTGGGAAGAAGCATTATGGGACAAATGTCCCAATGATTCAAAGTAGCAGAAAACAAAGTATTGGAGAAGGGAAAGCGAACCCCGCTCTCCAGAGTATCTATGTACAGGGAAAATTCACCAGGACGGATCGAATCAACCCTCTCATTAGGAGTGGGAACCCTAAGTTGGTACGAAGAAGGAAAGTCGTAGTGTTGGACGGCTAAAGGAAGGTTTTCCTCAGTAAAGGAGGAAGCAACAGAACCAGGTCCATCAACGGACCTGGTAGGTTGTTTGGACTGCCCAGAGGATTTGGCAGTCACCTTCGGAGTCTTGGATGGTCCAGACTCAGGAAGGGCAGAAGAAGCCCCAGCATTTTCTTTTGCTTTTCTTAGTTGGCTAACTTCTGCGAAGTCACGCCAGAGAGCAGTTAGGGTTTTCCTGTTGCTATCCGACTGCTCAAAGGGGACTGGCAAAAGCCTCATCACCAGTATCGCCCTTACTGGCGTTAAGTTCAGGAGGAATTTCTGAAAAAACCCTACCGCCCTCCATTACTAAAAAGTTTGATGGTGGTTTCTAAAGAAAGAAGAAACCTAGAGACGAAAGTAAACTTTGCAAAAGAGTCAGTAGACTTACTGAATCACTGAGGCAGAAAGCTCGAGAGCGAGAAGATCGTAAGGGCGCGAAGAAGACGACGAGGTTTCAAAATTCCAGACAAAGAGAATGAAACCTACGAAGACAACGAACCACTTTTAAGCACTTGCACGAGTGTTCGAGGATGTGTACGATCGAGATGGACTCAACATCAACGATCGAGATTTGGAGACGGTTCAAAAGTTTGAACTCACGAATCAAAAACAGGCGTTCAGAAACCGTCATTTTGATTTCGTGAGCAACGATAGTTTCGGCTACAAAGGACGCGTGGCATCACCCCCACAAAGAGTGAGGATACTCACAATGCTCGAGGAAAAAGCGACACAGCCGCATTAAATGTGATATGACACTTAATGGGTTGGGGATTATGCAAAACTATTGTTCGACGAAGAACCCAATTAAAAACCAAGCCCTCGGGATCGACCGAACGCTTGGTTTGGGGTGCTCATGATATGGAGAAAATATAACCGAACCTGGTTCAATCTTGGTTTGACCCTCAACCCCGGTCGGGACGAAAAGAATCGACTCGCTTTCGAGTGAGCCGGGTCCAGGAGATAGCTTGCTGAGGAAGAAAACTAACTCAGTCACAAGCACGCTCTAATCCGATACGATCGGAATAGGTTAATCAACCTAAAGACGGCTAGCAGTATTTGGCGGATGTCACTCATCGCTATTATATGGATAACTACCATATAACGATCGTATTATCAAATGAGTCATCTACTAGTCCAACCTAGTAGAGATCTATCACTCAACGGATCTATTTGTTAAGATCCAACGACTATCCGAAGAAGGCTCAAATACATCCAACGAAGGAGATTCAAAGGTACACTCTATATAAGACATTACCTACTCACAAGGTAGGGGAGGACACACGATTACAATCTGAATCGTATTCTCTTTATTCATTCCTTAGCTTTGTGCTCTAGCAGAGCCGTTTGTGATTAAGTTCATCAACTGACTTAGCCTTCGGAGGTGGACTCCCGATCCCAGCGGTCGGGCCACATCTGACGTTCGTTTTTGCAGGTCATTCTCAGGAGATCTAAGGGCTGAGTAGATTTTGGACGCATCAAAAACAATAAAGATAACTATTGCATTAACTTTGAGTGGAGATACAAGTGGCAAGTGGCAATCAAGAGGAAGTTCACCACCGGCACTTTAACAAGTTAACATCGTCAATGCACGGTTGGTAGAGTGGTAAGATCCATACTTCTCAGTGGAGAAGTCATGGGTCGACTCTTGTGAACGACAAAGCTCCTTCTGAGTACGTAATCGAGGTGCACACAAGCTGGCTCGGATGAACCTCAGACACTAACAAAAAAATAGTTTAACATTGTTACAAAGATTCTATTAAATTCTTTTTTTTAATTACAAAATGGTTAAAAAAAGAGGAAAAAATAAGGTCACTAACAGGGCACAAAGAGTTAGTTGCAAGTTTGAAATTTTTACTCTTTTGAGAGTGGAGAATTCAAATTCTTAGCTACAGGAAGTATGGACTCCAATCCTGCTCTTGAAGGTTTCACTGGATGCTTAAATTTTGGTTTTTTTTTTTTTTTTTTTTTTTGGGAAGAGCTGAATTCAATTAAAAGAAAAGCCCCTGGGATACAAAGTACCAATTACATCAAAATGCAAAAGCCAAAGAACAAAAGGTGGGGGAGAGAAAGAAAAAGAAGAAGCCTGAGAAACAGCAGCATAAGAAGCTAATCTATAGGCTACAGAGTTGCCTTCTCTATGAGTATGATTTACAATTAAAACATCAAACAGAGAGGAAAGACTGAAGATATCATGTATGTAATGACTGATCTTCCAAGGTGGAGTCCCTGACTTGTTGTTAATCATACTAACAACTGCTTCATTGTCACTTTCAATAATTACTTTCTTTAGATTGAGGGAGATAGCTAGCTTCAGTCCTTCTCGAATTGCAGCAGCTTCCATTTGAATTGCTTGTGAGTTTCCTCCTTTACAGTAGAAGGTGAAGAGAGTGTGACCCAAGTGATCACGAGCAATACCACCAAATCCAATCTGAAGTTGTTGGAACCCTTGCTGATTGCAGATCCATCAACATTGATTTTGATGAAATGCAAAGGAGGTGCCCTCCATTTAATGCTTTTGAACTCTTTTCCTGATCTGCTATGCTGATGAAGGGCTAGATGCTCTGCAGCTGTTGATCGAGCAGATCTCCATATATGATATGGATCACTCACTGGTCTAGAGTAGACAGCATTATTGAAAGCTAACAAAATGTGCCATAGCATAAGTAAGTGTTGTATGAGTTCCTCCAATGCTGAACTGTTTCTTCTTGCTGAATTTAATCAATGAGAAATCTGATCTATAAGATTTGTGGATCGATAACACCAACAAATTCCGAGGTTTGACCATACTGTTTGGCAAAGTGACAATGAAGAAAGATATGATTAGTGGTGGCTCTTTCTTGTGAACAGAGTGAGCAAATATCACTGATTCTACACCCTCTTTCAGATAAAAGAGCGGGTGTAGGGAGCTTACCATGCAGTAGTTTCCAAACAAAATGAATGACTTTGGGGGGCAGTGGGAGGTGCCATAAGACAAGCCATGGTACTGAAGGATTCTGATTATGATTTTTCGAAAAAAATCTATAAGTTGAAGCGACTGTATCTAACAAATGAATGACTTTTGGTATATATTTGGTGTATCTAACAAATTAACATATTGAAAAAATATGGTGCACAATGGAGAGATACTCAATCTACTGTTAGAAGTTAGAACCAAACTGATCATGGTCGTTAAATCTAAGATCAAAGGCCAAAGCCTTTAGATATTAGTACTAACTACTAAGACTAGAGACAATACATTTTGTACTTTTAAATCCCCACCCTACTTAGCGGTTAAGCAGTTTGCAAGCAAATCCTCCTAGAAAGACTCAATTTATGGAGAAATATAAGGGTAATAGACTTCATACCAAAAAAAAATATAAGGGTAATAGACTTATGCATTTGCAAAATCTAACCTTAATGAAGTTTTATTTATCGTTAAAAGAAAAAAGTTTCGAGATTTTCGTGTTAAAGGTGACCAAGATTTCCCTAGGGTTTGGCGTCAGTTCAGATTCAGTCAAGCCAAAGTATAACGCTATGGTTCATGAAACCAAAATAGAGAGGGGCTAGGGACTTAAATTATAGATTAGCCTTCTCATGTAGTGAATCTAGTGATGACTATCAAACCAAATAAAAGGAAAAGATGGAAAATACTTGGCTGCCACATGGGTAATGATAAGGAAAGTATAAATAAGCTTAAACTAGTTCGGTTTGAGCCCAGTCTGACCAGATCGGAATCAAACCAGTTCGGTTTGAGCCTAGTCCGACCAGTTCAGATCAAGTTAGACCGACCATGTCAAGGTCGGTCGAATAAGTACAAAGGCTGAATAACAAGGTAAATCTGAATAAGACTCTAGTCAAAGAAATAGTATTCAGTCAAGACTCAACTACTCATGTTTGATTAGGACTCAATGACTAAGATTCAGATCGCAACCTAACTAAGTTTGAGTCCCACTCAAACTCATACTTAGAAAAGCTATAAAAAGGTATGAGAACACAAGAGAAAGGTACGCTGAATAGAACTATCACTATTCGAAATCTTAGTGTTCATTACTTTCTTGCCTTCCTTAGTCGGATCCCTAACTAGATCGTCGGAGGTGAAAACTCGACCTCCACGGTTGAGCTCATTCTTGCTACACAATCCTGTTTGGCCGTGGAGGTCGAGTTTTCACCTCCGACGATCTAGTTAGGGATCCGACTAAGGAAGGCAAGAAAGTAATGAACAATAAGATTTCGAATAGTGATAGTTCTATTCAGCATACCTTTCTCTTGTGTTCTCATACCTTTTTATAGCTTTTCTAAGTATGAGTTTGAGTGGGACTCAAACCTTAGTTAGGTTGCGATCTGAATCTTAGTCATTGAGTCCTACTCAAACACGAGTAGTTGAATCTTGACCGAATACTGTTTCTTTGGCTAAAGTCTTATTCAGATTTACCTTGTTATTCAGCCTTTGTACTTATTCGACCGACCTTGACATGGTCGGTCTAACTTGATCCGAACTGGTTTGATTCCAATCTGGTCGGACTGGGCTCCAACCGAACTAGTTTAAGCTTATTTATTCTTTCCTTATCAATCCTATCATATAAATTATCCAACTAAGTAACTTTTGTTGGATTTGTTTTATTATTTTATAAAATTTTAACTAAACATATGGGAATATTTTTTAAAAAATTTATGATAAAATAAATACAAAGAAAAATCAATAATGAAAAAAAGAAGAAGATAATCAAAGGTTAAATAGAGTAGAAAAAAGAAAATGATTTAATTATTAAGTTTCAAATGTAACGTTCGGAAGTCTAGTTATACTGTAAAATTGTTAAATTTCAAACCTAACCTTCACAAAAGTATCCCTACTTCATGCAAACCATACAAATTCTGTATTGTTATAAATAATATTTATTATGGATGTCCATTACCCCAAAGAGATTGTACTTCTAATTGAAGATCTCAATTACCTCAGGATGCAATATTGGTGAAGATCACAACCATCTCATTACACAATATTGGCAGTCAATATTTCCATTCTATGCACCTTCTATCTTGGGCGGCAATTTATGTTTCCATATCAAGAATATCTTATTGTGTGCAAGAATCATATATTGTATTTCCATATCAGAGTAGATGCTCCTTCTACTATAAATATGTAATGCACTCAATTGAATGAATTAGTTCTGATTGAACTCATCTTGTCTTTCTTCTTTGTATCTAATATATTTTCTCTTTATTTTATAACACGTTATCGCACACGATTCCGCTCGAAGAACGAATCCGCTCAAAGTATTGCGTTTTGAAAAGAAAGACAGCAGACTATGTATCATTATGTTTTCTATTCCAAAGTGAAAAGAATGATCGACCTCCTCGCACGTTTTTGTAAACAATGGAGTTTACTTTGTCCATCTTGAAATGTAAGTGCATCATGATAAAAAGGTATGTGTTTTATTGAATCTAAGAATCAATTAAATAATAAGATATTATGTTGCTTTAACGATTGTGGTTTTATTTATTGTATATAGTGGTTGCTAGCTTTGCACCACAAATATTGTTAAATGCACCTGAAGTTGCAAGATTTGAAACTGTAAATGAATACAGTTCTACAGATGCACATGAAGTTGCAAGATTTGAAACTGTAAATAAGTACAGTTCTGCAGATGCACTTGAAGTTGCAAGATTTGAAACTGTAAATAAATACAGTTCTGCAGATGCACTTGAAGTTGCAAGATTTAAAACTGTAAATAAATACAGTTTCTGAGATGCACATGAAGTTGCAAGATTTGAAACTGCAAGATTTGAAACTGTAAATAAATACTGTAGGTAATACATCAAAAGTAATTCAATTCAATTAATTGATGGGGAAAAAATTCCTTACCTGAATTCGCTTTCCCTTACTTGAAGTATTCACAGCGGAAGTTTAGATCCACGTTCTCGTTCCACCACCAAAGGTTTACCGGCGAGATTCCTCAATCACAGGGAAAGGGAATAATATCCACAACCCAAATGCCGTGGATTAATGGAATGAAGATCAAATACTAGCAAAGAAGAAAATCTAAGCCTGCGATTCTAAGAGAGAGGGAGAGAGAGATGGAGCCGCCGTTTCTCAGAGATTCGCTCGTGCGAATGAATTACTCCGTTACTTGCTCATTAATGCGGTGGTTACTAAAATATATAACCTATTTTGTAACCACCCTAATAGTGAGTTTCCAATATTGCCCTTGGGCATTTAATTTATTAATCAAATCAATAAATTCCAACAGCTCCCACTTGCACAAGGGCAAGTGTTAATCTTTCAATGTGTCCCGGACACACTTGTATATCCCGGAGATATACACATTCAATCTCTCTGCTATGTATCCCGAGATACATAGACCTCTTGTGTCCCGGACACACATGCATATCCCGGATATACATATATATTGATCTCTTCACTATGTATCCCGGATACATAGACCACCTGTGTCCCGGACACTAATATCCACAATCATACGGCAAAATGGGTTGTGCGACCGGTGATATACCCACACGCGTGAGCCCCAAACTAGAAACCTTCCCGAGAAGGCGAATGGCACATCACTCATAGAAACAAATCAAATAAGCATTAGTATAACACAGTGTCCTAGGTTTATTCAAACTCACTAGACTAAAGGTATCTCGATCCCTCTGAGAGATCACCTTCTTGTCCTTAAAATGTTCACTACTGTAACACATACGGTTGGCGCCAAAGAAACACTTTTAGGGTGCAGTTGAATCAAACCTTTCCTTTCGCCCCCAGCACCATCACTACACTCAAGATTGACTCCTTTCCCGGTAGTGCCCCTTTAGGTCGAATCTATCATGACCATAGGTAACACCCCAAAGTAGCCACATCAACCCTTCGTTTCATGATGTCGTCGAAAGTCACTAAGAACACTAATGGACCATAAGGTCCAGGACTCACACAATGAAAGGAGCGGGGATCCATCCTCTCATTTCCAATGATCGCTAAGCACACATAGTATGATATATGTGCTATGGTGGAGCATTCTATATACAATAGAACGTATGTCCATCTCAACACCATACGAGTCTTAGTCCAAGTCGCAACCCCTTGCGCCTAACACGAGTTACTTTATTGTCGCCACCCTAGCGCCACATAAAGTACTCGCACTGACTCATATAGGCAACATGAATAGTGGGAACATTCATGTCGATTCTCTTCACAATAGAGAAACTCATCTTGATTCCAAATCAAGGCGACATCATGATTATGAATTGACCTACACAAAGTCATTCACAATCCGTCTCATCTCTCGCTCGCCTCCAAGGCGCCAGAGGCGAATGCTCGTGTGAGTGAGCCATTCTCTTGCCTATTGACATATGTTGTTTTATGCTAGAAGAAACACAATCACACGAAAGTGAATAATAAAAATGCTTGGAATGAACTCATATTACTCATTAATAAGAAAGTCTCAATACAAAAAATAAGTCACAATCTCATAAGCCCAAGGATTTTACATGAGAAATAAAAACATCCTTGGCTATAGGTTTGGTAAGAGGGTCAGCTACCATCAAACTAGTAGATATGTGCTTAAGTACAACTTTCTTTCTTGATGTAATGTCTCTAACAAAGTGATATCTCAATTGTATATGTTTGGTCTTCCCATGATACTTGGGGTCCTTGACATAGCTAAGAGCTTCCGTACTATCACAGTAGACAAGGGCAGCCTCTTTGGATGTCATCACAATCCCAGTATGTTGAAGGAATCTCCTTAACCAAACAGCCTCTTGAACCGCAGCTGAGCATGCCACATACTCTGCTTCCATGGTCGAGAGGGATATACAAGCCTGCTTCTTGCTACACCACGAAATGGCCCCGCCATTCAGCAAGAAAGCATATCCAGAGGTTGATTTGCGCTCATCGATGTCTCCAGCCCTGTAAAACCCAGCCCTAACCTTGACCCGGAAACCTTGTTATTTGTAGGTCCGATGACCCGAAGTAAAGTAAGAAGTCAGCTTTGGGCCATCCCAGTAGAGGACTTGGTGTCTGGCTTTGAATCCATGAAAGTTGATGATGAGGTTCTATTTATGGAAACTGAATCCTGATGAAGATCTGATTAGTTGATGGACTTGGAGTGCTCTCTATCTTGGTTTGAAGGCATTTCTACCTATTAGGTAAGTCACTTGACTTGTGTGCAAAACCCCTTTAGGATTGGATTTGATCTGGACCTTCAATTCCCTGTTTTGGTCTTCTTGTCGAGCATTGGTCGATCGATTGGTCGATCGGCCGAGTCGACCAATCCACTCGACCAATGAGTGTTGTCTTTGGCAATTAGGTTGTTCGTGCTCTATTTAAGTCCAATCTCGAGTCCACTTGGTATTTGCTGCCTCCAGACCCTCCGGAACAGAACCAAAGACCTCTCGCAAGTCATCTCTCTTGCATCCTTGGTGTTTTCTTGACGGATCTTCGTCGAAACTCTTCTTTTTGCATCAAAAGGTATGTCTACTCTCTCTTCTTCTCCTCCATCTTTGTTTTTCTTTCCTTTTTGAGTTGAGACGCAGAAGAAGAGATGCTGCATTCTCTGTTGCAAACATCTCTGAACATGTTCTCATGATCATCCTAAGGATTTGAGGCTAGAACAATGATCTTAACCATGATCATTGCAAGCTTTTGAAGGAATCATGATCAAACCATGATCTAATCTTTGATTAAACTTCTAATCTGAATTCTCGATCTCTTTGGATCTTCTTTGTTGATCATGTTAGTAGTTAATTACTGTGTTTTCTTTCCATGATCCATAATCTATAGATTTCTAGTTGTTCTCTTCTACCATACTATGTGTTCTTCATGATGCATGGTAGTTACATATATGATAGGTTTTATTTCCTTATTTAGATTTATGCTTCTAAGCCTTATTCCATGAAGATCTATGTATGTTTTCATGATACCATTACCGAAAGCAATGATCCATCCTCCTATTGTTCTTGTCTTTGTTTTCTATTTCAAATTCATCAAGATCCATGATTGATTTAATTATGGTAACTTTTTGTTTCCTAATTTGGATCTTGATATCTTGATTGGATTAGTGTTTTGAGGTCCCCTATATGTTAGAATACTACTGATGTAGTCTACCCCTTGATTAGTACCCTTTTGAACCACCAAATTCGGATTTCATATCTTAAAACTCTGTTTTTTTTAGGCTATCGTCCGCATTGGTCGACTGATTGGTCGACTGGACCACTCGACCAATCCACTCGACCAATGAGTACAGCAACTCCAGAATTGGTCTATGTTGGATGTTTTGGTATCTTTTCTGTTAGGGATCTTTCCTAATATGTTGTATATACTTGTTTAGGACCTTCTTCTCAAGTTTGCCAAGATCTTACTTGATTTCTTAGGATTCCTTTGCGAGTTATAAAAGGTAAGGATGGTTATTTCCTTAATTACATAGATAGCATGAATCTAGTTTCTATATTTGAATATCATAGATATGATTCCTAAATTAGATTCTTACAATGATATACTACTGTTGCATAACTTTGATTATAGTAGCATTACTTATTCATATTAAATTGATTCATGTATGATTTACTTACCAATGTTATACAAGTGATTGTAATTATTGATTTCTTTCCATATATGAAGTTACCATATATGTGATGATATGAATTGATGCATGTGTATGCTTAAGTATGGTTTGGAAAGGAGAGGTGTCCTTTTGACACTTCTGTCCTTGGACTACTACGGGAATATTATGGGATGTTTCCGGAGATGCCCTCTGGACACCTTCCTAAACCGTTGGATGACATATCTAGGATTGTCTAGTAGTGTTTGGCTAGGATGTCCTGTTATGTCGACCCTAATCGGAGGGGGTATTGAGACCGAACGACCCGTGGTAGCAATGGGGATTCATGGGCGCTCAAGACCGGTAACCAACCCGTGAGAGGACAGGAATCACATTGTGGGGGCCATTTATTGGTAGGGTTGCATATGGTTAGACTTGGGCTCACGGGCGCTTAAGACCGGTAACCAACCCGTGAGAGGACGTGAGAGCTTCCCGTTTACCATATGTGGATAACCAATAGGGTTGATGAGTCCGTAGTCCGAGTTGGTCGGTGCCATAGGATACGCCGACTCTAGTGTGAAGGATACCGGAAAGGATCGTCGGGGACGAGGAATGGAAGTATCTGGATCCGACTTGATGTAACTAAGTAGAAGACTTGCATTTGGCTAGGTTTTACCCCCGACATGCGCCAAGCACTTATACCAAATGGTTGTGAGAGAGTGTGTTGACTTAACCCCCGCCAAGGTTTGTCCCGAGGGATGAAGGACCCATTACCAATCGGCTGCTCAAGACCGGTGAAATGATCCGTGAGAGAATCCAAGATATCTTAAATGGTTGAGGATGTGAGTGGACTTTCCTAAAGAAGTACGGTGCTATGACTTAAAGCATGTCCGCCAATAGAGACCAAGCATACATAGAGTTAGATTCATTCATTCATTGTTTGTCTCATATCATATTGCATTTATGTTTGTTCCGGAATCCTGCCATTTATGTTATTATGGATTTTTAATCGCCTTACCGAGTTTCTTTGAAACTCATTCCTTTATTGTACAATGTTGTTAGACTATCCTGCAGTCTTGAGTACTATGACGGTCCCTATGAAGAAGCGCAAGGCGAAGAGGCATATCTCCAGGAAGGTGATTGCGGTTACCACAATTACTCTCGAAGATCCCACGAGTGGTTATGCTCCGTACGATGCTTAGTCCGACCATTGAGTGGAAGCGTCCTTGTGCCATTTATGAGATTTACACTTACAAGGATGTTGTCTATAAAGTGGAGAACAATTTAGTTACCCAATGTACTTGCTACTGGGATTAGATTTTGTCTAGTTTATTCTTTAGAGCTACTTTTCCGCTGGATGTAAAGTGGAATTTTTGCCTCACTTTACTTATCTGTTTGATACTCTGATTATATCTATTATTCTGATTCATTTATGATTCATTCTTTCTTTATTGGATCTATGATTTATCTTCCGCACTCTTGTTTTGATTGTTCATGATTATGTTATTGTTTATATGGGAGGTTGATCACTCGATACCTGATCTTCGGGCTGTGGATCACACTCTCGGGTATGCCAGATAGGGTACCGGCTGGGAGGGCGTGACAAGCCCAGTCGGCATCACTATAGCCAACTAACCGCAAATCCGATCCTTGGTAACACAACATGTAGTTACTCGTTCCTCTGAGATATCTCAATATCCTCTTGACTGCTTTCCAGTGCTCTATGCCTGGGTTTGATTGGTACCGACTAACCAAGCCCACTGCATAACAAATATCCGGCCTAGTACACATCATAGCGTACATAAGGCTACCCACTGCACTGGAATATGGAACTCTTTCCATCTTGGTTTTCTCCTCTGGAGTCTTAGGACCCATATCAAGGCTCAAATGCAAACCCTTCTCCACTGGAGTATCAATTGGTTTGCAGTTGTGCATTTGGTATCTCGTCAAGACATTGTCAATATAGGTCTCTTGAGATAACCCCAGTAATCTCTTTTGCCTATTTCTGACAATCTTGACACCAAGCACATAGCTTGCTTCACCCATGTCCTTCATATCAAATACGGAGGACAACCATTTCTGAATGGTTTCCAATAGCTCCTTGCTATTGCTAGCCATAAGTATGTCATCTACGTACAGTGTCAGAATGACATAATTATTATCAGATCTCTTGGTGTAAACACAGTGGTCTTCCTCAAGCATGGAAAAACCATTTTCCATCATAGCTTGGTGGAAGCGCACATTCCACTGTCTAGATGCTTGCTTTAAGCCATATATGGACTTCTTAAGCTTGCACACTTTGCGCTCAAGTCCATGTGCTTCAAAGCCTTGAGGTTGATCCATATAGATCTCTTCCTCAAGTTCTCCATTGAGAAAAGCAGTTTTTACATCCATCTGATAAAGCTCCAAGTCCAACCGAGCAACAATGGCTAGTATGAGGCGAATTGAGGCAAACCTAACCACAGGGGAAAAAGTTTCCTCATAATCAACGCCCTCTCGTTGGGTGTAGCCCTTAGCCACTAAACAAGCCTTGAATCTCTCAATAGATCCATCCGCCTTTCTTTTGATCTTGAGAACCCACTTGTTCCCAATCGCCTTTCGGCCCGGCGGCAAGTCAACCAAGTCCCGGACATGATTAACTTTCATCGACTCCAACTCTTCCTTTATTGCTTTTAACCATTCCTTTGAGCTTGACCCCCGCAAGAGCTTCCCGCACGCTCTTTGGTTCATGCTCATCGACTGAAATCATCTCACAATCGATCTCTTCAGGAGTTACCATGTAGGCTTCATCCTCTATGTCGAAACGTCGACGAGGAACTAGCCCGCGCCTACTACGGCGCAAGTGCATGTCGATTGCTCACCGTCTAAGGTAGCTATCACATCTGCACTCCCACTCCCACTAGGATCTTCCGGATGAACCCCAGGTTCATTATCCGAGAATCGATTCCCTGGAGTGACAAGACCACTATCTTGTATCTCAAAGAATTCCGATGATTCTTTGTTAACTCCCGAAAGAGATGGAAAATCATTCTCCAAGAATGTTGCATCCCTAAACTCAAGTTCCGTTCTCCTCTCACTCTCATCTAGTCCAATGAAGACATGGCCCTTTGAGGGTTCAGAATATCTCACAAAGATACACTTTCTTCCTCTGGGTCCAAGCTTTCCATATTGGTGAGAAGTAGAGTGAACATATGCTGCACATCCCCATGCGCGCAAGTAACTCAAATCTGGCTTCCTTCCGGTCCACAACTCATATGGTGTGGAAGGAACCAATTTGGTTGGAACTCTGTTGAGGATATAGGCCGCAGTCAGCAAAGCATCTCCCCAATAAGAGATGGGTAGATTTGCCTGCGCCATCATGGATCTCACCATGTCTAGCAAGGTTCTATTCCTCCTCTCAAAGAACCCCATTTTGCTGTGGAGTCCCCGGAATAGTGAGTTGTCTAGATATCCCCTTTTCATCACATAACCCTTTGAACATATCGGAGAGATACTCTCTACCTCTATCCGTTCTAAGAGTTTTAATCCTTTTATCTAACGATTCTCAACCAAGCTCATGAATTTCTTAAAACATTCCAGAGCTTCGACTTATGAGAAATTAGATAAATGTGACCATACCTTGTATAGTCATCTATGAATGTGATGAAATATGACTGTCCTTTTCTAGTATGCACATTCATGGGTCCACACACATCCGAATGGATAAGTTCTAAAGGAAGAGAGGCTCTCAAAGCCTTTTTAAATGGTTTTCTAGTTGCTTTTCCCGCTAGACATGACTCACAAAGTTGGCAAATCGATAGTGAACCTTGGCCTAAGAGACCTTCTCTTGCCAACCTTGTTCATCCTATCTAAGCCAATATGTCCTAGTCTAGCATGCCACAAATTAGAATCAATACACACAGTATTTTGGCAAACAAAAGCATTACTAGAATTAAATGAATAATCAATTGTATCCAATACAATGAAACCATTATCAAGAAAACCATAACCATAAACTGTATCACCCGAGATACAAAACCAAAGAATTGTTTTCAAATACAATTCTAAAACCATGTCTTAAAAGATAAATAACGAAACAAGATTTCGCCGAATGTCCTGGAGCATACAAGACATCATGGAGTAACAGCGTCTGGCCACCTCGCAAAACTAATTTGCATGTGCCTATGCCATGAACCTCCACGCTTGAGCTGTTCCCCATCGTTATCCTTTTGCTTCCTCTTGGAATACGACGGTATTCCACGAAGCTCGAGCGTTCCCTTGTTATGTGTTCATGTCGCACTTGAATCAACAATCCACAAAGGATTTAGTTTAGCAAGCATAGTAGAACTTGTTACATAACAAGATGAGGTATAACACACAAGACATACCTCTTGCTCGGTGCAATCACGAGCAAAATGACCAAAGCTTTCGGCACTTGAAGCAAATCAAAGCTGATTTCTTCTTGCCAGCACTAGTCCCCCTTGAACGCTTGGGCCCACTCTTGTTTTTGTTCCCACCCTGGTTACTTTGCTTGGACCGCTGAGGTTGAGCTTTCTCTCTCTTGCGCTTGAAGCCTGCACTCTTACTAGTGCTAGCTTCAGCAGCAAACACATCAGTTTGAGGGGTATCGGCCAACATCCGATCCTCATCAAGCTCAAGGTGCTTGGCAGCTTGATCGAAAGTCTTGACCTCATCAGCATGAGTCAAGAAGATCTTCATATGCTCCCAAGTCTTTGGCAATGACCTGATGACTACGGAGACTTGCTCCTCATCAGTCTTCTGGCGCCCACATGCGCTCAACTCACTAATCATGTTAGACATGATGGTTATATGTTGCCTCATGGTGTGACCCTGGCGCATCTTATAACCGTCAAAAGTGAGTCCGAGCTGGCGGCCTCTTGTGGTGGAAGTCCCTCCATACTGGAACTTCACAGCCTCCCACAAAGACTTTGCAGTCCTATGCTTCTCATAACGAAGCATCAGGTCATCCCTCATGGAGCTCAGGATTGTAATCCTGGCTACCCGGTCTTTCCTCTTCCAAGCATTGTATATATCAAGGTCCCTGCGATGCTGTGCAGTGGTACCTTCCTCAGGTGGGTTCATGGTCTGGTTTATGGTCTCTAGCATATCCTGCTCTTCCAGGAGATATTGCACCTTTCGGTGCCAGAGGTCATAATTCCTCTCATTCAGCTTATCTCCTTTAGTGAGGTCAGCAACAATGCTCTTGGTAGCAGCCATTTTTCTAGAGATATTACATACAAGAATGAGTTCAATAAATCTAGCATAAAATACAACTCATGCAACAAAAATCACACTAGCATAGTCAACCTATGGGATAAGCACTTAAACCAAAAGAGATGCTAAAAAAACATTCAATCAAATTCTCATGCAAACCCACATAGACTTATACACTAACTTCATTCTGTGCAAGAAACATGATTGATAGACCCATAAATAAAAAAATAGTTTTATCAAAATAAAACATGCAATCATGTTAAAGCTATGAGGTGGTTCACACAGAACACTTCTACCTCATTAGCTCCCACTAGGCCCCATTAGGCCCTTAATGCTCAAACATCACATAGATTGTGAGCCATAGATGTCCAATAAATAGAAACACATTCAAAATTGGACAAAAAATTCAGACGGATTCTGAGACGGATCACCGTCTGACAATCCGTCTGATACAGATTCTAAGACGGCTCTCCATCTGGAATCCATCAGCCCAGACGGACTGCCGTCTCACCAGACGGACAGTCCTTCTGGCATTCTGTGACCAGACGGATTCTGAGACGGCGCACCGTCTGAGAGTCCGTCTGGCTTCTGTGACCAAACGGATTCTGAGATGGCGCACCATCTGAGAGTCCGTCTGGCTTCTGTGACCAAACGGATTCTGAGATGGCTCACCTTCTCAAGCATCCGTCCGGCTTCGTGACCAAACAGATTCTGAGATGGCGCACCATCTGAGAGTCCGTCTGGCTTCTGTGACCAAACGGATTCTGAGATGGCTCACCTTCTCAGCATCCGTCTGGTACACAGACGTCAATTCCCCATTTAACGATTTTTTTTTTCTTCTTTGAACGGAATTTTTTTCAAAAAAAACGGAAAATCACGTTTTTTTTTTTCTACAAAAATTCATCCAAAAACACATGAAAAAAATCCAACAATAATTATTAACAAAAATTATCATCATGGATTATCAATTCATGCAAATCTTCATTAGGAAAATTCACAGGGATCCTCCCACTCGGATCCGAATCAAAAATAAAGGTTTCCAAAAACCCTATCAATTCTCCCATGGGTTTCGTATTAAACCCTTGATCCTCCCATTGGATCCATACAATAAAATTAAACAATGGGGAGGAACAATAAACGTGGGAACCAATGGCTCTGATGCCAATGTAGGTAATACATCAAAAGTAATTCAATTCAATTAATTGATGGGGAAAAAATTCCTTACCTGAATTCGCTTTCCCTTACTTGAAGTATTCACAGCGGAAGTTTAGATCCACGTTCTCGTTCCACCACCAAAGGTTTACCGGCGAGATTCCTCAATCACAGGGAAAGGGAATAATATCCACAACCCAAATGCCGTGGATTAATGGAATGAAGATCAAATACTAGCAAAGAAGAAAATCTAAGCCTGCGATTCTAAGAGAGAGGGAGAGAGAGATGGAGCCGCCGTTTCTCAGAGATTCGCTCGTGCGAATGAATTACTCCGTTACTTGCTCACTAATGCGGTGGTTACTAAAATATATAACCTATTTTGTAACCGCCCTAATAGTGAGTTTCCAATATTGCCCTTGGGCATTTAATTTATTAATCAAATCAATAAATTCCAACAAATACAGTTCTGTAGTTTTTGAAATTAATTCTCTTTTGAAATTTTAAGGAGAAAATATTATTCATAAAAATATCCCAGCAAATTTTCAAGTTTCAGATTTGTTGTTACAATAGTAATATTGTAAAAGGAGTTTTAAGAAATACTCTGAATGATATCATGCCTATTTGTGGCTGAATAAAATAATGGACTATTAATGAAAAGTCATGAAGCTCGTCTTATTGGTTCTATTCCATTCCCTGAAGTGAATGCAACAATTCATGATATGTCTGAAAGAAGGCAAAATTAAAATTATGGTCATGATTGTGGAAGAGGATGAGACAAAAGACGGAATAATTACCGTCATTATTATGGAAATAAATAAGAGAATAATAAGGATTCTCAATATAACAATTCAAGGAGTGAAGATAATATTTCTTACCGATGTGGTATGAAAGCTATTAGACATGTATCTGTTATAATTCACAATATTTAATTAAGTTTTGTCAAGCCTTAATTAAAGAAATAAAAATAATGTGGAGATAAATTGGATTTTCCAAAATCATGATACTTGAACAATTTTTGCCTATTAAAGTGATGATTTTAATGGCCTCACAAATACTACACATCTAGATGCTACAAACTCTTTTGAAGATAATAGTTGAAGATTTGATTATGTAATTCTTTTATCTTCAAATCTCATCTCATATGTTAGTTTATCTTAAATTTAATCTTTTTCTTCTATAATTTTTTTATTGACTTTTTATATATCTTTTAATATATTTTGTTTCATTTTGATGAAGAATGTGAATATTCTTTTATATGCTGTGACGCATATTATACTGAGAGAAAAATATACATATTTCTCTTATTTGATGATGCGGAAGTCAATGTTCATATAAAATCGGTAGTACAACATTGATTGGAAGCTCCGAAAGAGCTAATCTATTATTATCTGGGAGATAACATTGGCTATGAATAATTCATTATTTTGTAGTAAGTCTCAAAGAAACTTATTAAGTTTCAAAGCTATTTGCCAAAATGATTATCAGATTGAGACTACAAATAATGATATAAGTAAATATCTATACAAAGGTATTAGATATTTCTCCCAATTTGTACTACACGAATATCGCATGGTTGAAACACATGCTTGGGTAAATCAAATGAACATTGATTCCAATAATTTTATTATTTGGCATGACCGGTTGGACCATACCGGATCAAGTATAATGCGAAAAATTATTGAAAATTCAATTGTCATCCATTGAAGAACCCGATCAATTAAGTAATTTTCTTGTATTGTTTGTTCTCAAGAAATATTTATTATTAAATATTCACCAGCTAAAGTTGAGATTGAACATTCTACGTTTTTGAAACGTATAGAGGGTGAAATGTATGTGCCCATTCACCCATCATGTGGACCATTCATATAATATATGATTTTAATAGATGCATCTATAAAGTGGTCACATGTATGTTCATTATGAACTCGCAATTTGGTGTTTGCGAGATTGTTTGCTCAAATAATGAGATTAAGAGCATAATTTATGAATTATAAGATAAAGACAGTTTGTCTTGATAATGTTGGTGAATTTACATCTCAGGCTTTATGATTATTGTATAACAACTGAGATCACAGTTAAATAGCCTGTTACTCATGTTTATATCCAAAATGGTTTGGTAAAATTATTTATTAATTGCCTCCAATTAATTGCTAAACCATTGTTTATGAGAACAAAGCATCATTTGTATGCATGAGGCCAAAAGGTTGTCATAAATTCTCCCTATTACAATTGGCTTATGGTCAGAAGCCAAATATTTCTCATCTTAAAATTTTTGGATGTACGGCTTACGTTCCAATTGCTCCACCACAGCGTATAAAGATGAGTCACAAAATAAAGTTGGGAATATATGTTATATATAAATCTCCTTATATAATTCAATATATTGCTAAGGATAGGAGATTTATATAATGCAATACTTGCTAAGTATTATTTTGATGAATTAGTTTTTCCAACATGAGGGGGAGAGAATAAACAGTTGGAAAAAGAGATTGATTGTATGCATTATCATTATCTCATTAGATCCTCGAGATCGAGCAATCGTGAACTTGAAGTTCAAAGGATAATGCAATAAATATTATAAATCAACTGCCAGATTTGCTGACCTGCTAAGAGTTACTAAATCTCATATTCCAGCTGTAAATGCTCCAATTAGAATTGATGTCCCAGCAGGATAATCTATCAATGCAAATGAAATTAAACCACGTTTAAAACGTGGAAGATCAATCGGTTCCAAGGATAAAATCCTAGAAAATGAAAGGAGCAAATGATCAAGATGGTCATAATATGGAGACAATTGATTATGAAGATCCCAAAGACATAACTTTCTATAAAACCCCGCAAGAGGTTCAGTACCCAAAAATAATGAAGAGATCTCGATTAGTTATGTCATTGCAGGAAAAAGATGGAACCGAAAAGATAAAGTTGTCGACAACATTTTTGCATATTATGTTATTGTTGAAATAATACATCAAGACGAGGATCTTGAATATAAATTTGTTGATGAATATAAATCAAGAAATGATTGGCCAAAATGTAGAGACGCAATTCAAGCAGAATTGAATTCGCTTAAAAATTAAAGTTTTTGGACCTGTAGTCCAACATCTGAAGGTATAAAGCCAGTGAGGTACAATTGAGTTTTCTGCGAAAAATGAAATGAGAAAAAAATAATAAAATCGTGATATATAAAGCATGAATTATGGCACAAGAATTTTCACAGATGCTTGGCATTGATTACATGGAAACATGTTCTCTTGTGGTGGATGCAATCACCTTCAGATATCTTATTAATCTGGCAGTATATGAAAATTTTGACATGCGTCTAATGGATATTATTACAGCCTATTTATATGGCTCACTCGAGTGTGAAATATATATGAAAATCCCTGAAGGATTCAAAATGCCTGAAGCACATAAAAATTCCTAGGAAGTTTGTTCAATAAGGCTTCAGAGATGATTATGACATATATGATATAATCTCCTTAGTGGATATTTACTAAATGAAAAGTATAAAAATGATCCAATTTATTACTGTGCCTTTATTAAAGGATATGGATCTAATTTTAGTAAGTATATATGATGATGATTTAAATATCATCGAAACTCTGAAGAGTTTCCAAAAGCAAGAGATTATTTTAAGAAAGTTGAAATGAAAATCTTGAAAAGACAATGTTTTGTTTTGATTTGTAAATTGAGCATTTGACGAATGAAATATTCGTTCATCAATCAACTTATATAAAGAATATTTTAAAGAGATTTTATCTGGATAAAATACATCCATTGAGTACCCCAATGGTTGTGAGATTGCTCAATATAAAGAAATATTCATTTCGACCCCAAGAAAACAGTGGAGAATTTATTGGTTCTGAAGTACCATATCTTAGTGCAATTGGGGCATTAATGTATCTTGCTGATAATACACAATCGGATGTAGCATTTTCTATAAGTGTATTAACAAGATTTATTTATTCTCCAATACGAAGGCACTGAAATGTTACAAAACATATATTTCAGTATATTCGAGAAATTATTGACATGATATTATTTTATTAATGTGGATATCAACTCACTAGTTTTGCAGATGCAGGATATTTATCTAATCTACATAAAACTATATCTTAAACATGCTATTTATTTTCAAGTGAATGTTAGCTATTTTATATTTGGTTAAGATCAATGATACAACACATTCATGAAGCATGCAGTCTTCTACTAGAAGAAGGAATTTCAACAATATTATATGAAAATTATGCCGCATGCAAAGCTCAATTGAAGGGATGATACATCAAAGAAGATAGAACGAAGCATATTTCACCGAAATTCTTCTTCACTCTTGATCTTCAATGAAATGGTGAAATATATGTTCATTGAATTCGTTCAAGTGATAACTTGACAGGTTTATTTATTGAGGCGTTGCCTACTTCAAATGTTGAGAAGTTGGTATATGATAATGGAATGTACGTATTCAAAGATACTCAATGATGTTATCATCGGGGGAGTAAAATACGTGTTGCACTCTTTTTCCCTTAACCAAGGTTTTGTCCCACTCGGGTTTTCCCGGTAAGGTTTTTAATGAGGCAGCTACCAATACGTATTATTTAGATATGTATACTCTTTTTCCTTCACTAAGATTTTTTTCCCACAGGGTTTTTCTTAGTAAGGTTTTAACGAGGTACATTATCTATTGATGGACATCCAAGGGGGAGTGTTATAAATAATATTTATTATGGATGTCCATTACCCCAAAGAGATTGTACTTCCAATTGAAGATCTCAATTACCTCAGGATGTAATATTGGTGAAGATCACAACCATCTCATTACACAATATTGGCAGTCAATATTTCCATTCTATGCACCTTCTATCTTGGGCGGCAATCTATGTTTCCATATCAAGAATATCTTATTGTGTGCAAAAATCATATATTGTATTTCCATATCAGAGTAGATGCTCCTTCTACTATAAATATGTAATGCACTCAACTGAATGAATTATTTCTGATTGAACTCATCTTGTCTTTCTTCTTTGTATCTAATATATTTTCTCTTTATTTTATAACATGTATTTTGTTTTTCTTCACACAAATATCCTATTTCTTATGTAATCATAGATTTCAGTATTCAAAAACAATATAAATGTTTTAGGATGCAAACAATTTCTCAACTAGGAAGAGAAACCAAACATGAATTTTACCATACAACCCCTTCACCTCCTAGGTTTTTGTATTTCCAAGAATAACATTTTAGATATAATTTCATTGCTTGCGAACATGAATTTTACCATACAACCCCCTCACCTCCTAGGTTTTCTAATTTTCATGAATAACATTTCAGATATAATTTCACTGGTCGCTATAGGAGGAAGACAGCAGGCCAAAGTTGGTCGGAAAACAAAGGAACTCACTTTATTAATCATCGCGAAGGTAGAAAATGGTGGGCTTCGCCGGTTCTGTGATCTCCACCGTCCCTTCAAGCATCTTGGTCACCTTCCCCATTGAAGGTCTCATCTCCGCTTTATCTTGGACGCACCACATCGCAGTCTTCACCATTCGATCCACCATCTCAAAATGAGCCCTGCTATCATAACTGTTCTTGATCCTATCGTCCAATAAATGTTCCACATTCATCTCTTTATACACTTTCTCAAATGCCCATCTCGGATAATAACATTCTTCACTATCAACCGACGATCTGGTGAACTCATTGTTTCTGATTCCACTCACAATCTCCAACAAAACCATTCCATAACTATAAACATCAGCTTTAGCTGTGATGGGTTCCATCTTCACCCATTCAGGCGCCAAGTACCCTCTTGTTCCTCTGATCCTTGACATGGACACATGGTCTTCCTTCTTGGTCAGCTTGGAAAGCCCAAAATCTGAAACTTTAGGGCAAAAATCCTCTTCAAGAAGAATATTCTCTGGTTTGATGTCGCAGTGAAGAACCCATTCAAGACACTCTTCGTGAAGGTAAGCAATGGCCCTGGCTACACCTTGAGCAATCCTGTATCTCATGTTCCAATCAAGCGTTGGCCTTGGGTCATCGCTGTTGGAGCGGAAGAGGAATTGAGCAAGAGACCCATTTGGGATATATTCATAAACAAGCATCCTCTGTTTCTTCTCTGCACAAAATCCCCACATTCGAACTAAATTAAGGTGATGCATTCTAGCTATGATTGTAACCTCAGCCCAGAACTCAGCCTCGCCGCTGGCAACATCTTTAAGGCGCTTCACGGCAACAATTCGATGATCAGGGAGTTCGCCTTTGAAAACCACACCATACGCACCGCGTCCGATGACATTGGAGAAATTATTTGTGGCTGTTTTGAGCTCTGCGAAGCAGAACCGTTTGGGGCCTCCCGTGTGTAAGAGCTCAAGACTTACCACCTTAGCCATGCCTCTGTATTTGATGTATTTCTTGAGGAAAGCCCAGAATGAGAAGAACCCAATCAGGAATTCAATTGCAAAGAGAGTGGAGAGAATCACAATATGCGTAGTTGTGGTTTTTGATTCCGTAGGTGGGGAAGGAAGGCTTATTAGAGAAGGGCAGATTGTGTCTACCTGGGTTTGCATACTTACAAAATTTGTAATCTCACCTGTAGTTTCGTTATCTGATACCCGGAGAAACATGGAGATCTCGCTCACAGGCGACCAATAGCCATAGATGAGTCGATCAACCAGTGTACAACTCAGTGTACCATCGAATTTGAATGCAAAGCCAAGGCATGTTGAGTTGTTAATACAAGCAGATCTACAAGCAGTGAAATTGGAAACTTGTATTGTTTTCTCCTTATCCTCATCATCATAATCCACGAAATCCAGCTTCAGAAATCTGCTATCCCGTTCTTTTAATGGAAATCTCCTTTCGCAGACTTCGCCGGCAGTGCTGTTGCTCACTCTGAATCCCGGCGGACAAACACAGTAAGTGGGATTTGAGCCATTCTTGGTCATACATACATAGTTCTCTCCACATTTTCCATGGATCGAACAGAGCTCCTGTATCGCTTGCCAAACCACCTTCCATGAACCTAAAACAGGGTCAAGGCTATAAACCCTGAGGTTACCATCATCGTCAAGTGTCAATCGATGCAACCATGAAGAACCCAGATCAGCTGGTAGCCATGAAGTCGCATCATCAACCTTTGTAATGTTCCCATCTGAGGTTAACATGTTAAAAACATGTTCACCCCAGTAACTGGAAGAATTGAAAACCAATTTCGAGGAGTTCACAAACATGTAATTCCCATTCTTGGAAACTAACACTGTCCCGCTTATGCTCTGGTTAGGGAGAATCGTATCTGTTGGATATTTGAAGCTGCTCCAATTACCAAAAACCAAGTTTCCACTTTCGGTAAGGACCAGAGCTGCATCAGCAGAGTTGTCAACTGCTGTGGGTTGCCATAAGTTCTTCCCTGAAGAGTCGTTGAGTTCAAGAATGCCAGATGAGGAGATGAGCAGAGAGGAAGAACGGGTCACTGTTGAATTGTGGTTAAGTGACCATACAATGGTTAGATCGGAGCTGTTTTGGTACCAAACTGCAAAGATGTAGAGGTTTTGATTATTGGTGGGTAATGGCCGGAACCCAGCTGCGAAGGTTGAATTGTTTGATGTAAGTATTCGGTTCAAGCTTGGCGACCACGGCGAGTAAGAGGCGCTGAAGGAGGAAAGCTTCTCTTTTTGTGGTTGTGCTGTTGACGGGAAGAAACTGGAGATAAGAAGGATAGCGAAGAATACGAGAAATGGGAAGCGGAGAGCCATGGTTTCTGGTGATTCCGTGGTGGTAAGCTGGAGAGCTAAGTTTATAACAGCAGAGTTGACCTGACCCGGGAACCATACGTAATAAGAAAATGCTCATGCCACAGCTAGGTCGTTATTCCTTTTCACGTGTAAACGGATTGGATTCAAGGTTGCATACACCACTAAAACTGTGCGATCAGGATCAAGTGAAAATTATCGTTCTTGAATTGGATTATCATCAGCCCTTTATAAGAAAAAATATATTGAATAGTATTTTATTTTAATGAAGTAAATTTTTATCTAGTTATTATCTGATTGGTAATTCAATTATCCGAAACCAAACACCGGTTTATGATGATAAGAGTATGAAATGAGATATAGGAAGCCAAGAGTCATGGCTTCTGGTTATTCTGTGGTTGGTGAGTGGAGTAATTTGGATTCATTTAATGTGCTAAATTGTCAGCAAATACATCTCAACTGAGATCTTGATCCGATGGTTTACTGCCTCTCGTTAAGAATTCAACGCGCTTACTGAAGCAAAATCAGAGTCGGAGGAACAGCAGAATTGACCCTTGACCCACAACTCTGCGTAAATACAACACGTGATGTAATTAAGAAAATGCCGACATCACAGTCAGTTACGTGTACAGCCTTCTTACTAAAACCTAGAACCTTTCCCGCGATGGGAGGAAATGCAACTCTAATGTGATGCATTGCTTTTTACACCATTGGGATTGGTGCAAAAAATGTAGATCGGTAGATCAGATAAAAAAATATTCTTTCTACCAGAAAATGATAAAAATTATTCTTCTTTAGCGGATGTTATTTGATGAGCCTTTGATATATATATATATATATATCAGTTGTTTCTCACCGTTGATTTATATTTCATTTAATCCAGAAAATGTAAACTTTTATGTTTTTCCTTGTTTAAAATGATTACTGGGAAGCTATTTTAATTACTCTCGACCTGATTTGTCTAGAGTGGAATGCTAGAAGATTTGAGAGGCTGCGGAAGTTGTTTTTATAGAATCTTCTATGCTGTTAATAAAATAAACATAAAGAAGATTCGATCTAATACAACATTTGTGTCTATTGTATTGAATCATAGTGGTTACTAAAAGAAATATATTGAATCAAACTGAGACAAGAAAAGATGCAGATAAGAGTTTTCTAATCTTATTTACATAAAGAAAAAATGCACAATATTATTGATGCATAAAAAGGAATGTGGAGTCGGAGACGAAATGTACACAACCGCATAAGTTGTTTTCATGGTAAAAAAATTCTTTAAAGCTTGACCAGAGTCAAAAGAGTCTATGATGACAAATAGAAATAGGATAGGATAGGATTGAAAGCTAATTTCAAGGAGAAACTGGGATCTAATGGAAGTTTAGTATTATTCAGGTGGGCGTGGAAGTTGAATCTCGATAGTAGTTTACATGGGAACTTGGACAATGAAGGGGGTAGGTAGACTCGCAACAACACTTACTTTCTAGGGTTTTTATACTAACATTTTTGCAAGGGTTGAAGCACTAATGAGAGATTTAGAATAGGCTGGAACTAAGAATTGACAATTTGTGGGTGTTCCACTTCCATCAATCAAGCGGAGGCAGATCCGTGGATTCCCTAGCTATTAATTCTTCAGTGATGGAAAAATATTCAGGGGTACTTAAAGAAATTAAATTGAAAATATTGCATTGTTATCATGAAGCAAAATCCATTGCAGATTATTTGGCAAAATCAGCGACGTAATATCGATAAAATATGAAAGAGAGATCGCCAAAAATGAAAACAAATGTTACTAGAGATAGATGTAGCAAGACAGCCTCAGCGTTCCTTTGATATCAAAGACAATCCTTCCTTTTGTATCATAAAGTACTTTATTTTTCTTTCTTTAGTTCTTTTTAACTTAATAAAAACAACCTTTAGCGAAAGAGGAAAAAAACTTTAAACTTAAATTTTCTTTTAAAAGAGACTACAGAATGAATACTTTAGATTTAGATCCAAACCCGATTGAAGGTGACTTTACCTCGAACTTGCTCAACTTGATGTCCCTTGAGGGATTCTATGAGCCCCCCTGGATTATCACTTCAAAATAATTCTCATTTCAAAAACTTTCTTTATGCGTAGGGGTGTAAACAGTGTAGTTTGGGACCGTTTCGGGCTGAAAAACACCTAACTCAAACACGGCCGATTAACAAAATGACAGTTCGGACCGGTTTCAGTTTGGTGCAGTTTGGGTTCGGGCTAACTAATAGTTTAGGCTAACGGTTTAGATTAGGGTTGATTAACGGTTTATGGTGTGTAAAAAAAATAACAAGAAGAAACAATTGAGCATCCTACAACAAAAGCGAAAATTATATGGAAAGCAAAGTTGCTATTGGTCAATTTACATTAAAAAAAAAAACCCACCCATTCTATACAATCAATAACCTAGATATTAAGTAGTAAAATAACTATTTGATCTTTAAATTCATGCTTAGTTTTTTCAATTGTCTATACCAACTATCTAATGGTAATATATGATTCAAATACTATTTAATGTAAAATTACAAAATGGGTTATAACGGGTTGCGGTTTGGTTTCGGGTTGGTGCGGGCTCTACAACACTCAGCCCAATTACTGCTCATTAAGGTTCGGGTTATAACGGGCCGGTGAGGTTTGGTTTTAACGGTTCGGGCTATGAATTGACACCCCTACTTATGGGTGTCAATTGGTACGGATTTCGGTAATTTGATATGGTTTCAATACGGTATCAACTTTGAATACTGAAAATTAAAATCGTAATGTACTTGGTATGGTACGGCTTCGATATTAAATCGATGCGAGAAAACGGTTTAAACACGATATCTAGTGCGATACAAATTTGGTACGAACAAACCAATGCTACTTTTTTGTCATTAATTCATTAAGATTCTAATAAAATTGTGATCAAACAATCAATATGATATGATATTAACAGAGACAGAGCAAGTAAATCCAAGAAAAGAAGTGAAGGACGAAACGAAAAATTGAAACAGAAAAATTAGGCATAGAGTAAAAGTAAAGTGTTTTAATTGTAAAATTATATTTAAATCCCTAAATTTGGTACGGTACCAATTTAGTACATGCCAACAGCATGAGTACCTGAAACTGGAACCGTATCGAATTTTAAACGGTGCTATGATGCAGTTTTAGACAGCGCGGTTCGATACAGTTAAACGGTTTCTATAACGCAATTGACACTGGCCTCCCCCCTCCTTTTTAAAAATTGTTCCTTTTAATTTTCGAGGTAATGTAGTTTTGGTCTTTGGAACACTAGACCTGTTATTTGAAGCTGTTTCAAAATGCATCAATGTCCATTTTTAGGCCTTTTAATTTTGAGTATGGATCCTTTATTAACATGAAGAAGAAATTTCTCAACCCATATGATTAGATTATTAACATGTATTTGATCTCAAAGCAAAATCTTTTTTAAATAAATTAGTTAAAATAGAACTTAGCAGTATTAGTTATCATTGCTAAAAACAAAAGATCTTTCTACGAAAGAGAGAAGGAAAAAAAGAAGAAGAAGAGAGTACCAGCGAGAAGGTCTTGCTTTGAAATTGGACATGTATTAATAATCCATGTTTGTAAAGGATGTAGCATCTTTTAATTCAACAAAATGCAACATTGTAGAGCTGTCAAAGCCAAGGGCTTTTTTTGTATCAATTCTTATTATCTATTTTGCCTATTTAAAAGAAATGATCACAAACCCTTTTTTTATAAAACATGAAAAATTATTGGGTAAATATCACTTACCTCCCCTCTTACTTGGGCAAATAGCACTTACACCCCCTCTTAGTTGGATAATATCACTTACCTCCCCTCTTACCTAGCAAATATATCAAACACCTCCCCTCTGTTAACTTTCTCGGTTAAATTTAACTTTTACCGTTAAATGTTTTTCTAAAACCCCAAACTACCATTGGCTAAAAATATTCTTTATTTTAAACCCTAAATTGTCGCAATTATACTAACAGTTAAAATACTAAATTATCCTCAATTAAAATGATTACTAAAAACCAAAACTAAAACCCAACTTATCTTTAATTATTAAAAGCCCAACATTGCCTTTTTTCTTTCTAATCAAACAATTAAAAAAACACATACTACTATCAAGTAAAATTAAAAATGCAATTAAAAAAGATAGGGTATGTTTATAAAATTAAACACGTACTACTATTTTGGGTTTTTTTTAATTGTTTGAACATTAAAAAAAAAAAAAAAAAAAGCTATGCTGGTTTTTTAATAACTAAAGATAATTTGGATTTTGGTTTTGGTTTTTAATAATTATTTTAATTGAGGGTAATTTAGTATTTTAGATGTTAGGGTGATCACGGCAATTTAGGGTTTAAAATAAAAAATATTGGTGTTTGATATATTTGCTAGATAAGAGGGGAGGTAAGTGATATTATCCAACTAAAAGGGGGTGTAAGTGCTATTTGTCCAAGTAAGAGGGGAGGTAAGTGATATTTACCCAAAATTATTTGGTTACTTTTGTCGAGAATAAATTATTTAATGAAAAATAAGTTTGGTATGTCAAAATAAAAAATTTATAATAAAAATTGAAAACAGATTGCTAGGGTTTGGGAGTAAAAAAAATGAAAAAATAATAGGGTTCTCATAAAAAAAAATGCATACTTACTAACATACCTTCAATTTGGAGTTGGATTTTTAAGTGTGCAAAATAAATAGAAAAAATTATATTCTTTAAACAAAAATAGGATTTGTAGTGGATACCATAAAAAAAAATGTCAAACAATGAGAAAATAGGATTTATAGTGGATACCATACACATAAAAAAAATAAAAAATGTCAAATAATGAGAATGATAATTGATACAAAAGAGGCCCTAAAAGTAATTGTTTCTTTGAAGATACACCTTCCTTTATATAAGAATTATTTTTTCGTTTTAGGAAAAAAATTATAGAGAGCTCTGAATGATGGTGAAAATCTTTCATTGGAATGTAAAGCTTCTATGGCGGGAACTAGGAAGAGTGACCTGAGAAAATCTCAAGGGGTTGGTTCAGTTCGTAAAGACAATGTGATGCGTCCAAAATCTGCTCAGCCCTTGGATCTCCACGTGATGTCCTGCAAAACGAAAGCGTCAGATGTGGCCCGACCGTTGGGGTCGGGAGTCCACCTCCGAAGGCTAAGTCAGTTGATGAACTTAATCACAAACGGCTCGCTAGAAGGGCGAGCTAAGAAATGAAGAAGCTGGGAAAGGTGATCTAGATAGCAAATCGCGGATAGTTTAGGTCTATCAGTATGTATCTGAACCTGAGTCTCAGATAGTATTCTTCTTGATCGATTGATCCGTCCCTCACCCTGTATGGTAGTGAGGTTTATATAGAGTGTACCTTCGAATCTCCTTCGTTGGATGCACTTGAGCCTTCTTCGGGTAGTCGTTGGATCTTATCAGTTAGATCCGTTGAGCGATAGACTTCTACTAGTTTGGGCTAGTAGAGGACTCCTGAGATAACCTTTAGGTTATGCGATAGTTATCCCTTCGATAATGATTATCCGCAGCCGTTAGTTTGAGTCTGCCATCATCAGGGTGATTACCCTAATCCATAAGTAAGATTAGGTTATGCGATAGTTATCCCTTCGATAATGATTATCCGCAGCCGTCAGTTTGAGTCTGCCATCATCAGGGTGATTACCCTAATCCATAAGTAAGATTAGGGCATGCTTGTAGCCGAATAAGCTTTCTTCTTCAGCAAGCCATCTTCCGGATCCGGTTCGCTCGGGAGCGATTCGGTTTTCTCCGTCTCGACCGGGGTCGAGGGTCGGACCAGGTATGAATCCGGTCGGATCATAAACTCTTCATATCACGAGCCCCCCAGACCAAGCGTTTGGTCGATCCCGAGGGCTTGGTTTTTAACTGGGTTCGTCGTCAGGTGATGATCTCTGCGTGCTTCATTAAATGTCAAATCACATTTAATGCGGTGGTCACTTTTCCTCGAGCGTTGTGAGTGTAAGGCCATATATCTCGTTGCAGTTGATTTGTCGTGGCTCACGTCATCCAAGCGACGGTTTCCGAACGCCTATTTCGGATTCGTGAGTTCAAACTTTCAAAACGTTTTTCAATCTTGATCGTTGATTTTGAATTAATCTCGATCGTTCAGATTCCCGAGCGCTCGTGTGGGAGTTTTAAAAGCGGTTCGTTGTCTTCGTAGGTTTCATTCTTCCTGTCTGGAATTTGAACCTTTGTTGTCTGCTTCACGCCTTCCTGCCCTCAAGCTTCCGTCTCACTGAATCAGTAAGTTTACTTGGTCTTTTTCCTTTTGTAGTTTACTGAAACGAGTAATGGCGGACGATAGGGCTTCTTTAGTACCCCATGTTGGTAATAGCGGTGATGCTTTTGCTTCTCCTGCTCCTGAACAGTCGGATAGTGATAACAAAACCCTAACCGTCCTCCGCGCAGGAGTTCGCTGAAGTTTCTCAAAAGGTTTTGAAAGAAAAACCGAAACTTCTCCTGTCCTTCTCGAGTCTGGATCTTCCAAGATTGTCGAGTCTTCTAGGCAACCTCAAACCTCCGGGTCCAATGGTGGACCTGGCTCTGTTCCCTCCATTTACAATGAGGAAACCCTTCTTTCAGCTGTCCAAGATTTTGATCTTCCTTCCTCATATCGAGTTAGGGCTCCCCACCCCGATGAGAGGGTTGATTCATCCCTTTCGGGTGAATTTTCTCTGTATATAGATGCACTTTGGAAAGCGGGGTTCGCTTTCCCTTTTTAATCCTTTGTTCTCCGTAGTTTTGAATCACTGGAACATTTGTCCCGGAATGCTCCTCCCCAATAGCTGGCGTCTCATCGTCGGCTTCTTGGGTTTGTGTTTTGAGCTTGGCATTACGCCATCTCTTTTTCTTTTTGTACATTTTCATGTTCTTTCTATCTCCCATCCTCCCGGATGGGTCTTTCTTTCCAAACGCAATAAGGCTGATCTTGATTGGAGGGGTAGCATCCTTGTCAAAGGAACTTGCCCTTCTAACCACAAAAGATGGCGCGAACGATACTTTTTCTGTCGAGCGCCTTCATCAGATCTTAACTTCCCAACCGCCTGGAGGAGGTTTACTTCTTCGTCCGAGAGTAACCGGGGCCTTCCCTTATCCAGAGAAGACGAGGCGGCCATCAGGAAGATCAAATCCATTCCGTGGTATCAAGAGATACATGGATATGAAGTGGAGTATAACTCCATCCTTCAATACTAGGGCTTGGCTCATTATGAGCTTCTAACCATCATCCTTTGATTTGGCTGAAGTGATATGTTTTGAATTCGACTCTTGTCCTTCTTCTTTGCGGTGCCTCCCCGGGAATGAACCCCGAAGCTGCGGGTGAAGGCCGCTAGGGCCGTTGTGACAGCCGAGCAACGATCGCCCAGGGTCTTGACCGTAGATCAAGAGGCTTCTCTTCCCTCTCCCGACCCCTCTTATAGGGGTATCAGGAATATCAGGCCTGTAGCTGATGCTTCGGGTAAAGGGAAGAAACCAATGGTGGAGAGGGCTAATGTCTCTTCCTCCGCCCGAACCAAGAGGAGGCATGACACAATTGATGCTCCCTCCAATAAAAAATCCAAAGCTTCGACGGATGGTGATGAGGTCTTCATCCCCCAGGTGGACCACGAAGATGACCGAACGGGGTTACTCGGGATCCCGAGAAAGCTGCAGAATGGAGCTCCCTCAGTCTTGCTCCTTCTGATCGCCAGGAGTTTGAAGCCCTGGATGACACCTCCCTTGTTAGTCAATCTACAAGGTACCGGTCTTCTTGATTACTTATGTTTTCATAATTTCTTATGACTTCTTCTGATATCTTCCGTCTTCCCGGGGAATCTTGTGTTGAGCTTTTATCAACACATGGAAGCATTGAGCCGGGTTGGTCGCACCAGCTCCTTGCTTGCAAACTTGTGAAGAGAAATTGGCCAAGGCCAATTCCGAAATAGACCAGGTGACTGCAGCTACCGTGGAGCTGCAGAAAAAGCATGAGGAAGAAGTGATCTCCCTCAAGGAAGCCCTCGAAGCTTCGAAAATTCGTGTCACTGCTGCCGAGCGCGAGGCCAGGAAGCAAAAGGCAGCTGCCACGTTGTTTGGTGACAGCCTTGAAATCAAAAGTAGGGAGCTCGAAGAACATCTGAAGTTGGCGATCCCTAGCAAGCTTTGAGCATATAAAGCCGAGCTTCGGAAGGAGTGCATTCGGAAATACCCGAACAGCGTACCTTTCTCCGAGTTGCTAGGTCTCTACAACATTCAAGCTTATCGCATGGGTCAGAACGACGTTTGGGAGCAAATCCTTGGAACGATCCCTGACTTCGACACTGCTCCTTTTCGTGAGGTATGCCACCAAGAGGTCTTCGGGAAAGTTGGTATGGATCTCCCGGACTGGGCTCAGGAAGAAGATGATCCTTTTCCAGCTGACCCTCAATATGAGGCATACCCTGAATGACGAGCCGGCACTTCCAGGAGGAGAAATCACAAGCCGAGTCTCAAGTTGTTGCTGTAGAGGACTCAGCCGATGCCACTCTTGAGGAAGGCTCTTCTCATGGTCTGAGAAAAGTCCTCCCGACCAGGGTCCCTCAGGCAACAATGAAGAAAAGGCTTAGGGTTGTCCTTTTGTAAAGATTTACCCTCAATTTAATGAATAGACATTTCTTTTTTCATGTTGGCCTCTAAATTTCCCCGTCTCCTGCCGAAATCTTGCCTTGAATATCAAAGTATTAATGATAAAACTTATCACTTAACTTTTCATTCCTCGCCGAATAATAATCTTGTAGAAATATTGTGAAGATGCGTTTCGGGAAGATGCATTAATCTTCCCCACTACTTCATTTATTGCAAAGTCCGCACGTTTCCCTTCTGCGAAGTTCAAACGTTTTCCTGCTTTTGTATACCATTCACTGTTTCCAATGAATCGGAAATACATCCGTTATTTTAATGGCATTGCGATGATTGGAGGTATCTCTGCATCAGGTGCTCGCTTCCACATGTTTCCATGTGGCATCCCTTCGACCGTCGATCTTGCTTTTTGCGGATTTCGAAGCGTCATTTCGATGCTGGTCGTCGGTTGTCCTTAGCCTTCAACCGTCGTCTTATACCTGAGGCTATTTAAAGCCTTCGTGGGTACTCTCCATCTATCCCGACTTCGCAAGTTAGATTTGCTAAAGTGCCAAAGCAACCTTTCGTCCTTCGGCCTGCTTCCGTATTCCTCGTACTCCAACAACAGCTCTATCCACTTCTGAACAAGTGAGTTTTTTGATTACTCATCTCTTTCCCCACTTCCCCCCTGAGTAAACTGCACAGTAGTTAAACTTGGGGTTTAGTTTGTTGGTTTGTCAGAAGCTGGAGAAAACTAGGGTTTCCCCACTTTGTTCTTTGTCGTTTATTTACTGTCTTGATACGGCTGGTTTTTTTTGTTGTTGTTTTGCATAGTGGCTCCCAAGATCAACCCGAACTTTATCGAGCAAAAGCTTGCAAGAAAATTGTTCCGTCGGTGGTGGTTGGGGCCGGTGCGGTGGTTTCAGCTAGTGAATCCTCCAAGCGTAAGGCGGCTGCTGGCGGTGAATCTTCAAGTCGATTCCCGCAGTTTCTATTGATGCCGTCCCTGCGCCTCCTTTGCCCGAAGTGATCGCTCGTCTTTCCCGGGAAGATCTTGATCACTCCGTTGCCGATGGTGCTTGCTTGGCGCTCCTGCTAGTGAGCTTTGTTGGTGAGCTTTGTTGGTGCACCCCCGAAGGAGACTCTTCGGGCATCCGAGGCAACTATGTTGGCGTCGATGAAGGTGTGGTCCCAGCGGGTGCTGCTCCTATTTCTAACTCTAGTGCTTGTTTGGCATCCTCCTCCTCTCCTTCGAGTTGGAGGATTTTGCCACTAGGAAGCGCCGTCGGGTGACAAGTGATGAAGCTCATCCTTCTCTTGGTGTAGTTCATCCTTCTCATCCTTCGCTGAATTAGTGTCAAACGAGTTTGTCGAGAGCGTTGGAATGGTGTCTTGCTGCTCGAATGACTTCGAGAGCGCGGTTCTTTCCAAACTTCCGGATGAAGTCTTTACGAAGTCACTTGGGTGATGTAAGTCTTTCTTCATTATTCTCGATTCTGAAAAATTACTTTTACTGCTCCTCGCTAACTCGGAAGTTGTTTGCGGGAGTCTTCTTTGGTAACTTCCACAACCAAGTGGAAGCGGTTACTAGACTCGATGGGGTTGAGCAATGAAGTTTCTAGGCTTCGGGAAATCTCTGAAGCTAAAGATGTTGAGATTGCTCGCCTTCGGAATCTAGCTTGGGAGGTGGCGGGGAGAAAAAAAATCGATGATTGGTCGTCTTCGGTCGGACTTGGATGATGCCGGGGAGAAGATCCGGCGGCTGGAGCGAGCAGTTGGAAAGTCGGGAGCCAAAGGATGCGAAACGTTACACGAAAGGCAAGTTGTCGTTCCTTTGCCCGAATCCCTTCCAACTGATGTTCGCAGAGCCTGCGTCTTCAAGTATTTACACAGTAAGCCCTTTGTTGATATGCTGAATGCTTATAACTTGCAGGCGTACCGGGATGGTGAGAACGAAGTATGGGAATCAATATTAAGGAAGGATCCTCATTTTGATACGACTCCCTACGGTCTTGTTTGCCATCCTGAAGTATTTACCGACACAGGTCTTTCTCCTCCCGATTGGACCAAGGATAAGATTGATCCTCCACCTTCCGATCCGGATATTATGCAATATCTGGAAGATTCTCTGTTTATTCTCCGCTAGAAGAAGTCAATTATGACGAGCTTGTCTTGAATGCGAATTTGGTCGAGGACCATTCTTCTCCTGGACAAGCTGGACAAAGAGTATGAAATTGCGGAGGATTTTATGCATACCGAAATATTTTTGTAATCCTCATTTCTTCTCTTCTTTTCCTTGTATCCCCACCAATGGTTGACTCATATGTTTGTTCTAGCAAAGTCGCGTCGATCTTGTATAACTTGTTAACAGTCACCTGTAATGACTTTCTTCTTTGATCAGAGATTGTATCCAGCTCTTGTAATTGTTTTGATACTGGCCTCTTTGGATCTTTTGAAGAAATAAGAAATTACTTTATCTTGAACTTTGCTAGCCACTTGAATCGCCGTTGTATTAGGTCTTAGTTGTCTAAAACAATGCCTTTACTTAAGGATTTCCGGAGAAATACAATAAGTCTGAGAAGGAACTCACTCGGGTTTTAAACCGATGCCTTTACTTAAGGATAATTCAAAAATTCAATAAGTCTCGAAGGAACTCACTCGGGTTTCAAACCGACACCTTGCAAAAGGAACTCACTCGGATTTTCATCCGATGCCCCGACTTAAGAAAGTTCGAAAAATTTCCATAAGTGTTGAAGTGTTGAAGGACCCATACGAATTTTCATCCGGTGCCTTATAGTTGGATCTTGAACTTGAATGTGGTGTATGATGCCCCCCAATCAAAAGATAGTTTGTTGAAAGCCAAAAATTGCATTGATTGAGTTGAAAATGATTACATCGCGAACAAAATTGAAATCATCCTCAAGGATAAAACTTTTTGAGATGCCTAGCATTCCACGAACGATCCAACTCTTTACGGGAATCGATGTTCTTCAGCTTTGTAAGCTCTGAACCGACCGGTTTCACAACCATATAAGGTCCTTCCCAGGAAGGGTCCAACTTTCTCTGGTGACGCGGGTCGGAAGCTAGGGTATTTCTCAACACCAGATCTCCGGCTAAGTACCGACGATTCTTCACTCGAGTATTATAATGAGACGCTATCCTTCTTTGATAATGTTGAGTTCGTGCTATTGCCTTTGCCCGAACTTCGTCCAACAAATCAAGACTATCAAGCAGTCCTTGTTCATTTGCTTTTTCCTCGAACTCACGATCCCGTAACGTCCCCGCCATTATCTCCCACAGGTGCCAATGCTTCGGATCCATATGCCAACCTGAATGGAGTTTCTCCTGTGGGTGTTCGAACCGTAGTTCAATAAGCCCACAGTACATTATGTAGTTCTTCGACCCAAGAAGCTTTGTCAGCTTCGAGTCTTCTCTTTATTCCTTCCAGTAGCGTTTGGTTAGTAACCTCTACCTGGCCATTGCTTTGGGGGTATGCCACTGAGGACATACGATGCTCGATCATATATGTTCCATAGAATTGCTCAAATTGTGGACGGTCGAGCGAGTACCATGGTCGATGACAATAATCTTTGGAATCCCAAAGCGATATATGATTGATTCAAGCACAAATTTCTCCACTTTTTTCTCGGTAATGGTGTCGCCGGTGCAGCGCTTCTACCCATTTTGTGAAGTAATCAATTGCTACTATCAGATATTCCCGTCCGCCTAATGCCTTGGTGAATTTGCCCATGATATCAATTCCCCACATTGCAAAGGGAATGGGATTTAGAATTGAAGTCATAGTTTCCGCCGGGCGCTTTGATCTTTGTAGCATGAATTTGGCGGTTACTACATCGACGAACGTAGTCCATAGCAGCCTCTTGGATCTTAGGCCAATATAACCCAAGTCTTAGAATTTTGTGGGCCAGGGCTCGGCCACCCATGTGAGCTCCACAAATTCCTTCATGAACTTCAGCCAAAGCTGATTTTGCTCCTTCGGGGCCTATACATCTCATAAGGGGTCCAGCATAAGATCTTTTGTATAGTCTCCCATTCTGAATGACAAATCTAGCTGATCGAATCTTGATCAACCTTGCCTCCACTGGATCTTCGGGTAATTTGTCATCCCTTAGATATTCGATTATCGGATCCATCCAGCAACGTTATGCTTCAATATAAGAAATTTCTTTCTCATGATAACTTGGAAAAGTTATCTCTTCAATGTAGACCGAAGGGTCTAGATTCTTTTCCTTGGCATTGGCTAGTCGGGATAGCTCATCTGCCACTAAATTTTCATTCCTCGAAATCTGAGATATCTTCAAATTCCGAAGTTGGTTTTGAAATGCCTGCACTATCTCCCGATATTTTTGCAAGCGTGGTTCTTTAATGCCATACTCCCCCTGGACTTGGTTGACTATAAGTGAGAGTCACTATAAATAGTAACATCTGTAATAGCTAATGCTTTTGACAACCGAAGTCCTGCTATCGAGGCCTCATATTCCCTTCGTTATTACTTGCATCAAATGCGAATCTCAAAGCATATCGAATAATAAATCTGCTTGGACTTTTTAATAGAATTCCAGCGCTTTGCTCCATCTTTATTACTCGAACCATCCACATATACCTCCCAAGTGGTTGGTATAATGGGATCTTCAATGGTGGGCTCCACTTGGTGCGGTAGTTTCTACTACAAAGTCGGCTAATGCCTGAGCTTTGATTGCGGTTACTGGGCTTAAAGCTCACTTGGAACTCGGCGAGCTCAACCGACCAGGGACACCATCCTTCCGGACAAATCGGGTTTGTTAAGAACTTTACTAAGAGGAAAAGTTGTAAATACCTCAATTGGATGAGCACTGAAAATATGGCCTTAGCTTCTTGGCGGCCATCATGAGAGCCGAGCACAGCTTCTCAATCTGCGAATATCTCGTCTCCGCATCTAGCAACACGTGGCTTACATAGTAAATCGGCCACTGTTTTTTATCTTTCTCCCGAACAAGTACTGCACTGACCGCCGAAAGGGATGTCGCTAGATATAGCTGTAATATTTCCCCCTTCTCTGGCCTAGACAGGATCGGTGGTTTTCCAAGTGCTTCTTTTAATTCCTCGAAAGCTTTCTGGCACTCCTCGGTCCACTTTGCTTCCTTACTGCCCTTCGGTCTTTAAGTGCCTTGAAGAAAGGCAAACATTTTTCTCCAGGACTTGGAGATAAATCGATTTAAAGCGACAACTCTCCTGTCAAACATTGTACATCCCGAGAACGGTTTTGGGAGCCTCCATATCAATCGAGCTTGTATTTTGGCAGGATTAGCCTCAATTCCCCTCTGTGATACCATGAAACCCAAAAATTTGCCC
Organism: Hakea prostrata; assembly: GCF_041222555.1. Classification (NCBI taxonomy): domain Eukaryota; kingdom Viridiplantae; phylum Streptophyta; class Magnoliopsida; order Proteales; family Proteaceae; genus Hakea; species Hakea prostrata. Next base: position 35,604,527 of record NC_142608.1, read on the forward strand.
GAGGAGACTCCAAAGGCACATTTTTCTGGGTTTAACTTCATTTGATGTTTCCGCGGTACTGAGAAAACCTCAGTCAAATCTGCAATATGATTTGCTTTTGTAAAGCTTTTCACTAGCATGTCGTCAACATAAGCTTCAACATTCTTTCCAATCAGCTCTTTGAAAATCTTGTTGACGGCCCTCGATATGTTGCTCCTGCATTCTTGAGGCCAAAAGGCATGACCTTGTAATAATAGCTCTCACGATCAGTCATGAAAGCCGTATACTTCTCATCCTCCTTATTCATAAGGATCTGATTATACCACTGAGTAGGCATCCATGAAACTTAAAGTTTCATATCCTGCGATCGCATTTATCAAGAGGTCAATCCGAGGCAACGGGTAGCAATCTTTCGGGCAAGCTTTGTTTAGATCTGTGTAGTCTGTACACATCCTCCACTTCCCATTCGCCTTTTTCACCATCACCACGTTGGCCAACCAAGTTGGGCACTTTCGATTGGTTCTATGAAACCAGAATTCTTAAGTTTTTCAACTTCGCTTGAACGGCTTCATATTTTTCAATAGAGAAATTTCTTCTTTTACTCTATCCTTTGGTTTCGCCTTAGGGTCTATCCGAGTTTGTGCTCTGCAATGGCCCGATCGATCCCAGGCATGTCCTCAGGCAGACCATGCGAATACATCCTTATTCCGTTGAAGAAATAACTTCAACTCATCTTTAAACTCTTCCAGTTTGTTCGGACCCGATATAAGTAATCTTTTTCTCATCTTCGGTACACAGCTGGATTTGCTCCGATTTCTCCTTTGGTTCGGGCCTTTGCATCTCTGTCTCTTCCCGATCATCTCGAACTTCTTGGGCGGAATTCCTCGGACCCTCCTTGTCTTTTAAATAGGCAACATAACACTGCCGAGAGATCTTACGGGTCGGAGGAGACTTGACCAATTCCCACGTCAGTCGGGAATTTTATCTTCAGGTGTTTTGTCGAAACAATAGCACCTATCTTGGATAAAGATGGTCACCCGAGAATCATATTATAGGCTGGTAGTTCTCGAACCACCAAAAAATTGATTCGGACAGTTGTTTCCTTAGGAAAACTTCCAATGGATAGATCCAACTGAACCGATCCTTCCGCTACTGCAGATGACCCTGCAAAGCCATATAGATGTGTAGATGAAGGTTTCATCAAGTCCTGATCAACCTTCAATTTTTGATACACTTCGTAGGAAATTAGGTCGATTGCTGGACCACTGTATCAATCAATACTCTATGCACTTCCCGCCGTGCAATCTCTACCTTGATGACTATAGCATCATCATGAGGTAAACATACGTCTCTTTCGTCTTCCTCGCTAAAGGTGATAGAATTTTCACCATTCAGCTTCTTCCGCTTCTGCGCCTCTCCGGCTCCAACAAATTTGGATTTTGTTTTCAGACTCCGGAATGATTCGGGCTCTGGTCCCCCAAAGATGGTAAGGATCGGTGGCCGAGTAGCAGCTTCAATCACCTCCTTGCCTTTTTTAGACTTCGGGGCCTCCCTTGATCGTTCTGAACTAACCGAACGATCCCTCTTTGGAGCAGCCGCACTTGGCCCACGTGGCTCCTCCCTTCTCCTGCTAACAAAAGCTGGACGAGATGTCCACGAGATATTAATCTCTCAATATCTGCCTTTAGATGACGACAGTCATTAGTGTAATGACCATAGTCCTTGTAGAATCGGCAATACTTTTCCCGATCCTGCTGCTCTCCGGGTTTCAAAAGAATTTTAGGCGGCCACTTTAAAATATTTTTTCTTTTGAGGATATTCAAAATATCAGCCCGAGGAGCATTCAATGGAGTGTACTCACTTTTACCGGGGGATCTTTGGCGCCAAGGCTGGGATTTTCCAACCCGATCGCGAACATTTTTCTTTGGCTTCATACGCTCAAGGAGCCTTTTGTTCCTTATTGGAGACTTTATTATCTCCTTGGCGCGCATCTAGAATCTCCATGACTTCAGCACTTTCGGCATCTCTGTACCAACTCGGCATAAGTCGTAGGTATATCCTGTAGTAATAACTCCAGGGGTTTCCGATTAGTGAGTCCTGTGAATAGAGCGGTTACGGCTACTTGTTCATCCAAGTTTTCTATCTCCATCGTCACTTTGTTGAATCTTTTCGAAACTCTCGATCGATTCGCTCTTTCCTTGTTTGACGGTAAACAAGGTTTCTTCCGTTTTCTTGACTTTGTATCCCACTCTGGAATCGCCCTATGAATTGGCGCGCCAATTCGTCAAAGTTTCTGATCCTTCCGAGAGGGGAGGTTCGAAAACCACTTTTGTGCTTTGCTCCGATTAAAGATGAACCAAAAACCACCATAAAATTTCATCGAAATTACACGGAACTGCCATGGTGCATTTGGTAATAGCCGATGTGAGCTGTTGGATCTCCGGAGCCATCGAATGTTGAGAAGGTAGGCAAACGGAAGTTATGGGGAAACCGATATCCCGCAATTGGCTCAGCAAAAGGAGTCTTCCGAATGAGCGAGTAAATATCCTCAGTTATTCTTCCCTTAGCCAACTGCCCTAATTTCTCATTGATATTGGCCAATTCTTGACCAATCTGGGTCGGGTGATCTTCAGCAATACGATCACGACCTCGATTAACACGATCATCCCGTGCTACTCGATCATCACGAACAGCCCGTCCTTCTCGAGCATTCCTTTCGTCACGAACTGCTCGATCATCACGAACGGTTCTTCTGACAGTGGGTGAGTGAGTTCTTACCCCTGTATCCAACCTTGTGTTTGAATCAGTTGTACTCTCTTGCGGTCTGTCGAACCGATCGTCTCGCCTCGGTTGATCATCGATCCTCCGAAGTCCTCGGTCTCCTTCACGGAAATTCTGATCAACATTCCGGTCTTCAGCCATTCTCTGGTCACGTGGCAATGCACGTCTCCCTGAATCGCGTTGATCAGGCTCTTGTGGTAAAACCACTCGTCTGGTGAGCATGCGGAGTGCTTGGCTCACCTCCAAGAGTTGAATCTTTACCTGATCCAATTGATCTTGGATTGTATCAGGAGGAGGATTACGTCCTCCCTGGCCATCATCCACTTCGATAGGATTTTGGCTTTCCTGGGGAATATCTGGATTATTCACCCCAGGTATCTGAACACCGGAATTGCGTTGTGCAGCGGCTGCTGATCTAGTCACCATGGCTTTTCAAGTCTTTCCCACAGACGGCGCCAAATGATGCGTCCAAAATCTGCTCGGCCCTTGGATCTCCACGTGATGTCTGCCAAACGCAAGCGTCGGATGTGGCCCGACCGGCTGGGGTCGGGAGTCCACCTCCGAAGGCTAAGTCGGTTGATGAACTTAATCATAAACGGCTCTGCTAGAAGCGCGAGCTAAGGAATGAAGAAGCTGGGAAAGGTGATCTGGATAGCGAGATCGCGGATAGTTTAGGTCTATCAGTATGTATCTAAACCTGAGTCTCAGATAGTATTCTTCTTGATCGATTGATCCGTCCCTCACCCTGTATGGTAGTGAGGTTTATATAGAGTGTACCTTCGAATCTCCTTCGTTGGATGCACTTGAGCTTTCTTCGGATAGTCGTTGGATCTTATCAGTTAGATCCGTTGAGCGATAGACTTCTACTAGTTTGGGCTAGTAGAGGACTCCTAAGATAACTTTTAGGTTATGCGATAGTTATCCCTTCGATAATGATTATCCGCAGCCGTCAGTTTGAGTCTGCCATCATCAGGGTGATTACCCTAATCCATAAGTAAGATTAGGGCACGCTTGTAGCCGAATAAGCTTTCTTCTTCAGCAAGCCATCTTCCGGATCCGGTTCGCTCGGGAGCGATTCGGTTTTCTCCATCTCGACCGGGGTCGAGGGTCGGACCAGGTATGAACCCGGTCGGATCATAAACTCTCCATATCACAATGTCTTATAGTATGAGTTCACAAGTGGAGTTAGTGGCAAAATCCTGCAATGTGTATTTAATTTATATATAAAGCAATAGACAAGAAAAAGTGCTGAGGAGTAAAAGTTTAAATTCAAAACCACCTTGTATTTTATTGGTGGATAATTGCTGGAATCCAGATGCAAAGTTTGAATTGGTTGATGTAAGTATTCAATTTAAGCTTGGCGAACATGGGGAATAAGAGGCGCTGAACGAGGAAAGCTTCCGTTTTCGTGGTTGTGCCATTGATGGGAAGAGATTGGAGAGAAGAAGGATACTGAAGAAGATGAGAAACGGGAAGCAGAGAACCATGGCTTATGGTGATTCTGTGGTGGTGAGATGGAGAGCTAAGTTTATATCAATAGAGTTGACCCTTGACCCGAGACTCTTATCTAATAAGAAAATGTTGATGTCAAAGCAGGTTGTCATTCCTTCTCATATGTGGTAGACCTGTAAAGAGATCGAATCCAGGTTCGAATACGCTACTAGAACCATAATCTGGATTAGGTGAAAAGTCACAAAGGGTATTTGAATTTGAATCCATATCTTTATCTAATATCTGATAATAATCTAATTTGAGAGTTGATTGTTACTTTTTTTTATTTCAGATTTCTAATTTCCAATTTTCCAATTTTCCAGTTAGTGATAACCTGTTTTCGAATTAGATTATCGCCCTTTATTGAGAAAAAAATATTCAATAGTCAATACTTTACTTTAATTGGATAAATTTTTATTTGAAAGTAGAGTTGACCCCATGGAACGTCGTTTCGTGAATTTCGCTGAAATATCGCCAAAATTCGCTGATGTCGGTACTCAGCGAACCGAAAGGGTGGGGCGAAACGACATGGACGGGATATCGCCGAGAAATCGGCGATCGGCGATATCTCGCCTTTTTCTTGCTGAATCAGCAAAATCGCCTGAAAATCGACATCGTTGAAGGGCCGAATCAGCGAAATCGCCGAAAAATCGACATCGTTGAAGGGCCGAATCAGCGAAATCGCCGGAAAATCGACATCGTTGAAGGGCTGTAGTTGTTTTCTAAAGGAAAAATCCTTTTTACCTTCCCCTTATATTTCTCCATGTCAAGTCTCAACTGCCGTCGGTGTCTCGTTGTTGAGCCGCTGCATTATTAGTGTTATACCAGAAGAAGTTCACAGAAAAAGAGAGAGAGAGACAGTCGCACTTGACCGTCTCGCGTTCGACTTGTGGGAGAAATTTTCGATCCAAGATTCGTTGCTATGGAGGTCTTCAAATTAAGAATTGCTGCACCTGATTGCAACCAGTGACAGAAGTCACCGGATTTCTTGTGGAGAAGACGATTGCTCGGTGAAAAAAATGAAGTGACGAAGTTTTTGTGGTTTTTACACTTTAGGTTGTGATTTTAAACCACACACGTGGTTCATGGAAACACCACGGAATTATAAAAGAAATAAAATAAAAAACATTAAGGCAAAGTGGCAAACGTGAGTTGATGTTTTGCAGAGATATTTATATTATTTTATTGATATTTTAAACTTCACTTTGCGGTTGCGGTATACTTTATACGTGTGATTCAAGAGTCATGTGAATATATTATATATATATATATATATATATATATATATATATATATATATATATATATATATATATATATATATATATATATATATATATATATATATATATATATATATATATATATATATATGAGTTTAGATATTTCGGTGACCTGTCATATCTCGCCGATATTATATCCATATCGCCTGGTTCGCTGGGTAGCGAACCGGGCGATATGAACGAACTTTCGTTCCATGGTTGACCCTTTACCCACAACCAGGGAACGATTTTTCGGAAGTTTCGCCCATTTCGCTGGGCGGCGAAATATCGCTTGAAATTCGCCATATTTCGCCATAATGTTTCGATGGGTTTTTTGGTCCAAATGAGTTGAAATTTGGTGGGTAGCCTAATTTGATGCCAATAAACACAATGGAATGGTTGGTTTTGCTTAAAAACTCACTTAAATTGGTGTTATGGATCGGCATATAATCGACTGTATATACCGGTAAAGCTGTAATTTTACAACCTTATTTTAAACAATTAAACTAACATAAATAAGCACAAAACTATTATATTAGTAAGAAAAATACAAGTATATAATAATACAAATACAACTACTCAATACCAAGTACTATGCCTTGGTGGATCCATGTCTTCAGCTCTTCTCTCGTTGATAGTTGGGTACAAGGCCCATAGGCTACAACATTAAACTTCCGCTCCATTATTTTCTTGAAGTCATTCCAAGACATGTCATGCTGATGGTTGTTGACATACAAGGAAACCAGGACTCTGTAGTTTTCATCATCCATGACGGTAAAACTACTCCCCTCAGGGGGGTAACGTGAACGGAGCTCTTCAATTGACATCGTAGCATCGAAAGGATATCTGTATGTTGCCTCCAACATAGCAGTTCTCTGTGAGCCAAATGGAGGCATAAGCGGGACACCCTGATGCTGATAACCCCAAACATCATTACCCCAACCACCATATGTACTGCCTTCCTGCGATGCCAAGCTCATGGAAGATCCATCATTATATCCATAGTGCGAACTCCTAGACGACATATCATCGTGTCCATAAGCAGAAGGGACACAATAGCCATAAGCAGGTGTGGAGCCTACAGACTCCTCCAAGATCATGGACCCCATCACTCCTGACAACCTGTCCATCGGATCAAAATGGCCGTATGAGCCATATGATCGAGTATCATCACTATAACCATAGCCATACGACCCATACCCATGGTGGCCATGCATATGCTTTCTGCTCCCCCCACGAAACTCCCCCCTCCCTGGCCGATTGTAACTCGTAGGACGACCTCGATGAAGCTCACCACCATGATCGTCATCCTGGGTGGCATGTGTGTACTGAGTCTCTCCAGTGTATCTCTGGGGGGGATCCTGTGCCTCTGATAATGGAACATGATATCGTTCCTGTACTCCTCCACCACCACCACTACCACCACCACCACCACCACCACCGTCGTCATCATCATCCCTCCGAGTATGACTGGGACTGGGAGCAAGGGTGTCATCTGGATCATCATCTTGCGTGCCAGGCAGCACCATCCAATCCTCATCCGCTGTGGCGGCAGCCGCCTGATGTACCTGCCCCTCTTGAGAAGCCATGTACTCATTTATATTAACTCCCGCAGCTTAAGCAATGATTGGGTCTGGCCTACCTCCAGGCTGGTCTAACACTGGCTCGCCCCTATCCAACAACCAATCCGTGAGTGGATGTTGGTCATCTGCAGTGAGCTCGAAGATATCATCGAGCTGGATGTCCTTGTCTTGCCCATTGTTAGTATTTAAACGGGTGTTCTCTAATTTTAGCCTCATGTTGTAGTGACAAAACACAAGGTCATTCGGGCGTTGACTTCCCGAGCCTATTCCTCCTCTGCGAGTGAATCATCCCAAAAGTACTCCAATTCCTCTCACACCCGGAGAGGCGAGCAAGTCCGGGAGAGGATCCATGCTGCCACTCTTCGGAGGTTCTCTGCATCGCCCCCATATAGAATCCACCACTCATTGCATTATCACAAATAATGCAAGTTAATACTTTAATTCTTAACAAAAATCCTACTTGTATCACTTATATGTAAAATGTAATGTAAATGTAATCATGCATCTAACCTTGGATCATAATTTTGTCGGTTTTGAATAGCGGGAACTAAACCAAAGGTCCCAGGTGCATCTCTAAAGTATTTTATCTGCAATAATTTGTATTGATGGTTAGCTAAATTCTTTCACAAATAAAAAGCAAGTACTAAGTTCTAAGTTTTTAAGTTCTTACCTCCATATGGCAATTTGATTGGACCGTTACGTTTGGCTCTAATTTCCCAATAACCTCCATAACGGCACCGAGTAGGTCGACCGCAATCCCAAATTTTCGATGTGCTTGATATTTTGGATTGAGATAATAGGCTGCATAATTCACAAACTCACAGTCAAAGAATTAATATTTACTACAAGTTACAAATTATAATAATAAGTAGTAACACGGACTAACTACTTACCCGCCCTATGCATCGGATGCATCGGATGAGCGGTCCATCTACTATCAACAATGTTCAAGTATGCGGCAAAACCTCCGGGGTTAGCTCTTTGGATTGCTTTGTTTTCATTCTCTCCGGGGCTGCATATATGTGCGGCATAGTGGGCCCCCGAGGGAGGAATCAACCATACGTAAGACCTTTATTATAGGATCTAAGGTCTCCAACACAATTTTCACATTCCTCCAAAAGTCATCGACGAGATTGTCGTACGTGCGGTGCGCCCACTACTAGTCTTGAATTATCACAAACACATTAAGTTAGTAATAAATAATTAAATACTACATACTAGATATTCATATTTCATAGTATAAATGTATAAGAAGTTAACAACTTGTTAAATCAAATAGTAGAGACTATAGATAAAAAATAAATAAAAATACTTACTTTGATCCAACCCATGAGAACCACTCCTCGATGAAAACATGGATCTCAAGCCCGACTTCCGTTCTGAATACTGTTGAGGGCGATGAAATTCGTGGCAAATCTCGTAGGACCGGGTCGCACTAGCTCACCATTGCATGCCTCGCCTCATCATATTCGAGCAACGGTATGATTGTAGATGAAATTTGTTACCTGCTTGGCCCTCTCCACTTTGTGCTCTGGATAATATTGATCTTGCCGATGTCCTTTAACATGAGGTCGATACAATGAGCTGCGCAAGGTGTCCAATATAGGTTATATCCAGCTGTATTCATCGGTACCTCACCGGCTTTCTTGAAGTTGGCGCCATTGTCGGTGACAATCCGCACCACATTCTCCTTCCCAACTTCATCAATCACATCCTGCAAAAGTCCAAGAATATACTGTGGTCTTTTGTCCGCCCGATAGCATCCACGGATTTTTAGAAAGACAGTCTTTCGATCACAATACACCATAAAGTTGATGATGGATTTTCTTGTCGGACCGGTCCAGCCATCACACATAATGGTGCATCCATATGTCTCCCAAAATATTCTCAAATTCCTGATGTACTCTTGCAGCTCCTCCTTCTCCTCGGTCGGGAAAGTGGTCAACACCTCCTTAGGGGTAGGACCGGGATGTCCAGGACCTGCCTTTGCAATAGTGTCAACCATATTACTATAATAAGGACCCTGTCTTTGTATGTCTTTGGAACCGCATTGTAGTACATCCACTTCGACACTGCCTTCTTCACTTTCTTCGCCATCCCTTTCCATGCACCTGTGATCTTGGGCTGCTTGGCCCCCTTATTTCTGAAAATATCAGGATCTTGCTCTAGGATAGGATCCGACCTCTGTGGATAGTCACGTGGACGTGATCCCCGTACATCAGCCGTAGAAGGGACCCTCTGACTCGTGATCTGCTGAACATACCACGTATACCACCCCTGTCCCTAGATCCGGATGCTCCAGCCCCCGATCCGGATGCTCCGGCCCCGGTCCGGATGCTCCGGCCCCTACGGGCCTAGAGGTACCAGCTCCTGTAAATCTAGCTCTGGCCCTCTCCTCCTCCTGGTACTGCATCGCCCTACTCTCAGCCATCGCCCGTCTAACATCCCTCTCCTCCCGCTCTCTCAAATCAACGGGATCAACCTCCTGATCAGAATCTGAATCAACTCTATAAGATGATGGTGCCCGCACCGCCTCATCCAATGCTTCATTTACCCTTCTCCTCTCTTGTTTCTTCTTCCCCTTGTCTTTCTCCATCTCCCTAACCGCCTTTACGATATCCGCATTCACCTCGGTGCGGTGTGGCCACATCTTTTGAACTACCGATAATGTGAGCCTTAAACCTACTAATGCCACCAAAATTCAACTCCTTACCACAGAAGTTGCATCTTGTTTTACTTTTATTTCCATCGATTGCAACACAGTATTGCCATGCAGGATCAACCCTCCCCTTCCCTGCAGACGCCGCTCCTGTGTGTCATCCCATCCCCACCCGGCCTGTGAACCTGCTCCTCTCCCACTTGCTAGACATGATAACGGTTGGTGGTCATTTGCAACAAAAATGATTTCACAAACAATTAAACAATACCAATATAATATTTTAAACAATATATAATTTTTTTCCGACAAAAGAAAACGCTACCATATCAAAACTGACAATGAAACCATACAAGAAGCACTTAAAAATAATTATATAGGTATTCTATAATTTTCTATAATTTTCAAAATCATTTTCCTTATTTATTCCTAATTGTTTCTCTTTTTTCATAATTATTTATATTTTATATTCATATTTTAATAAATTTCAAAAAATCAAAAAATTATTTATTGGGTCGAAAATTATTCCGACTCCGTGAGTTTGTAGATTGACCCATGGGGATCCACATATATTTTTTCAATCACAATGCAACACATATATCATGCAAAAAGCAAGCATTTAAAATGTATAAAAATACAATTTTTGACGCCCGAAAATAAATAAATAAATTACTTAGTGAAAAAAAAATTCGACTCCGTGAGTTTGTAGATCAGCTTATTGTATTCAACATATATTAATTTCATACCCATCCAACAATATTATGGCATGCATTTTCAAAAAAAATAGTTTAGTGAAGAACATTTTACCTCTCAGATGAAAAACACCCAGATTTGTGTGAAATCTCGCTTGATCGTCGCGAATAAGGCTATATCCGTCAAGAATGGAGTGAGTACTGCGATTTTATGTCGAAGATCGGACGAAAATATGGCCAAAACACCTAGAACTAGGAGAGAGAAGCTCTGGATGGTGTGGGTGAGGAGAGAGAAAATCAAACGAAATTCAACAGATAATTAATGAAAAATTCCCACGAGCCCCGCATTTATCGCCGAATTTCGCCGAGAAATCGGCGAAATCTCGGTATTTATCGCCGATATGGCGATATCTCGCCATATCGCCGAGAAATCGCCGAGATTTCGCCGAAATCTCGGCGATATTTTGTAATTCTCGTTTCGCCCCCTGGTATCGTTTCGCCAGGGGGCGAAACTGGCGAATTTCGCCGATATTTCGGCCCCGAACTTTCTTTCCCTGCCCACAACTCCTATGTAAACACTACACGTAATTAAGAAAATGCGCACATCCCAATGAGGTTGTTATTGCTTTTCAGAGTCTGACCAACGCCTACATGTACTGATGTACAGCCTTCTCACTAAAATCTCGAACCTTTCCACGTTGGGAGGAAATGCAGTATGCAACCCTCATGTGATGCATAGTTTTTCTTAAACCATTGGATTGGTGTGAAAATTACAGATCGCAAAGATCAGATAAAAGATTTTTCCTTTTACCAAAAAAGATAAAATTATTCTTATTTAGCGGCTGTTATTTGCAGTTTTTTTGGTGCATGAGATATGACATATATTGTCTCATTCCGGCCTTTTCCTGTTTTCCAGAATACATAGTCTGGAAACTATGAATAAGTAGCTTCGTTGGGACCCACTGAGAGATCTTGAACGTGTGAAAGTAGACAGTTTTTTTTTGGTAAAAGTAGACAGTTCAGAAGCATTCAATTTTTCTTTTGGTTATAATAATAATAATAATGGTTCAATTTTGGAGTACGGAATTTATAAATTTTGCATAACTTTTAATTGGTGGAGCTTTGAAGGGCTAAGGTAACTTTTACCAATGAAGATCTATTCTAACCAACGGGGGTTGGTCCAAGTGGTAAGCAGCTTGGTCTGCTTTAGATGTAAAAAATTTCTGCTGTGAGACTCACCCACTACAGCCAGGTGTGCGACATGAGTCGAACACCGGATTAGTCAAGGGCAAAGCCTTGGAACTGGGGTTGGCAACAAAAAATAAAAATAAAAAAAATCTGTTCTAGTTGTTGAAACCAACACTTCTTAGTGAAGAGGTCATGGGTTCGAATCCCGCTAAGGCATATTAATATCCCGCCGTTGATTTTTACTTCATTTAACAAGAAAACCAAGACTTTTCTTTTTCCTTGTTAATATTGATTATGAGAAGCTATTTTAATTACTTTCGACCAGCACAAGGAGTTACGACGAAATTCGCTAGGAATTTAGGCTGAAAATTGGCCAGATTTTAATTTTTCATTTCAAGAATATTTTAGGGCCTATTTGATTAATGAGTTTGGAAATTTTAAATCTATAGATTTTGAATTTATAGAGTCATAATTCATAAATTAACTGTTTGGTTAACTTGAATCTATAGAATAAAATATATGAATTCATTTGTGATTTTTGTGAATGTACAAATGTTTAGCGCTTTTATAATAGAGGTGAAATATTTGGATTTCACCTCATACTCATAAATCTACAGATTTACATTTTTAGTGCAAAAAGATGAATCTTTAGATTTTCACAACCAAACGGGTATAAATCTCGGGTTTGAATCTCCTGTGGGCCGTGAGAAGTGACGGCCATCCCGTGGCTGCGATCTATGAAGCCCCATGTGATTAAGAATAAATTAAAGCCGTTGATTTTCATGTACCCAAATCAGTTATATATTCCTCTATGTTGGGGTAATTGTATTACAAATTCTTCAAACACAAAAAAATGAAATTGCAATACAATTGAGAGATGGAGATCTTTAGCAAATCTGGAGAGCTTGAAGTTGCAACTGAACGAACCACCGATCGATGAGGTTGAGTCACACCTTGAGTGCTGTCTTTAAGGTAATTGATGCACCCTACTACCAAGGGTTCTTTGCACCACCACCTCCAAGATAAAACAACCTCCAACTAGAAGATGAGGTAGTTCTTCTAGTCCCTTCAAGGAGCCAAAAGCTAGAGTACAACACTTAGATAACTCAAGAAAGAAATGAACTTTGTAAAACAAATAATGTGAGTGAGGAGTGTCTCTATTTGCCCCCACATGCAAGAAAGGGTTGGGTTTATATAGGCCCAAACCACACCTCCTCACAAGGGGGAGAATCAATTTTCCACTAATGGAGAATCAATGGTTTGTCCCTCCTCCACTAATGTGAATAAACCCCCTTGACCTAACCTCCCCATTACTTGGAGAAATAACTCTCATATTCACTTCTTTGGAATGAATAGGATTTAATCCATTCAAAGACCTTAACCCCACTCATGGTAATGGCCATGAATGGTCATGAAGTTGAAATGAGAAATGAAGGTCAAGAGTCAGAATTTGAGTAATTCCACCATTCAAGTAAGCCCACCTCCTCACCATGATTAAGTGTCACACCCCACCGGCCGGTCTCGTTTACCCGCCGACAACCCATGGGAGTGATCCATCATAGAATCCACGGTTTTATTCTATCAACAATATTAAATACAAATAAAGATAATCAAGAGCAAAAAATGTTTAATAAATGAATTAAAAGAATTACAGAAGTCCAAATACTCCAATAACAATAATAAAAGGAAAGAATAATAAATAAAACGAATACGAGTTCAGCGGAAGTAAACAAAAGAGTTATATCAATTTCTTTCCGGTCTCCTTTTCTAAGGTTAAATAGTGTTTTTCATGAATATCAAGATAGTGTTTTCCAGTTCTTCTCCATTCGTTGAGTGAACTTTCTAACCACCTTCCGTCTCTGACCATCAATAGGTGCGATAAGTGCACTCCATGCACCAGCAGGAGCTCCCACACAGGCTATCTCCATTTCCCACTGATGGTGTCAAATCTTCTTCATACGGGATGGTTCCTTCATAGGAAACCAGTCCATCTTCCTGTACAATTCCTTCTTCTGTGCAGGCTAATAAACATATACAAAATAAAGGCGTGAGTTCTAAAGAACTCAGTAAGAAACAATCACAAATCCCATCAATTATCCAACAAAGAATAAATACATAAATGATATGAATGAGTACAAGGTATGAATGATACTATGATTTCTAACTATGCAGGTCTCTAACAGTTGACATGCTTTGAGATATACACCAGCCCTCCTCTAGGTAGGTCTAGTCGCATTGATCCGGCAAGGACTGGTTACCTCTGTAGGGATCTTGGGCAAAAGGGAAAGTCCACACCTGGCTCTCAAACCATGGCTGGGGTTAAGTGAACACTCTCTCACCACGACCATTGGTAATGAGTACTGGCGCATGTCGGGGTTTCTAATCCAATGCAAGGTCATACTAGTAACATGTCTACATGAAGTCCAGATACATCCCCTATGGCACCAACCAACTCGGTTCAGTATCCTTTGCAACCTAGGAATGAGAATCCTCACGGACTGGCTACCGCTATTGGACTCCACTCCTTAACCCTATGGTCATCCACATATTATTGGGGCGGAAGCTCTCATGACTCCTCATGACACCCGGTCCGTTCCTTGGACATCCATGAGTCCAACCCTAACATATGCAACCCTACCATTTATATGACTAACAGTGGACCAACGTCACATCACTGTCATCACGGGTCACTTGGTTTCAATCCCCCTACCAAAAGGGTAGTAGTGTAAAATCCGGCCTTATCCTAACCCTGACCCGGCCCGGATTTTATACTGTTGCAGGTCCGAAGACCCGAAGTGGTGGTAGAAGAGACCTGTGGGCCCTCTTAGTGGATGATTCGATGCTTGATGCTGAGCCTATGGACATTGACAATGATGCCCCTCACTTGAGCACATTGTCAGTATTGGGTGAAAATCTGCGCATCGATGAAGATTGAATTAGTTGAAGCACTTTCCGGAACCCCGTGATCAATCCAAAGGTATTTTTTGAAACTAGAGTTGTTGATTGACTTGTAGGAGAAAACCCCGCTCAATTTGACCCTGTATAGCCTCCCGAATCCACTCTTGAAGTTGCTGTCATGGCTTGGTCGAGTGCTTGGTCGACTGACAGTCGACCAGCCAGTCGACCAAGAGTAATGAAATTCGAAATTTCACTAAATCTCTTCCCATTTTGCCCCTACCTTTTTGGAACTCGTGAATGAGGACCTAAACTAATCATTGGCACTCCAGAGCTCAAGGTTGGACACTCTCTTGGGCTATTCCTTGATGTTTGGGAAGATCTTTGACTCCAATCATTATTGTATACACTAATCATCAACTCAAGGTATGATTTCTTCTATTCCTCTTCTAATCTATTCATTTTTTTTTTATCAATTAATGATCTTGAAACCATGGCTGAAGTGCTGCAACCTTGCAAACACTTAACCATGAGTTTCCCCCCTTTTCAATTCCTTAATCCTCCCCCACTCTTGCTATGCTATGATTCAAATGAGAGTAATTGCACTCCATCACTTTGATTCTATTCAATCTAACCTACTTTGATTCAAATCTGATATGTAGATGCATGATAAGCTTAGACTATAATGAAATTAAGATTCTAGCTTGATTCTTAAGACTCATTTGATTGATTTCTATCATCCTTTACAATTTCTATCAATTCCAATTTAATTCTTGCTAAGTATCATATAGAACCTCCAATTTCGATTTGGGTATTTTTGATTGAACCGTTGGATCATCATGAAAATTTGTGTGTAGTATCCCCTTACTGTTATAAACATGCCCTCCAAATTTCATGACGATCGGAGCACCGGAAGGGCAGTCTTGGATCAAGTTTCCATTGATGTCCTGAAGATAACAAGTCTTGGTCGATGACGACACGACCAAGCCGATCAACCAAGAGTTGTTAAGGCCACTGTACTCAGCCGAATTGATCCGTTTGAACCCCAATTCAATTGCTTTCTTCTCTAACATTACTTGTATGATTATCTAGGATATCAACACTGATTTTGAGACCATACTTGGTAATCATTGAATCTATTTACAACTTGATTAAGGTAAGGACAATCGTTAACTCAAGTATGTTAATTATATCAACATGCTTACATTATGGGAGCTTAATGGTTATGTTCATATGAATATTCCTTTACTATACATGACTGTTATGTGTTTTCTTATCAATAATAGAATGTATATATCATTTAGAATATCATGTTCAGTTTTACTTTATGATTTTATATATGATCAATCATGTTATGATATGTGTTTGTTTATATGATGAATCATTGATTTAGTATAATATGATGAGATTTAGTTTGTGATTGAGTACGTATGACTTGGGATTGGGAAGTGTCCTTCCGACACTTCTGTCCTTGGACATCGGAGGGAGTAGTATGGGATATTCCCTAAAGGTGTCCATCGACGCTTTCCCGGGTTGTTGGATGACATATATAGGATTGTCTAGGTGTATGGTTAGGATATTTTCCCTTATCATATCAGACCCGAATTAGAAGGGTATTGAGACCGAACGACCCGTGGTAGAGTATGGTTGAAGGGCGCTCAAGACCGGTATCCACTCCGTGAGAGGACTTGAACTATACTGCAGATACCCGAAAGGGGCCATTTGTTGGTAGGGTTGCAAATGGATAGAACTGGGCTCACGGGTGCTCAAGACCGGTAACCAACCCGTGAGAGGACGTGAGAGCTTCCAGTTTACCATTTGTGGATGACCAATAGGGTTGATGAGTTCGTAGTCCGAGTTGGTTGGTGCCATAGGATACGCTGACTCTAGTGTGAAGGATACGGAACCGAGTTGGTCGGTGCCATAGGGAAAGTATCCGGATCTGACATGATACGACTGAGTAGATGACTTGCATTGGGCTAGGCTTCGCCGCGACATGCGCCAATACTTATACCAATGGTGATGTGAGAGAGTGGTGACTAAATCCCCAACCATGGCTTGATGAGGACCTTACACAATTACCACGGCAGACCTAAGATATCTTATGATTGAGGGGGAGTGACTGACGACCCAAAGAAGTATGGTGCTATGGCTTAAAGCATGACTACCTTAGAGACTAGCATACTTAAGATTAGAATCATATTTCATCACTGTCTCATATCATATTGCATCATATTGTGACTTGTGTTGAATGAACTGTGTATTATGAAACGACTTGCCTTGCTGAGTTCTTTTGAACTCATTCCTTTTGTGCAATTTGTTAGATTATACTGCAGGTACAGAAGACCTTGATGGCATGTCCTATGACCCGAGCTATGATCCGGCATATTACACTTCGGGTGATGGCTACACGGAGAGTCAGGATTGCTATACCAAGGAGGATTATAGTGCGTACTGGGGGTTAGCCCCACATTAGTGAGGAAGCGGCCACGTTGGGTTTACTTAATTCACACTTTTGAAGAAGAAATCATTAAGATAGAAGAAACCTGTATGTATGCCCCATTTCCCTGGATAACTGTAATCATTTGAATATCTTCACTCTAGTTCTTATGGTTTTGTTCTCGGCTTTTTATTTACTTTTTTTCCTACTTTTCCTACCACCCCCCCCCCTCCTCCCCCCCCCTCCCCCTCCCCCCCCCCCCTTCCTCTACCTTCTTTTTTTCCTTCCCCCTCCCCCCCTCTCCTTTTCTTTTTTCCCCTTTTCTTTTTTTTTTTTTTTTTTTTTATTTTTTTTATTTTTTTTTTATTTTTTTTTGTGTTTGGGGCGCGTCCCCCCCCACCTCCCCCTCCCCCCTCCCCTCCCCCCCCCCCCCCCCCCACCCCCCCCCCCCCCGGGGGGGCGAACAACAACCTGGGGTGCCCACCCACCCCCCCCTTCCCCCCCCCCCCCCAACATATTTTACACCCCCCCCCACGCTTTTGGCGCCTTTTCTTTTCTCAAGATATTACGCAAGTATACGTATCGCAATCAAGTAATAAATGATAAGTACAAAATCGATCCCACGGAGAATTATATCCTTAACTTTCAATGTAAAAGTAAAATTGATTTAAATGAAATTAACAAGGTTGATTGGTATTTGTCTAACTAATTAACCAAATGACAGGTAAAGAAAACTAAGGAACTAAAATGTAGATTTGAGCAATGGAAGAAACTTAATGAGTGACAAGTGTGTTAGGAATCAAGTTTCCCTTCCCCTGAATTTTAAAACACAAATACTAAAGCAATACTACAACCCCAAGATAAATCAAGAACTTGGAATGAATGGCAATATGGTATTTTCCAATACACATAAGCTAGCATCCTAAATCAACATCAGCATACCTATGAAGAATTGAATTAAGAATGCAATTTAAACCCAATCCAATCAATGGTAATGTGAGGTAATTGGGTATTCCTACCCAACCTACTAATTAACACAACCTAATTAAAGATGATGCTAACTCACACAATTCAACAAACACCTAGACTTCATTAATTTTCCAATTAATGAAATCATAACATTCATTCAAGAAAGATCATTCAAGAACTGAAATTAGTCAATATAACATGCTGAATTCATTAACAATAAAGTGGATTGCAATAAAACTAAAGAACACATGATTAATTACATATCAAAATTCAGGTTTAGGTACTACTATCATCCCAACACAGCTAAGATTTAGCCCATAACAGAATTCAAATGCATAAAACCAAGTATAGTTGGCATGAGACTAGAAAATAAGAAGATAGAGTTATAAAAACAAGAATAAACTAAGGCTTCAATGCTTCCACATGAGCTCCAGCTTTCTTCTTCAAAGAATTTCAACAATTCCAAGCAGCTCCTTGCTTCCACAAGAGCTCCAAAGATTCGTTCTCTACCTCCCTCCTCTCAGCCAAGTCTATCATCCACACCTTGGTCGAATCTCCCCTCTTGTCCTCCTTGCCTCTCTTCTCTTTCTTCCATAAATGTCTTCAATCATTAGGTTAGATTCTGGCCATAGGATTAGAACCTTCCTCCTGAGATCAAGGGCTGAAAACCATCATGTATTTACAAGAATTTAGTCCACTTAAGTTAGCCCTTTTTGGTCAATTCCATTTGAATTGGATCTGAGAATATTCTGCTCCGTTGTTGTAGCAATGCAGCAACAACTCTACAACAAAGTTAGAGGACATGTTCTTTATGAATCTTCACCTACATGTTCAAGAGAAAGAGAAACAAATCAAATTCATCCATAAAAAGAAGGGAAATTCATGCAATGTGACAAAAATGAACTAAACAAAATGCAACATGTTGAGACTAAATAAAACAACACCTAATGAATACTATCACTAAAACAAAGACAAAATACTCCTAAATCAAGCCATCTCAAGTATAAAAGTTATAAATCTTAACTCTATTTCATAGAGTTATCACACCCCCAAACTTAAGACATTGCTTGACCTCGAGCAATAAAGACAAATGAAAACAACAACTAACTACTAATGAAAGCATGAGGAAATCAAAAGAAAAGAAAAGCAAATAACCTGGCTTAAGCATGCAATAGGATGAGTGTTAGACAGAAGTTGCCTCTCAATCTTTTTCTAAATTTTCAAATCCAACACATCCGGCCAACAACACTTAGATGTCATACTTTACTCATCAGGATGCTCTCAAGTGTGTGTGTGAAAGTTAAGGATCTTGCCCCAGATCACCCTAGTATAGCTGAATCATGGTCATCAAGTTTAGTTCATTGATCTAATATGTTGACCAAATGATTACCTCTCCACTAATTAGGAATCCATATCTTTTTACAACCCCAAGAACTTGTTTTATACTCTTTTGAGCATTTGACCCCCAAACTTATTATTTATGAACTTTTTTTTTTTTTTTTTTTTTTTTTGTTGTCATCTTGCCTTTTTACGCGAATATCGCTCATTTGTGATGAAGATACCCGGTTACTCAACAAGATCACAAACAAGAGTGCCTTGCATGCTCATATTTCGGGCCACTGTTGACGTCAAAAATACACATGGGTTACATGCATATTCTTGGTTACTAGGTTGCCCAAAACAGCGGAACATTATTCTTTTTTTCTTTCTCTCTCTTTTTTTTTTATATTTTTTTTTTTTTTTTTTATTTTTCATGCTCATATTTTAGGCCACTGTTGACGTCAAAAATACACATGGGTTACATGCATATTCCTGGTTACTAGGCAACCCAAATCAGCGGAGCATTATTCTTTTGGGGAAGGGAAGGGGTCAAACCTCAATCAATATTCACAATGTACAAAGTTCTTGGAAACAACCAAATGGGGATCCCTAATGTGTAAGTTTTGAAGTTCTCATTTAACCAATTCTAAAATCCTAAAACTCTCACATTGATCCAACTTTCCCCAGGTTCTCCAGAGCTTGAAATATCACTTGGTGCATCAATAATATGGCATCATAGACATGAGTAAATGCAGACATCAGATCATTATAGCAGAATTGTGCTAAGATTTCCAACAAAATCAGAGTAAGAGGCACTCGACATTCACATTCTTTAACAACCATCCAAATTTCATGAAAAGCCGATTAACTACACAAAACATCTACCCAAAACAGCTACTCTAAAACTGGACAGCAACAAAAGAAAGCAACCACAAAAGAAAGCTGACGAAAACTAAGCAACTAGGAGCATCCATAATCATAAAGATCACATATGCAATTATTGGAAAATTGCAAAGCTTACCCCCAAACTAAAGAGGAGCAGTGTCCTCACAGCGAAAGAAAGGAAAAGAAAGTAAGGGAATCAAAAGAAAACAAAGTAAAAGAAGAGAGAGAACTTCCCTGAATAAGCTAGGCCTCATCATCATCATCTAAGGAATGGAACTCATCATCAGCAGTAGCTGCAGCAGCTGCATCTTCATCCATTGAAGCACTAGAACTAGGGTCTGTTCTGCTCTTCTTCTGAGGGGCCATTTCGAAGGGAATGCACAAGGTGGGCCCCTAACAACCAATATGGAATTCAAACAAAAACACTAACAAACTAAACAAAAACAAAAACAGTAGAAGATAAAAAAAACAACTAATCAACAAATGCTAAAACAGACCATATCAAACAAAAACATAAACACTATACAAGTAGAAAACAAAAAAAAAAAGAAGCAAACAAATAACAAACAATTAACTACAACTAATCAGACAAATAGCAAGAACAAACAAATAACAAAAACAGAGGAGATGAGCATAGGGTAATGATGACCCAGAAATTCTGTGTTGGTGTGTGCGAGTGATGGTATCTCCAAAACAGCACCTAAAACAAATGAAAAACTTTGCATATACCCTAACGAAAACAGACACCAAGACAGCATAAGAACAAACACATAACCCACAAACCACAAATTGAACATTCAACAAAAACACAGCAAATCAGAAAGTTCAAAAATATAGAATGAAAGAAAAGAAATGGGGGAGAACACTTAGCTGATGTGGTGTAGGGAAGATGGAAGGTCGAAATACCACAAAAACTTGCCCGAAACCCAGTACAGCACCGGTAGTCCTCTGAGAAGTGATTCGAGGATGGAATGGGGGAAAAAATTAGGGTTTTTGTGAAAGATGGGCTATCGGTGAAGAAAAAGATTGCTTTGGTGGGTGAATGTACGTAAATGGAGGTGTTAAAGTCTTTGAAAAACAAAAAATGGAAGAGAAGAGGAGGATGAGTTGTAGTGGAGGAGACGATGGAGCTGTGAGAGTCGATGAAGTGAGCTGAGTGTTTTGTTGGATTTCGGTTTGAAATGAGAGGTTTTATGGGTTTGGGTTGGTATTGGTTTAGAAGGGTTTAAAAAAATGAAATTGGTTCGAATCAGTATGGGTTCAGCATGGTCTAATAGAAGTTTAAAGTGTATTTTTGATGGGTTGGTTGGGTTTGAGATGAAACCGGGTCGGGTGAGTGGTTTAATCGTTGTTGTAGCTTTGCTGCAGCTTTGCTATAGCAACGAACACAGAATGTAAGTTTCAACAGAGAATGTAATGTGTTAACAGAACATGCAAGACCCGTAGCTGAGGATCAAAACTTTGTAGTAGCATTGTGGCCACATCGCTACTACAAAGATAGTGAAATTTGCTGGATATTGAAACATGCTCTGTTCAACAGTTTGATTTAATGATAAGTTTGGCAAAACACCCAATCACTCTCTTTTTGTTCCCCACACTCCCTCCCTTCTTTTTAAGCCTCTTGAAGGTTGATTGAAGATTTGTCCCGCTCCAATGGTGCTCCCCAATAATGCTTGATCCACTGCATGCTCTAGTTCCCAAGGCCATTTAATGATTTCTTCTTGTGCACCTTCCATAATTGGACTCAAACTCCTCTGTTGCTTCATGTACCTGTTGCAACATTCCTCCAACCAAATTTTAAGCTTTAATACTAAAGGACTGATCCCGTTGACCTCTACTATATTCCATCCCATTGCTCTTCTACACTTCGTCAGCACGTCAAGTAGCATATCTTCTTGCTCCTTTGTTAGCAGTGCTGAAACAAAAACATGGAGTGTTTTGGCTGCATCCAAATGGGCATATTGAGAGTGTTTTGAAAGAGGTGTGAACTCTAACATAGGTGGCTCTTCAATTGATGGTTTAGGGGCTTTAGTTTCAAACTCAGATAATACAAGAGACTTAAATCTACTCCCACTCAATGCCTTAGCTGGTCTTGCCTCTAACAAATCCATATATCTACTTGCTTCATCATCCACTTGTTCAATTTCTATTGCCAATGAAAGCTCTAGTGGGTTTTTAATACACTCTGCCTCCAACTCTTCGGAAACCAGCTCTTCAAGGACATCCACAACAAAGCACTCTTCTATTGCATCTGGAGATCTAGGATTTTCTGTAGCACATGGCAATGATCCTTGAGAGCGATTACTTAAAGCACTAGCCAGCTGTCCAACTTGATTCTCCAAATTTCTCAATGAAGATGCTTGACTTTGAATCATTGCATCATTCCTTGCCATATACTCCTTCAATAAAAGCTCTATTGATGAAGAGGGTTCCATAGGTTGAATGTTCACTTGCTGTTGAGCACTTGGAAGCGGATGAGGTCGAGGCAGGATGGAAGATGGGCTTGCATTCTGTCCTTGAGCATTCCAAGAGTAGTTAGGGTGCTGCCTCCAACCAAGATTATAGGTGTTGGCATATGGGTTATTGGCATTGCTGAAATTACCATCATAGTAAGCTAATTCTGGGTTAGATGGACAGCTATCAAAGACATGCTCCCCACCACAATATGTACACGAGATTGCTGTATGTTGTTGAGTTTGTACAGCTGTAGGCAAGTTTACGGATTTTAACACACTAGTTAGGGATGACACTTGTGAAGTTAAAGTTGTCACTGCATCTAACTCATAAATCCCTGCCACTCTCTTATTTGCAGCACCTCTCTTAGCTGGCCATTGGTAGTTGTTGTTGGCCATTCTCTCCAAGATCTCATAAGCTTCATTGTAAGACTTTGCCAATATAGCCCCATTTGCTGATGCATCCACTATAGATCGAGTTTGTCCACTTAAACCATAGTAGAAAGTCTCCATTTGAATCCAATGAGGAATACCATGGTGAGGACATTTACACAAGAGCTCCTTAAATCTTTCCCATGCCTCATACAAAGATTCACCATCCAACTGTTGAAAACCAGTGATATCATTTCTGAACTTGGCATTCTTTGATGCAGGGAAGTACTTCATCAAGAACTTCTCTACTAAATCATTCCATGTGGCTATTAATTGTGGAGGTAAGGAGTTCAACCATGCTCTTGCTCTATCCCGCAATGAATAAGGGAATAGCTTCAATCTCAAAGCCTCTTCAGTTGCTCCCGGTATCTTGAAAGAGTCACTTACTTCCATGAAGAGTCTAAGATGGAGATGAGGATCTTCTGTTGGCATCCCACTGAACTATCCTATAGTCTGAAGCATTTGGAACATCACAGGCTTAAGCTCAAAATGTAATGCATGAATTTCTGGCCTTACTATACTTGGATTCAGCTCATGCAACCTTGGGACAGCATATCCTCTAATGGCCCTATCTCTATCATCACCCTCAGCTGCCATATTATTCTCATTATTATTCAACCCATATCTCATTGCTTCAGCCATTGTTTGACCTGCTGCTAAACCTCTCTGCTCCCTTCTTCTAGCTCGAAATGTCCTTTCTATTTCGATATAAAAGGGTGCCAACTCTTGATCAGGCACGTGTTCCATACAAGGGTAAAAGCACCTGAGAATAAAAGGAGGACTAATATCAAAGCAAAGAAATTTCAGTAGATAAAACAAAAACTTACTTCTACACTAATTATCAAAGACAAAATTCCCCGGCAACGGCGCCAAAAACTTGTTGCTTGTATCTCAAGATATTACGCAAGTATACGTATCGCAATCAAGTAATAAATGATAAGTACAAAATCGATCCCACGGAGAATTATATCCTTAACTTTCAATGTAAAAGTAAAATTGATTTAAATGAAATTAACAAGGTTGATTGGTATTTGTCTAACTAATTAACCAAATGACAGGTAAAGAAAACTAAGGAACTAAAATGTAGATTTGAGCAATGGAAGAAACTTAATGAGTGACAAGTGTGTTAGGAATCAAGTTTCCCTTCCCCTAATTTTAAAACACAAATACTAAAGCAATACTACAACCCCAAGATAAATCAAGAACTTGGAATGAATGGCAATATGGTATTTTCCAATACACATAAGCTAGCATCCTAAATCAACATCAGCATACCTATGAAGAATTGAATTAAGAATGCAATTTAAACCCAATCCAATCAATGGTAATGTGAGGTAATTGGGTATTCCTACCCAACCTACTAATTAACACAACCTAATTAAAGATGATGCTAACTCACACAATTCATCAAACACCTAGACTTCATTAATTTTCCAATTAATGAAATCATAACATTCATTCAAGAAAGATCATTCAAGAACTGAAATTAGTCAATATAACATGCTGAATTCATTAACAATAAAGTGGATTGCAATAAAACTAAAGAACACATGATTAATTACATATCAAAATTCAGGTTTAGGTACTACTATCATCCCAACACAGCTAAGATTTAGCCCATAACAGAATTCAAATGCATAAAACCAAGTATAGTTGGCATGAGACTAGAAAATAAGAAGATAGAGTTATAAAAACAAGAATAAACTAAGGCTTCAATGCTTCCACATGAGCTCCAGCTTTCTTCTTCAGCAATTCAACAATTCCAGCAGCTCCTTGCTTCCACAAGAGCTCCAGCATTCGTTCTCTACCTCCCTCCTCTCAGCCAAGTCTATCATCCACACCTTGGTCGAATCTCCCCTCTTGTCCTCCTTGCCTCTCTTCTCTTTCTTCCATAAATGTCTTCAATCATTAGGTTAGATTCTGGCCATAGGATTAGAACCTTCCTCCTGAGATCAAGGGCTGAAAACCATCATGTATTTACAAGAATTTAGTCCACTTAAGTTAGCCCTTTTTGGTCAATTCCATTTGAATTGGATCTGAGAATATTCTGCTCCGTTGTTGTAGCAATGCAGCAACAACTCTACAACAAAGTTAGAGGACATGTTCTTTATGAATCTTCACCTACATGTTCAAGAGAAAGAGAAACAGTCAAATTCATCCATAAAAAGAAGGGAAATTCATGCAATGTGACAAAAATGAACTAAACAAAATGCAACATGTTGAGACTAAATAAAACAACACCTAATGAATACTATCACTAAAACAAAGACAAAATACTCCTAAATCAAGCCATCTCAAGTATAAAAGTTATAAATCTTAACTCTAAAAAATTTTTTAAAAGTTTAAAAGAGATAAAGGGGCATTTGCCCCAATCCAAACATATACAAAAAAAAAAAAAAAAATAACACAAAAAAAAACCACATCATAAAAACCAAATATACAAAACATAATATAAATAATATTTTAAATATATAAAAAAAAAATTAAAAAAGGGATAAAAAAATTTTTTTAAAATAGTTTTATAAAAAAAAATTTATTATAAATTTTTATTTTTAAGAATTATTTTATTGGGATCTTGGGGCTAGCATGTTCAAGTCTATTCAAAAAATAGGATTGATTGTCCTTACCTGCATATAAGTAAACTGTCCGTAAAAAGAGATCTGTTAACTATTACAAGTCTTTCTTTTCAAACAGAGTATACATAAACACGGTGTTACAATATTATATGAGTTAATTGAATCAAAGTGAATCAGAACCAAAAGTCATTTGGTCACTATTTACCAACCCGATCGCTCGAGCCGGTCGCTTAAGTTGAGCGACCGCCACTAGTGACCGCCCTAAAAAACAGAGAGTTTCAATCCGAAAGCGCGCCAACTCCGATCACCCGTTTTCAATCCGGATTTCGAGTGATCATGGCCGAAGTCTCAAATCTAATACTCCCAAAGCCAAAGGGTGAAGGAAACCCTAACAATTACCATCATTGGGTTGCCACCAGAACTCTCCCCTTGGTCGGATTATCCTTTTCCACGAGGTTTCAGTGGTTTCGTTCGGATAAATCACCTCAAGTAGATTGGAAAGAGAGTCACAATGATCAAAGAAGGTAACCACCATGATGAGGGGATGGGTTAATACTAAATTAAAAGACAAAGAAGATAAAGAATTGTTGGAAAATGCCATGTCAGCATTTTGCCACATCGGCCTCCATTGGTTTTGATGATAACAAACATGAAACTTGAATTCACCATGTTTTGATGATAACAAACATGAATTAGAATTCACCATGGAAAAACTTGAAAATAACATGCCTATGAATGAGTGTTTATTTGCTATTAATTACCATTCATATTTTCCAATCATTCATGTGTTTATCATCATGAAAAAGGGGGAGATTGTTGGGAAATGCCATGTCAGCATTTGCCACATCAGCCTCTATTGGTTTTGATGATAATAAGCATGAATTACTAATGGCTATATTGAGTTATGATGTTTTAGTTCAAGATGAGAACAAGTGGACCAACTCCAAGTCAAAGCCAAGATCATGCCAAGATAGACATGAAGATGGACATGAAGTCTAAGTCAAGATGACCATGCTAAGATGGACATGAAGACCGTTGCACAAAATCAAGTCGAAGATCAAGTCGAAGATCAAGACTTAGGTTGAATTAGGGCTTAGGACACTCTCGCATACACATTCATGTAAATGCATCAATTATATGTAATTCATATTACTAGAGTGACCTAGGACATGTTAGTGAGGTGTACAATGCTTAGGGTTGACCAAAAAGTCCAAAAACCCAAGCCATGTCCCACCCCAACTTAAGCCAGCAAAATAGAGTTCGAGACGGACAGCCGTCCGAGGCGGATGTCCGTCTGTGCGATAACTATGTTTCTCGAGAAAACAACGATGGAGGATGGAATTTCCGCCCCGCGACGGATGATTCGCTTGAGGCGTCGGGGCCAGGGACGGATGACAGTGCGGGCGATGCGGTGTCCGAGCCGGCCCCGATCGGATGTCCGTTCAGCCAGCGACCCGGACCGCGATGTCCGTCCGCCCAGCGATGAATTGACTATAACGGCTAGTTTAAAGAGAATATCCTCTACACTTGTTTGCAATGGATACTTTTGAGACGGATGACCGTCGACCCGAGGCGACGTCCGATCTCGGGATAAAAGGACCAAAAATGTGTCCGTTTTCTATCCGTTGGGGATTGGGTTTTGGCACTCAAAGGTGCTCTATATAAACCCAATTCACCTCATTTGAGAGTAACAATACTCACACTTGATCACCCACTCCCCAAGTGATCCTAAAGCTCTCAAATTGCAAGAAAGCCTTGTGCTTTGCCTTTCACCTTCTCCCCAACCTTGAAGAACATACCAAGGTGTTAAAGTAAGCTTGTGGAAGTCAAGCTTGAGGTGATTGAAGGCTTTGGTGGTGCATGCATTTCATATCTTGAGCATACAACTCTTATTGCATCACACACACACAAGAGGTAAAGTGTCATACCGCTTGTTAAGGTAACATCCTTCTCTTGTAACTGTTTTCAATTCTAGTCTAGGTAGATTAGAATTGGTTTTGGGATACTCTTGCCCGTGAACAAAGATTGGTTGGGTGCTCTTGCCCGTGAACAAAGATTGAAGAGGGTGCTCTTGCCCTAAGATAAACAAAGATTGTAAAGGGTGCTCTTACCCCGTAACAAAGATTGTAAAGGGTTTGATCTCTACCCATTGTATTGAAAGAGAATCACTAGTGGAATACTCTCTTAAGGCCAAGAGAGGAGTGGACGTAGACTTGCAAAGTCGAACCACTATAAAATACTTGTCTTGTGGTTGATTGCATTGTTTAATTTCATTTGGATTTTCAATTTACTTTGTACTTCGGCACAAACCGAAAAATTGGGACAATCCACTAGTTGCAACCTAATCACCCCCTCTAGGTTGCACCAACAAGAATGAAGGGTGAATTCATTACCTCACTTGCAGAAAACCAGAAAAAGGGAAGGATTGATCTCCGGATCACCGTCCCCAGTTCGTAGATCCACTTTCGGAACTTCTCCGCAGTCTTCTAACCTCCAAAATTAGCAACCACGAATAAAATATTCGTTACTTGGACGAGGGTTACCTTTTATAGAAGTCAGGGGACAAAATAGGGAAAAAACTTCGAAAACAGACTGGGCGGTCGCTCCAGGCGGTCGCTTGGTTTGATCGACCGCCACTAGCAACCCCCCCTATAATTTACCATACAAGGGTGCTTTTGCTAGGGGGTTGATATCCAGGTACATCCTAGCCCTAAAGAAGAGATGGGGGAGATCTTACCTTCATTCCGGACATCTCCGAACAACACTTGTCTTCCAGAAGACCAACTACCAAGCAAGGCAGGCTCTTCAGACAAAGGATCCAGATCCATGGGTTTAGGGTATGGATCATGGACTTCTATCTGGACACTCCACAAACTTACCCGACTAGACCTTCGGGTTCTTGGACCTGCAATACGGATCTCGGGTTAGAAATACGGGGGTTGTTACATCGAGACCTTTAAGACCCATGACCAATGTCATGAAGAGCCTCATAATCTAGGTCATGAAGAGCCTCCTTTACTCATGGTGCCTCATTACCACCCTTACCTCATGGTTTACTCATGGTGCCTCATTACCACCCTTACCTCATGGTTCCCACACACATGCAAAACAATTAAATAAAGGATACAAAAACTAATTTTGAAACTTAATATGGATTTTAATAAGAAAACCTAACACTCTAATTAACCCGGTTTATAAACGGTTGCAACAAACCCTACTCACCCACCACTAAATAGATCGATTCACAATCACCAGTGAGAATGATGAAGACCTGTTACCTATATGCATTCCAACAACAACTAGGAAAAAAAAATAAAATTCATAGAAATAATCTTTGATGCCTCTCCATTATAACTTACACTACATTGAAAGAAAACACTTAAGCAAAAGTAAAATGCTGTAAGCATTAGAGCTATAGTTATCATCAAGCTACATAAATGGCCAGAGCTTCTGAAAAACTCGAGGACTTTTATTAGTTGAACCAAGAGGCGGAGGATGATCAACCTGAGGATTGGTTCCTTCTGTGAGAGATCCGACGAATTTCTAGATGAACAAACCGATTTCTCCTGACAGGAATCACTTGAGCACATAGAGATCTCCGAATTTGAAGGAAAATATAAATGGGTTTCACGATAATTTCCAAATCAATAATCATTAGAGATTAGATCTATACCTCTAGTAGGGTTGAATGATCTCTTACAATGCAAGATGGCTCCTTATATGCCAACACTGAAGGCAAGTTCCCCTGTAATTTTGGCTTCTCACATTGTTCTGCAGGTTTGGACCCTTTGCTTCTCTTGTTCTTGTGGGTTTCGGAGAGAAAATTGATGCCGTCATTTGTGCAATAGGTGTTATTTTCCCTAACCTTAGGCTCAATTGTCTAGAAAATTTTAGCCTTAACATAAGAATACGAAACTTGTACGGATTTTTTTTTTGGTTTCGTTGGAATGCATCAGAGGTAAGAGGTCTTTGTCATTCCAGCCCGTGACCACGATGACAGCGATGTTGTGGAAGGCGGGTAGATTTCTGAGTCAGTGGTGGGTGAATAGGTTTGGTTGGAATTGTGTATGAACTGGGTTAATTAGAGTAACGCATGAGAGATTTGAGTATTTGAAAATCAACGGCTATGGCATATTCTTGGCCACGTGGTGCTCCCTGGATAGCAGCCGTTGGATGGCAGCTATTTCTAGGCCGCAGAAGATTCAAACTCATAAATCTTGCATTCATGAATCTGGAGATTTGAAATATCTGGATTCATGTAATCAAACAGGCC
This sequence comes from Hakea prostrata, assembly GCF_041222555.1. Taxonomy (NCBI): domain Eukaryota; kingdom Viridiplantae; phylum Streptophyta; class Magnoliopsida; order Proteales; family Proteaceae; genus Hakea; species Hakea prostrata. Next base: position 35,634,402 of record NC_142608.1, read on the forward strand.
CTTAAAGTTATTTTTAACTTAAATTTGGTATCTAGTCTAATTTGATACCAATAAGACTTGATAAATTTAAATTATTTTCTATAAATTCTCTTCCTTAGTCACATTTAACAAGTTATCTTCTAAGACCTAAATCATTGGAACAAAATTGAAAAGAGTACCCGTTGACCTCGAAGATTTCACTACAAAAATCCTTCATAATTTAAAATATTTTCATAAATGATTTCATGTATATACTCCTCCCTAACCAGATTTTGCACGTTGCCTTTAATACTTAAATCATTGGGATATAATTGATAAGATTGTTCATTGATCTTGAAGATTTTGCTACAAAATGTCTTCTTAATTTTGAATTATTTTAAAAAAATTTTCTGTTATAGATTTTCCTCCCTAACCACATTTGACACATTGTCTTTTGAGGTTTGAATCATTGGGATAGAATTGGTAATATTGTTTATTGACCTTGAAGATTTCGCTATACAATCGCAAGAGAAATCACCTAAAAATCATGAGAAATCACCAACATACCGCAAAAAATTGGCGATATATTGGTCAATTCGACGATTTCTCGTGATATATATGGTATGTCTCGGTTTAGGTTAAAAAAATAGCTAACCATTGAAACAGTCGAAATTTGACGAATGTTGTTCCAATTTCGACAAATTGTTTTCCCATGCTTTCGACTTGATTTGTCCAAAGTGGAATTCTAGAATATTTGAGAGGGTGCAGAAGTTGTTTTTATAGGATCTTGTACTCTATTAATACAATAACATATAAAGGATTTCATCCAATACATTTGCTATTGTATTAGTCGTTATGGACAGTTAAAAAGAGTCTTTTAATCGATAGATGAAATACATAATGATGGAGATTAGAGTTTTCTAATGATATTTATATAAAGAAAGGATGTACAATATTAGGTTTGATTTTAGTGTTGTACATTAAATATGCAGGCACTGAGTTGCGTATAGTTACGTCTCCTTGAGTGATCTAAAGAAAAAGAAAATACAAATTGGATGGTTGAGATTTCACCATCGACCATCTATTCCATCTTTATTGTACACTCAGTAATGCCTATTAATTGCACAACACTAAAACTCCATCCGTGCAATATCTATTGATAGCATAAAAAAAAAGTATGGAGTTAGGGATGAGATATCATATACCCAGCCGCATAAGTTGTGATGGTAAAACAAATTTCTTTAAAGCTTGAGCAGTCAAAGGAATCTTGAGGACAAAAAGGATAGGATTGAAACCAATTTCAAGAAGAAATTAACTGTAATCCTGTTGTGAATAAAATACCCCAACTCCGGTTCACGATGGTTCACTTTGATCCATATCTAATGCGATCGGTCTAAGTTGATTAAATAAAGCAATCTATGGGTCTGCCCAAGAGTTAAGAAGAAGGCCTAATCATGGCCATCCAATTCTATGCTACGATCCGACGGTCAGAGTTAAGAGCAGAACAAGTAGGAAATCTATATATATATAAAGGAACAACAAACTCATAAAGGGTAAGTCTCTCAGATCAACTTGAACACTAACACTTCTGATTTGACTCCATTAGAACACCTCAAAAGCTCCTTTGAGCTCTGAAGCATCGTCTTCATCTTTCTGACTAGACCGTCGGAGACGTGACGCCGATCAAGACAATCGGCTCCGTTTCTCACTGGTGTTCTATTTTTCAGGAATGAAAGACTGATTGAGGATTAAGCAAGCCAGGTCGATCTAGATCTGAGTTGGTTAGGTGCAAAGACCGTGGTTCAAGATCTCCAGCAAATTCTGCACCAACATTTGGCGCCGTTTGTGGGAAACAACTTTAACAAGTTCTAAATAGAGGTCATGGCTCAATCGCCTGAGCGAGAGGACACATTGCTGGTTGAAATGGCGGAGGCTAGTCAGAGGGAGCCGAGGAAGATCAATCCAAAGAGAAGGACAAGAGAAATAGTCCAACACTACAAATTCCAGCAATGCAGACTTGGCAGAGCCAGAGAATGACGGAGGATCATTCACCTCATTTTGCCAAAATTTCTGAAAGACAGGAGAAACAAGTTGCAGATACACTGGTTCCTTCTCAATTAGAGCTAGATCCAAGCCAAATCACTGCTCGATTTGAGAGTGTGCAGCATCAAATCCTCGAAACACAAAATCTGATGTGATCGTTCATCAAGCAAGTTGGAGTTCAACTAGAAGGAAGAGTTCTGGTCTCGTCTGCTATAAGATCTCGCACTCTTTCCTGAGTTGAGGCGGTCTCTGCACCAAATCCTCGGATGCAAGGGTAGAGGGAAAACCAGAGAAGATCAATTCTCAGAGAAGGATCAGGGGAGAGCGCAGATCCAAACTACATTCCTCTAGAGTCGGAAGATCAAGGATCATTTAAGGATGATCGTTCAAGTCAAAGCCAGAGTAGGAAGAGTAAAACTCTCGAGAGTCGAAGAGATAAAAAAGAGAAAGAGAAATCAGAGGACTGTAGGTCGAAGTTCATGGATCTGAAATCAGTAAAAGATTTTGTATCTTGAACGATTAGATTCAACGACTGATGAACAAAGACAGTGGAGAAAAGGTGGATGAAGTAATGAATCAAAATCCATTTTCCAAAGACATTATGTAACAACCCCCGTATTTCTAACCCGAAATCCGTATTTCAGGTCCAAGAACCCGAAGGTCTAGTCTGGTAAATTTGTGGAGTGTCCAGATAGAATTCCATGATCCATACCTTGAACCCATGGATCTGGATTCTCTGTCTGAAGAGCCTGCCTTTTTTGGTAGTCGGACTTCTGGAAGTCAAGTGATGTCTGGAGATGTCCGGAATGAAGGTTAGATCTCCCCCATCTCTTCTCTAGGGCTAGGTTGTACTTGGATATCAACCCCCTAGCAAAAGCACCCTTGTATGGCAAAATACATGGGGGCGGTTGCTAGTGGCGGTCGATTGAACCAAGCAACCGCCTGGTTCTGTTTTCGGGGTTTTGCCTTATTTTTCTCCCTGACTTCTATAAATAGTAACTCTCGACTAATTTACGACTATTTTATTTGTGGTTACCGTTTTTGGAGGTTAGATGGCTGCGAAGAAGTGCCGAAAGCAGATCTAAAGTGCTGGTAGGGATCTGGAGATCAATCCTTCCCTGTTTCTGGTATTCTGGAGTGAGGTAATGGATTCACCCTTCATCCTTTATCTCCTTTGTCTTTCAATTTCGTGTTAACCCATCCCCTTATCATGGTGGTTACCCTATTGATCAATCGCAACTCTCTTTCCAATCTTCTCGATGTGATTCATCCTAAAACGAAACCCTGCTTTCGTGAAAAGGATAGATCCAGTCAAGGGGAGAGTTCTAGGAAATCCAATTATGATGATCGTTAGGTTTCCTTTCACCCATTGGCTATAGGAGTGTTAGATTCGAGATTCAGACTATGATCACTCGAAATCTGGATTGAAAACGGATGATCAAAAGCCTGAGTTTCGGATCCTAAACTTACTGTTTTTGGGGCAGTCACTAGTGGCGGTCGCTCAACCTAAGCGACCGACACGAGCGACCAGCTGGTACACAGTGACCAATTGGCTTTTGGTTTTGATCCGATTTGATTCAATTGACTTATAATACATTATTATAACCCTGTACATAGGTGTTTTCTGTTTGAAGAGAAAGTCTTATAATAGTTTACGGATTTCTTTTTACGGGCAAATTACTTATATGCAGGTAAGGGCATTCAATCCTATCTTTATAAATAGACTTGAGCATGCTAGTCCAATGTCTGTTAGTATTAATCTTTCATTATATATGCTGCTGTAATCATGTTCTACATGCTGATCTTGTTATATTGCTGCTGTTTATCTTGTTTACATATATACTTTGTTGGTTATGAATGATATATACTGATGATGGTTAGTATGTGGTTTTGATGGATGAGGTATTCCTTCAGGATATCTTAGCTTGGGATATCAGAAGGCTGTGGAATGGGACACATGCCTGTTGTCACGCCCTCCCAGCCGGTACCCTATCTGGCATACCCGAGAGTGTGATCCACAGCCCGAAGATCAGGTATCGAGTGATCAACCTCCCACATAAACAATAACATAATCATGAACAATCATAACATGAGTGCGGAAGATAAATCATAGATTCAATAAAGAAAGAATGAATCATAACTGAATCAGAATAATAGATATAATCAGAGTATCAAATAGATAAGTAAAGTGAGGCAAAAATTCCACTTTACATCCAGCGGAAAAGTAGCTCTAAAGAATAAACTAGACAAAATCTAATCCCAGTAGCAAGTACATTGGGTAACTAAATTATTCTCCACTTTATAGACAACATCCTTGTAGGTGTAAATCTCATAAATAGCACAAGGACGCTTCCACTCAATGGTCGGACTAAGCATCGTACGGAGCATAACCACTCGCGGGATCTTCAGAGTAATTGTGGTAACCGCAATCACCTTCCCGGAGATATGTCTCTTCGCCTTGCGCTTCTTCATAGGGACCGTCATAGTACTCAGGTACTGCAGGATAGTCTAACAACATTGTACAATAAAGGAATGAGTTTCAAAGAAACTCGGTAAAGGCGCTTAAAATCCATAATAACATAAATGGCAGAATTCCAGAACAAACATAAATGCAATATGACATGAGACAAACAATGGATGAATGAATCTAACTCTATGTATGCTGGTCTCTATTGGCAGACATGCTTTAAGTCATAGCACCGTACTTCTTTAGGAAAGTCCACTCACATCCTCAACCATTTAAGATATCTTGGATTCTCTCACGGATCATTTCACCGGTCTTGAGCAGCCGATTGGTAATGGGTCCTTCATCCCTCAGGACAAACCTTGGCAGGGGGTTAAGTCAACACACTCTCTCACAACCATTTGGTATAAGTACTGGCGCATGTCAGGGTAAAACCTAGCCAAATGCAAGTCTTCTACTTAGTTACATCAAGTCGGATCCGAGATACTTCCATTCCTCGTCCCCGACGATCCTTTCCGGTATCCTTCACACTAGAGTCAGCGTATCCTATGGCACCAACCAACTCGGACTACGGACTCATCAACCCTATTGATCATCCACATATGGTAAACGGGAAGCTCTCACGTCCTCTCACGGGTTGGTTACCGGTCTTAAGCGCCCGTGAGCCCAAGTCTAACCATATGCAACCCTACCAATAAATGGCCCCCACAATGTGATTCCTGTCCTCTCACGGGTTGGTTACCGGTCTTGAGCGCCCATGAATCCCCATTGCTACCACGGGTCGTTCGGTCTCAATACCCCTCCGATTAGGGTCTGACATAACAGGACATCCTAGCCAAACACTACTAGACAAATCCTAGATATGTCATCCAACAGTTTAGGAAGGTGTCCAGAGGGCATCTCCGGAAACATCCCATAATATTCCCGTAGTAGTCCAAGGACAGAAGTGTCGAAAGGACACCTCTCCTTTCCAAACCATACGTAAGCATACACATGCATCAATTCATATCATCACATATATGGTAACTTCATATATGGAAAGAAATCAGTAATTACAATCACTTGTATAACATCGGTAAGTAAATCATACATGAATCAATTCAATATGAATAAGTAATGCTACTATAATCAAAGTTATGCAACAGTAGTATATCATTGTAAGAATCTAATTTAGGAAACATATTAACGATATTCAAATATAGAAACTAGATTCATGCTATCTATGTAATTAAGGAAATAACCATCATTACCTTTTATAACTCGCAAGGAATCCTAAGAAATCAAGTAAGATCTTGGCAAACTTGAGAAGAAGGTCCTAAACAAGTATATACAACATATTAGGAAAGATCCCTAACAGCAAAGATATCAAAACATCCGAAACAGACCAAATCTGGAGTTGCTGTACTCATTGGTCGAGTGGATTGGTCGAGTGGTTCAGTCGACCAATCAGTCGACCAATGCAGATAGTAGCCTAAAAATCAGAGTTTTAAGATATGAAATCCGAATTTGGTGGTTCAAAAGGATACTAATCAAGGGGTAGACTACATCAGTAGTATTCTAACATATAGGGGACCTCAAAACACTAATCAAATCAAGATCCAAATTAGGAAACAAAAAGTTACCATAATTAACTCAAACATGGATCTTGATGAATTTGAAATAGAAAACAAAGACAAGAGCAATAGGAGGATGGATCATTGCTTTCGGTAATGAAAACATGAAAACATACATAGATCTTCATGGAATAAGGCTTAGAAGCATAAATCTAAATAAGGAAATAAAACCTACCATATATGTAACTATCATGCATCATGAAGAACACATAGTATGGTAGAAGAGAACATCTAGAAATCTATAGATTATGGATCATGGAAAGAAAACACAGTAATTACTACTAACATGATCAACAAAAGAAGATCCAAAGAGATCAGAATTCAGATTAGAAGTTTAACAGAGATTAAATCATGGTTTGATCATGAATCCTTCAAAAGCTTGCAATGATCATGGTTAAGATCATTGTTCTAGCCTTAAATCCTTAGGATGATCATGAGAACATGTTCAGAGATGTTTGCAACAGAGAGGATGCAGCATCTCTTCTACTGTCTCAACTCAAAAAGGAAAGAAAAACAAAGATGGAGGAGAAGAAGAGAGAGTAGACATACCTTTTGATGCAAAAGAAGAGTTTCGACGAAGATCCGTCGAGAAAACACCAAGGATGCAAGAGAGATGACTTGCGAGAGGTCTTTGGTTCGTTCCGGAGGGTTTGGAGGCAGCAAATACGAAGTGGACTCGAGGTTGGACTTAAATAGAGCAAGAACAACCTAATTGCCAAAGACAAGACTCATTGGTCGAGTGGATTGGTCGATCGCCCAACTCGACCAATCAATCGACCAATGTCGATGACAAGACCAAAAGGGAGGAATTGAAGGTCCAGATCAAATCCAATCCTAAAGGGGTTTTGCACACAAGTCAAGTGACTTACCTAATAGGTAGAAATGCCTTCAAACCAAGATAGAGAGCACTCCAAGTCCATCAACTAATTAGATCTTCATCAGGATTCAGTTTCCATAAATAGAACCTCATCATCAACTTTCATGGATTCAAAGCCAGACACCAAGTCCTCTACTGGGATGGCCCAAAGCTGACTTCTTACTTTACTTCGGGTCATCGGACCTACAAATAACAAGGTTTCCGGGTCAAGGTTAGGGCTGGGTTTTACACCTGTTGATGTCTCCAGCACTGTCATAACTATTGGATGACATTCTTAGGTAGAGTCTAGAGTTGCATGGTTAGGTACCCCACATGCAACTACCCTTTCGGTAGGGGGATTGAAACTGGATGACCCGTGATGACAGTGATGTGACGTTGGTCCACTGTTGGTCATATAAATGGTAGGGTTGCATATGTTAGGGTTGGGCTCATGGACGTCCAAGGAATGGACCAGGTGTCGTGAGGAGTCATGAGAGCATTCCACCCTAACAATATGTGGATGACCATAGTGTGAAATCCAGCCCAAACCTAGCCAGGACACCCTATCTATTTTGGGTGAAGAAAGGTTAGTTTAATGTTACATCTTGAAGTTGGACCTTGATTTCAGTGTTCTATCTCCTTCTTTTCTCTTTTCTTCTTCTTACTGTTCTATCTTGATGTTTTGATTGTGGAGAAGCTGTTACACTACTATAACTACCTATTCTCTAAATCTCCTTATGTCTTAGAGTGAACCCCAATCACTCTATGCATTCCTTGAAACCACATGGTGAATCTTTTCAATTCTTCACTGATTTTGATTGAGTTTTGGACAGCATGATCATTCTACTGTAGCTTCTTTTCTCATTAATGTTTAACATGTTTGATCTTAGCCTTTATTGCTGTTCCAATGTGTTTCATCTCCTTGAATCAATTCCCCTTTCTTTCTAGCCATTTTAGCCTTCTATGTTGACCATTGATATAAGCATTCTAGTAAGTTTCTATTTTTGATTCCTCTCATTCTAGGATTAGTATTCTTTTGATTTTCTATTTAGTTATTCTTGCCTCTGATATGTTCTTGATATTCCATTAGAGAGAAGCCTTGTTCTCTCTAATTCTTCCCTTGAATCCATGGTGAGTTTGCTATGAGAACCATGTTGTTTCCAATTTAGAAACTCATGTTCCCAATTTATAAAGTACTGATTTTTGGACCATGGATGATGTCAAATTCATGCTAGATAGTCTTAGTATGTTTGTGTGAAGTTCCCTTTCGAATTTTGGATCAATCGGACTTCAAACGAAGAAGTTATGACCAAAACAGTGCAATCTGTACCTTGCTGTCTCCATTGGTCGACTGATTGGTCGGCTGGGCCAGTAGACCAATCCAATCGACCAATGAGATATGTTTTCCATATTTAGGTCTTTGTTGCTCTATTTAAGTCTAATCTCGGGATTAGTTCGTCTCCTCTGCCTCCTAAGCCTCTGGAACGAGTTAGAACTCCATTCTAATCAATTTCCTTGCATCCTTGGTTGATCCCTCGCAAGAACTCAAGTAATCTTCTTCCTCTTGCATCAAAGGTATGTCTACACTCTCTTCTTCTTCTCCATCTCTGTTTTTCTTTCCTTTTTGGGCTGAGACAGTAGAGAAGATGCTGCATTCTCTATTGCAAACATCTCTCTACTCATCCCTCATGATCTTCCTAAGGATTAATGGCTAATGCGATGATCTTAACCATGATCATTGCAAGCTTTTGAAGGAATCATGATCTAAATCATGATCTTGTCTTGTTCATCTTTTGATTCAAATTCTGATCTTCTTAGATCTGTTTTATTGATCATATTAGTAGTTAATCGCTGTGTTTTCTTTACAAGAATTGTAACCTATCAATCTCTAGTTCTTTCTTCTTGATCATACCATGCTTTCTCCAAGAACCATGACTAATACATTTATGGTAAGTTTTGTTTCCTTATTTAGATTCATGTTCTTCAGTCTTAGATCTATTTTTCTTGAAGATCTATGCGTGCTTTTCATGATTTCTTTATCACAATCAATGATCCATCCTCCTATTGTTCTTGTCCATGATTCTTACTATGAATTCTTCAAGAACCATGATTGATCTAATTATGGTAAATTTTGTTTCCTAATTTGTAACTTGAAGACTTGATTTGATTAGTGTTTTGAAGTCCTCTATATACTAGGATACTTTCATAGTAGTTTCCCCCTTGTTTGGTACCCTTTTGAGCCACCAAATTCGGTTCTTTATTCTTAAAACTCTGATTTTGTAGGCCACTGTCTCTGTTGGTAGACTGATTGGTCGATTGAGACAGTAGACCAATCCAATCGACCAATGAGTACAGCAACTCCAGATTTGGTCTGTTTTGGATGTTTTGATATCTTTCCTTCTAGGTTTCTTTCCTAATATGATATATATACTTGTTCAGGACCTTCTTGCCAAGTTTGGGAAGATTCTCCTTGATCCTTGGAGATTCTCTTCAAGTTATATAAGGTAAGGATGGTTACTTCTATAATAGCATAGATTGTGTGATTTTAGTTCCTATATTAGAATCTTTCGGATTTGTTACCATAATTAGATTCTTTTATGAATATATTACTGTTGTATTTACTTCAACTACAGTAGCATTATTTACTTGCTTTCTTTAGTTTATGAATGTCTTTATTTGTCAACTGTATATGAGATGAATCTTATTATGGTATATTTTCTATATACTGTAAATGTACATGATATGATTGATTTGTGATTGTGATTGATTAAGTATGGTTCGGGAAGGAGAGGTGTCCTTTTGACACTTCTGTCCTTGGACATTGAAGGGAATAGTATGGAATATTCTCCGAAGATGCCCATTGACACCTTCTTGAACTATTGATTTTCATACCTAGGGCTGTCTAGCAGTGTTGGCTAGGAATAACCCGTTATATCAGACCCGATTCGGAAGGGTATTGAGACCGAACGACCCGTGGTAGCAATGGGGATTCATGGGCGCTCAAGACCGGTAACCAACCCGTGAGAGGACAGGAATCACATTGTGGGGGCCATTTATTGGTAGGGTTGCATATGGATAGACTTGGGCTCACGGGCGCTCAAGACCGGTAACCAACCCGTGAGGGGACGTGAGAGCTTCTCGTTTACCATATGTGGATGACCAATAGGGTTGATGAGTCCGTAGTCAGGGACTATGAGGACTCTAGTGTGAAGGATACTGGAAAGGATCGCCAGGGGCGAGGAATGGATGTATCTGGATCTGACTTGATATAACTAAGTAGAAGACTTGCATTTGGCTAGGCTTAACCCTGACATGCGCCGGTACTTAGACCAATGGTGATGTGAGAGAGTGGTGACCTATACCCCAGCCATGGAATGTCCCGAGGGATGCCGGACCCACTACCAAAAGGCGTTGTGTGATGAGACCTTCCCAAAGAAGTATGGTGCTATGACTTAAAGCATGTCTGCCAATAGAGACCAGCATACATAGAGTTAGATTCATATATTCATTGTTTGTCTCATACCATATTGCATTTATGTTTGCTTTGTAATCCTGCCATTTATGTTATTATGGATTTAACTGCCTTACTGGGTTTCTTTCGAAACTCACTCCTTTTGTACCATATCTGTTGTTAGACTTCTCTGCAGTTTTGGAATACGATGGCGGTCCATATAAGGAAGCGCAAGGTGAAGAAGAGCCGACTGAAGATGTGGATTAGATTTCTCTTGTTTCTTCTAGACTTATCTTTTACTTTACTTTTATTAGCTTAGAGCTTTACTTAGATTTCGATCTACCTTCTGCATATGTTGTGGAGTATATTTCCGCTATACTCTCTACGATTGTCTTTTGATTTGGTATCATGTTTTCGCACTCTGATATTCTTAGTGATTCTTTTAAGATCTTTTCTTGAATTTTATTATTAACTTATTAGAATACAATGATTTGTTCTTGCTTTTGATTTGTTATTGTGCTAAATGGATATGATTGTTCCTAAACTTGATCTTTTGGGCTGTGGATCACACTCTCGGGTATGCCAGTTAGGGTACCGGCTGGGAGGATGTGACACATAGGGTTATGGAATGAAGTCCAATAGTGGTAGCTAGTTCGTGAGGATTCTCATTCCTAGGTTGTGAAGGATACTGAACCGAGTTGGTTGGTGCCATAAGGGATGTATCTGGAGTTCATGTAGACATGTTACCTGTATGACCTTGCATTGGATTAGAAACCCTAACATGCGCCAGTACTCATTGCCAATGGTCGTGGTGAGAGAGTGTTGACTTAACCCCAGCCATGGTTTGAGAGCCAGGTGTGGACTTTCCATTTTACCCAGGATCCCTATAGAGGTAACCAGTCCTTGCTGGATCAGAGTGACTAGACTTACCCAGAGGAGGGCTGGTGTATATCTTAAAGCATGTCAACTGTTAGAGACTTGCATAGTTAGAATCATAGTATCATTCATACTTTGCACTCATTCATATCATTTATGCATTTCTGATTTGTTGGATATTTGGATGGGAATTGTAATTGTTCTTACTGAGTTCTCTAGAACTCACTCCTTTATTTGTGTATGTTTTATTAGTTTGCGCAGATGGAGGAAATGTGTTGGAAGATGGATCGGTTTCCTATGAAGGAACCTTCCCGTATGAAGAGGATGTGGCACCGACAATGGGAAATGGAGATAGCCTGTGCGGGAGCTCCTGCGAGTGCATGGAATGCGCTTATCGCACCCATTGACGGATAGAGATGACAAGTTGCCAAGTAGTTCGCTCAACGAATGGAGAAGAACTGGAGGACCCCTTTTCTAGAGATTCATGAAAAACGTTACTTAGCCTTAGAAAAAGAAACTGGAAAGAAAATATTTTAACTCTTTTGATTGCTTCCGTTGAACTCGTATTCATTTTGATTTATTATTCTTTCATTAATTATTTTATTGGAGTATTTGGACTCCTGTAATCCTTTTAATTCATTAATTGAACTATTATTGCTCTTGATTGTCTTTATTTGTATTTATTATTGTTGATAGACTAAAACCGTGGATCCTGTGATGGATCATTCCCACGGGTTGTTGGGCGGGTAATCGAGACCGGCGGGTGGGGTGTGACACATTATGTCAGCACCATTGCCACATAACTTCAAACTTCCGGTGTTTACAATGTACGATGGAAGCTCAGATCCATTGGAACACCTAGCTCAGTTCAATTCTGTTATGATGTTGGCAGGCAACTTTGATGTTTTGAAGTGTCGATCCTTTCCATCGTCATTGAAATGTCCCGCAACAACCTGGTTTTCAGTCTGCTGCCAGATTCAATTGGAAGTTTCAGAGACCTGACAAAGATATTTCTATCAAGATTCCAGAGCAGCATTGTCACACCCCGCCCGCCGGGCCCGGTTACCCGCCCGACGACCCGTGGGTGCCATCCGTCACAGGATCCATGGTTTTAGTCTATCAATAATAATAAATACAAATACATGAATCAAGAGCAAGAATAGTACAATAATCAATAAAAAGGTTACAGGAGTCCAAATACTCCAATAAATATCCAAGAATGAACAAAAGAAAGAAGATCAAGAATCAAAAGTGTCACGTCCTCCCAGCCGGTACCCTATCTGGCATACCCGAGAGTGTGATCCACAGCCCGAAGATCAGGTATCGAGTGATCAACCTCCCACATAAACAATAACATAATCATGAACAATCATAATAAAAGTGCGGAAGATAAACCATAGATCCAATAAGGAAAGAATGAATCATAAATAAATCAGAAAGATAGTTATAATCAGAGTATCAAACAGATAAGTAAAGTGAGGCAAAAATCCCACTCTACAACCAGCGGAAAAGTAGCTCTAAAAAGAATAAACTAGACGAAATCTAATCCCAGTAGCAAGTACATTGGGTAACTAAATTGTTCTCCACTTTATAGACAACATCCTTATAAGTGTAAATCTCATAAATGGCACAAGGACGCTTCACTTCAATGGTCGGACTAAGCATCGTACGGAGCATAACCACTCGCGGGATCTTCAGAGTAATTGTGGTAACCGCAATCACCTTCCTGGAGATATGTCTCCTCGCCTTGCGCTTCTTCATAGGGACCGTCATAGTATTCAGTACTGCAGGATAGTCTAACAAACATTGTACAATAAAGGAATGAGTTTCAAAGAAACTCAGTAAAGCGATTAAAATCCATAATAACATAAATGGCAGGATTCCGAACAAACATAAATGCAATATGATATGAGACAAGCAATGAATGAATGAATCTAACTCTATGTATGCTGGTCTCTATTGGCAGACATGCTTTAAGTCATAGCACCGTACCTCTTTAGGAAAGTCCACTCACATCCTCAACCATTTAAGATATCTTGGATTCTCTCACGGATCATTTCACCGGTCTTGAGCAGCCGATTGGAAATGGGTCCTTCATCCCTCAGGACAAACCATGGCAGGGGATTAAGTCAACACACTCTCTCACAACCATTTGGTATAAGTACTGGCGCATGTCAGGGTAAAACCTAGCCAAATGCAAGTCTTCTACTTAGTTACATCAAGTCGATCCGGATACGTCCATTCCTCGTCCCCGACGATCCTTTCCGGTATCCTTCACACTAGAGTCCTCATAGTCCCTGACTACGGACTCATCAACCCTATTGATCATCCACATATGGTAAACGGGAAGCTCTCACGTCCTCTCACGGGTTAGTTACCGGTCTTAAGCGCCCGTGAGACCAAGTCTAACCATATGCAACCCTACCAATAAATGGCCCCCACAATGTGATTCCTGTCCTCTCACGGGTTGGTTACCGGTCTTGAGCGCCCATGAATCCCCATTGCTACCACGGGTCGTTCGGTCTCAATACCCCTCCGATTAGGGTCTGATATAACAGGACATCCTAGCCAAACACTACTAGACAATCCTTGATATGTCATCCAACAGTTTAGGAAGGTGTCCAGAGGGCATCTCCGGAAACATCCCATAATATTCCCGTAGTAGTCCAAGGACAGAAGTGTCAAAAGGACACCTCTCCTTTCCAAACCATACTTAAGCATACACATGCATCAATTCATATCATCACATGTATGGTAACTTCATATATGGAAAGAAATGAATAAGTACAATCAACTTGTATATAATTGGTAAATAAATCATTCATGAATCAATTAATCATAAACAAGTAATGCTACTGTAATCAAAGTTATACAACAGTAGTATATCATTGTAAGAATCTAATTTAGGAAACATGTCAATGATATTCAAATATAGAAACTAGATTCATGCTATCTATGTAATTAAGGAAATAACCATCCTTACCTTTTATAACTTGCAAAGGGATCCTAAGAAATCAAGTAAGATCTTGGCAATCTTGAGAAGAAGGTCCTAAACAAGTATATACAACATATTAGGAAAGATCCCTAACAGAAAAGATACCAAAACATCCAACACAAACCAATTCGGAGTTGCTTGTACTCATTGGTCGAGTGGATTGGTCGATCGCCCATCGACCAATCGATCAACCAATGCAGACAGATAACCTAAAAAAAACAGAGTTTTAAGATATGAAATCCGAATTTGGTGGTTCAAAAGGGTACTAATCAAGGGGTAAACTACATCAGTAGTATTCTAACATATAGGGGACCTCAAAACACCAATCAAATCAAGACATCAAGATCCAAATTAGGAAACAAAAAGTTACCATAATTAGATCAACCATGGATCTTGATGAATTCGAAATAGAAATCAAAAACAAGAACAATAGGAGGATGGATCATTGCTTCAGGTAAAGGTATCATGAAAACATACTTAGATCTTCAAGGAAAAAGGCTTAGAAGCATAAATCTAAATAAGGAAATAAAACCTACCATATATGTAACTACCATGCTTCATGAAGAACACATACTATGGTAGAAGAGAACAACTAGAGATTGATAGATCATGGATCATGGAAAGAAAACACAGTAATTAACTACTAACATGATCAATATAGAAGATCCAAAGAGATCAGAATTCAAATCAAAAGTTTAACAAGATTAGATCATGGTTTGATCATGATTCCTTCAAAAGCTTGCAATGATCATGGTTAAGATCATTGTTCTAGCCTCAAATCCTTAGGATGATCATGAGAACATGTTCAGAGATGTTTGCAACAGAGAATGCAGCATCTCTTCTACTGTCTCAACTCAAAAAGGAAAGAAAAACAAAGATGGAGGAGAAGAAGAGAGAGTAGACATACCTTTTGATGCAAAAGGAAGAGTTTCGACGAAGATCCGTCAAGAAAACACCAAGGATGCAAGGGAGATGACTTGCAGAGGTCTTTGGTTTGTTCCAAAGAGTTTGGAGGCAGCAAATACGAAGTGGACTCGAGATTGGACTTAAATAGAGCAAGAAAAACCTAATTGCCAAAGACAGCACTCATTGGTCGAGTGGATTGGTCGACTGGCCCAGTCGACCAATCAGTCGACCAATGCTGACAGCAAGTCCAAAATAGGGAATTGAAGGCCCAGATCAAATCCAATCCTAAAGGGGTTTTGCACACAAGTCAAGTGACTTACCTAATAGGTAGAAATGCCTTCAAACCAAGATAGAGAGCACTCCAAGTCCATCAACTAATCCGATCTTCATCAAGATTCAGTTTCCATAAATAGAACTTCATCATCAACTTTCATGGATTCAAAGCCAGACACCAAGTCCTCCACTGGGATGGCCCAAAGCTGACTTCTTACTCTACTCCGGGTCATCGGACCTACAAATAACAAGGTTTTCGGGTCAAGGTTAGGGTTGGGTTTTACATTCTCCCCCCCTTAAAGAAATTTCGTCCTCGAAATTGAAAGCGTACCTGTGCTTCCAAAGAGGTAAGGAAACTTCTCCTTCATGTCTTCTTCCTTCTCCCAAGAAGCTTCTTCAGGGGTATGGTTCTTCCACCGAATCTTCACCAAAGGGATGGTGCGATTCCGCAGCTGCTTGTCCTTACTATCCAAGATTTTAGCCGGTTCTTCATCGTAGGTCAAATCAGCACTAAGTCCTTCAGGTGCTTGCTGCAAGATGTGTTCCGGATTCTCTATGTATTTTCGGAGCATCGAAATATGAAACACATTGTGAACACCAGCAAGAGGCGGAGGTAATGTTAATCGATACGCAACAGGTCCAACCTTTTCCAAAATCTCGAAAGGTCCAATGTAACGAGGGCTAAGTTTTCCCTTAACATTGAATCTCATCACACCCTTCATTGGTGAAATCTTCAGAAATACTTTCTCTCCAACTTGAAATTCCAAATCGGTCCTTCTCTTATCAGCATAAGATTTCTGTCTTGACTGGGCAGACTTAATCCTTTCTCTTATCATATCTACCATAGCACTCGTAGCTTCAATCATTTCAGGACCTAAGACTTTTCTTTCACCTGTCTCAGTCCAGTACAAAGGTGTCCTACAAGTACTACCATACAAAGCCTTGAATGGAGCCATGCCTATTGTTGCTTGATAACTGTTGTTATAGGCAAACTCAACCAAAGCTAGGTGTTCATCCCAATTACCACCCATATCCACCACACAAGATCTGAGCATGTCTTCCAATGTCTGAATTGTCCGCTCGGATTTCCATCGACCGTGGATGATGAGCTGTACTCAAGTTCAATTGGGTTCCCAAGGCCTTCGCAAACTATTCCAAAACCTTGAGGTGAACCTAGGATCACGATCTGAAACAATACTCAATGGCACACCATGCAGGCACGAACCACATTATCCACATAAAGCCTTGCTAGCTTATCCAGTAGTATGAGTGATCTTCATAGGAATGAAGTGGGCTGATTTGGTCAACCTATCAACAATCACCCACACAGTGTCATTGCCTTTACTTGTCCGAGGCAAGCTAGTCACAAAGTCCATGGAGATATCCTCCCACTTCCAACTAGGAATAGGAAGAGGCTGAAGTAATCCAGATGGAGGTTGTCGAACGGCTTTCACACGTTGGCAAGTCTCACACTTGGCAACAAAATCATCAACATCAGCCTTGAGACCAATCCACCAAAAATGTTCCTTCAAGTCCTTGTACATCTTGGTGCTTCCCGGGTGTATAGTAAAGACTGACTGGTGTGCTTCCTTCAATATTTCTTTCTTAATTTCTTCATTTACAGGCACACACAGTCTTCCTCTAAACAACAAAGCACCATCCATGGATATACCAAAGTCGGGGTCCGACTCAGGATTCGAAGAAATCTTCTCAACTTTGATCAAAAGCTCTTGATCGAACTCTCCGCAGAGCAACAATCTTATCTCTAAGACCAGATCTTGCCGTCATGGCGAAAGAATAAAATCAGAATTCTCGGGGACAATTTCCAAATCAAAACTCTCAATAGAAGACCACAATGGTAAACTCAAAGCATTCAAATCCAAAGTCTTCTTCTGGTTCTTCCTACTAAGAGCATCGAGCAACAACGTTTGCTTTCCCGAGGTCATACTTGAATATCACAATCATAATCGTAGACTAGTTCCAACCATCTCCTTTGTCTCATGTTCAACTCCTTTTGGGTAAAGAAGTATTTCAAACTCTTATGATCCGTGAAAATGGCAATCTACTCACCGTAGAGGTAATGTCTCCAAATCTTCAAAGCAAAGACAACGGCGGCAAGTTCTGGATCGTGAGTGGGGTAATTCCGCTCATAATCCTTCAATTGCCGAGAAGCATAGGCTACGACCTTGCCATGTTGCATCAGTACACAACCCAAACCAATCTTTGACGCATCGGTATAAACTGTCATACCACCGGAACTATCAGGTATAGTCAAAACCAGGGCACTTGTCAATCTATCTTTCAACTCTTGGAAATTCTTCTCACAGGCGTCAGACCAAACAAACTTTTCTTCTTTCCTGGTCAACTTAGTCATAGGAGCAGCCAACCGAGAAAAGTTCTCAATAAACCTTCGGTAGTAACCCGCCAATCCAAGAAAACTTCTTATTTCCGTTAACGACTTCGGTCTTTCCCAATCCGCCACAGCTTGGACCTTTTCAGGATCGACACGAATACCTTCGGCTGAAACTACATGACCAAGGAATACCACTCTCTTAAGCTAGAAATCACACTTGCTAAACTTAGTGAACAACTTCTTTTCTCGCAACCTTTGCAAAGTGAAACTTAGATGGCTCACATGCTCTTCTTCGCTCTTCGAATAGATCAAGATGTCATCAATGAAAACAATCACAAACTTATCAAGCACATTGTGAAATACTCGGTTCATGAGGTCCATGAACACCGCAGGAGCATTGGTCAATCCGAAGGGCATGACTCTAAACTCGTAGTGACCATACCGCGTTCGGAAAGCTGTCTTGAAGATATCACTAGACTTCACTTTCAATTGGTGATATCCGGACCTTAAGTCAATCTTTGAGAACACAACTGCACCCTTCAACTGATCGAAGAGATCATCAATTCTGGGCAGCGGATATCTATTCTTGATAGTCAACTTATTCAACTCACGGTAGTCGATGCACAAGCGCATACTACCATCTTTCTTCTTGACAAACAAGATCGGAGCTCCCCAAGGTGACACACTAGGCTGTACGAAACCTCTATCAATGAGCTCATTCAACTGATTTTGCAACTCTTTCAACTCAGTAGGAGCCATCCTATACGGAGCTTTAGATACTGGAGCGGTTCCAGGGACGAGATCAATAGAAAACTCGACATCCCTGTCCGGAGGCACTCCTGATAGATCATCGGGAAGACATCAACAAAGTTGCAGACAACTCGACTTCATCGACTCTTTTCTCCACTATACCCTTGCCTTCAGATGAAGCATCATCCACTAGGGCATAGACTTGCATCGGTCAGACACAGACACCTTCTTACAAACCCTTCTCTTTTCACCCTGAAATTCAAAGACCGGACTTCCACAAATATGGAACTGAAACTTCTTTGAGGAACAAAGGAACACAGCTTTGTGGGTTGTCAACCAATCAATTCCCAAAATAACATCGAAGTCCTTCATGTCAAGAATTACAAAATTGGCTTCCAAGTTCTTCTCACCAATCAACACAGGACATTTAGATAACCCCCTTATCTAGTTTCACAACAGGACCAGTAGGTGTACTAATCAATAAACAACTAGACAACTTCTCAGGGATTAGGTTAGTCTTCTTGATGAATGCGAGATGACATGAACGAATGAGATGCACCCGTATCAAATAAGACAAATGCGAGAAATAGAAGCAACTAACAATGTACCCGTAATCACTTCATGGCTTGGATCCCGCTCAAGACCGGTAATACTGAAAACTCTACCGGAGGGAGGAGGCAGGAGCACTCTTCACCACTCGGGGCAGGCTGCAGGCGGGCCGCTTCGGACAGGCACGAGCAAAATGACCAGCTTGCTTGCGGTAGAAGCAAACAGGATTGCTGGATCCAACAGGGGTGGCTGCAACAGAGGGCTTCGAACAATAGGCCTTGCACTTGCACTTGCTGGTGGTCGGTTTCCGCCATACTTGTCCTAAACCGGCCGGGCTGCTGAAAACCCGTGTTCGACCTACACTCTTAGCCCGAAAGGTAGGAGTGAGGTAGGGTGTAGGTTTCACAAAACGACGGTCATTACGTTCCACCAAACCAGAATTCCTTGACTGCCAGGGCTTTTGCACACGAGCACTTTCCTTCTCTGTTTCTTCCAACTTCTTCGAGTTCTGCACCACTTGAGCATAGCTCACTATAGGCTGGACTGTGAGGTAAGCTTTAATGGCAGGCGCAGTCCTTTGAAGAACTTCTTTGCTTTGGCGAGGTCATCCTTCGAGAGAATCTGGAGCAAAGAAATGAAGCTCCTCGAACTTCGTTGGTACTCCAACACAGACAGAGATCCTTGAGTAAGAATCTTAAACTCAGCTTCCTTCGCATCTTTTACCGCCTCGGGAAAGTAGTTCATACAAAAAGCCTCTTTAAACAGCTCCCAAGTTACAACTCCTACATGCAAACCTTCCAAAACAGGCCGAGTGGAGATCCACCATGCATCGGCTTTCTTGTTGTAACTTCCGTTCAAGAAACAGAATCTTCCGAGCTTCCGAGCATTGCGGATGTCGGAAAGCCTTCTCCAACTCAAGAAGCCACTTGTTAGGAAACAAGGGGTCTTTGGTAACTCCGGTGAAAGTGGGTACTTGCATCTTGAGAAAACTCTCCATCAAAGTAGTATGAGGAGTTCCAGCTAAACCTCCCGCATTCAGGATGCGGCATAAGGATTCACATTAGCACCAGCCCGGGTCTCATTATGCGAGTCATGAAACCCACCAACATCTGGTTGAATTGAGCTGCTTGTGCTTTGCATCATATTGCCCATAATATTGGCAATATCTCGGAAACTTCCAACATTCGGGTCACCGGGTATCTCATGAGTACCCTGATCAACATTTGGTATCTCGCCACCTCCATGAGGTATTTCACCACCTCCCTGAGGTATTTCACCACCTCCATGACCACTGGATTCACCACGCCCACTTCTCAGAGTAACCATTCTGCAAAACCGAGAACATCAAAATACCGAATTTCGAAGTTTCAACATAAACCACAAGTCCAAATGATTTGAAAACTTAAATCATGCTCAAATATATCCATATAGTCATCAAACAATAATCCATAAGGCAAAAATCACATTTTCCAAAAATTCAACAAGCAAATGAGGTCTCGGTGACCATTGGTCGAGTGATTGGTCGACCAATGCGAGCGACGAATAATGCGAAAATTCGCATTATAAGCCTCATTTTCACATTCCAACCTCATTCTAACTTCTTCCAAAGGTGAGAGAGCTCTAGGGAAAGTCTCCAAGAGTTCTCACAAGTGTTCTTGAGGTGATTTGGTGCTTCAACAACAACACCACAACACACAATCATCACAAACTAGGTAAATCTCTTATTCTTTCTTCCATTTTCATCTTCTCATGCTTGCATTTCAATAAAACCATGCTTTACTTGTATCCAATGCTAGAAATCATGCTTAGGAATGCTTAGAAACATATTCCCTAGGTTTTAAACACGATGCCATGCATAGACAACAAGTTTTAACATATTGGTGATCATCTCGCAATGTTTTTATACCGAAATCGATATCTTTTAGAAAAATTCCGTTTTCTCTCAGACCGCTTGAAATTTTCGCACGAGATCAAATGCTACATGCTCAAGATGATACTGTAGATAGGTCCATACAATTTGATTTAACCAATTTCAACTTTTCAAAAATCCAATTTTGACCTAAATTGCAAAATCCCCAAATTCCTTCTTGCTGAGTTTTTCGCTTTAATCCAAGTTTTCGATCGATTTTCTTCAAACAAACCTCATAGACATGAAATTCCAAGTATTGCGCACATGCTAGTATGTTCAAATCAAATTTCCCCCAAATTTGAAATTTTCCGAAAAATTACGAAAATACCCTTTTGGCTCAAATCTTAAGGTAGCACTAACTGGAATTGTCTCTTGTCTCTTTCCACGGATACCCACTATGCGAGAGGGGAGGGCGGGGACGAGGTAGAGGTCGTGGTCGCATTGTAGGTGCTCTTAGGGGGCAGAGGTCGGGTTCCTTCGAGCCTAGACGGGAGGTTAGGAGACCGGACATGTTTGACACACCTCGGGCCGAGTTCTGTCACGAGGGCCTACTTCGATTCTTGCAATATCGAGATGGGACGTCTACTTCACTTACGCCAGCTCGAGCCTTTAGGATTCGGCAGAGATTCGACACATTGCGGTGGACTCATCTCTTCACCGAGGATCTGCCGGTATACCCGGAACTAGTGAGGTTGTTCTTCACAGCAACCTTACCTACACGAGGAGGCTCGAGGCCGGGGACATCCTCTTAGACTTGTCCTCGGGAGCGGGGTCTTCCGGACTCGGATTCGCTTCTCTACCCGGACACCGGCTAAGATCTTGCGGGTTCCTTACTATCCACGGCGGTGTGTGTGTGGATACCCGCAAGAGCAGATCTGGACAGCCATCTGATGCCGTACGAGCTACGCGAGATATGCTCTACGCTATGGGATAGTCGTCGATGCTTCACTCCGTGGACCAGCGGACGGATGACGGATTCTGCCCGGATTATCGGTCGCATAGTCGGCCGAAACATTATGCCGAAAGCCGGACATCACCATCGGGTCACAGTGATGGAGGCCTTAGTCATCTACCGCATCTACATGGGCTTCGAGATCGATCTCTCCTACATCATTCAGCAGGTCATGCTGGACTTAGTTCTGCGGCCTAGCATGTCACGCCCTCCCAGCCGGTACCCTATCTGGCATACCCGAGAGTGTGATCCACAGCCCGAAGATCAGGTATCGAGTGATCAACCTCCCACATAAACAATAACATAATCATGAACAATCATAATAAAAGTGCGGAAGATAAACCATAGATCCAATAAAGAAGAATGAATCATAAATGAATCAGAATAATAGATATAATCAGAGTGTCAAACAGATAAGTAAAGTGAGGCAAATATCCCACTCTACAACCAGCGGAAAAGTAGCTCTAAAAGAATAAACTAGACAAAATCTAATCCCAATAGCAAGTATAATGGGTAACTAAATTGTTCTCCACTTTATAGACAACATCCTTATAAGTGTAAATCTCATAAATGGCACAAGGACGCTTCCACTCAATGGTCGGACTAAGCATCGTACGGAGCATAACCACTCGCGGAATCTTCAGAGTAATTGTGGTAACCGCAATCACCTTCCTGGAGATATGCCTCTTCGCCTTGCGCTTCTTCATAGGGACCGTCATAGTACTCGGTACTGCACGGGATAGTCTAACAAACATTGTACAATAAAGGAATGAGTTTCAAAGAAACTCGATGAAGCGATTAAAATCCATAATAACATAAATGGCGAGGATTCCAGAACAATCATAAATGCAATATGATATGAGACAAGCAATGAATGAATGAAACTAACTCTATGTATGCTGGTCTCTATTGGCAAACATGCTTTAAGTCATAGCACCGTACTTCTTTCGGAAGGTCCACTCACATCCTCAACCATTTAAGATATCTTGGATTCTCTCACGGATCATTTCACCGGTCTTGAGCAGCCGATTGGTAATGGGTCCTTCATCCCTCGGGACAAACCATGGCGGGGGTTAAGTCAACACACTCTCTCACAACCATTTGGTATAAGTGCTTGGCGCATGTCGGGGTAAAACCTAGCCAAATGCAAGTCTTCTACTTAGTTACATCAAGTCGATCCGGATACTTCCATTCCTCGTCCCCGACGATCCTTTCCGTATCCTTCACACTAGAGTCCTCATAGTCCCCGACTACGGACTCATCAACCCTATTGGTTATCCACATATGGTAAACGGGAAGCTCTCACGTCCTCTCACGGGTTGGTTACCGGTCTTAAGCGCCCGTGAGCCCAAGTCTAACCATATGCAACCCTACCAATAAATGGCCCCCACAATGTGATTCCTGTCCTCTCACGGGTTGGTTACCGGTCTTGAGCGCCCATAAATCCCCATTGCTACCACGGGTCGTTCGGTCTCAATACCCCTCCGATTAGGGTCTGACATAACAGGACATCCTAGCCAAACACTACTAGACAATCCTAGATATGTCATCCAACAGTTTAGGAAGGTGTCCAGAGGGCATCTCCGGAAACATCCCATAATATTCCCGTAGTAGTCCAAGGACAGAAGTGTCAAAAGGACACCTCTCCTTTCCAAACCATACTTAAGCATACACATGCATCAATTCATATCATCACATGTATGGTAACTTCATATATGGAACGAAATGAATAAGTACAATCAACTTGTATATAATTGGTAAAGAAATCATTCATGAATCAATTAATCATAAACAAGTAATGCTACTGTAATCAAAGTTATACAACAGTAGTATATCATTGTAAGAATCTAATTTAGGAAACATGTCAATGATATTCAAATATAGAAACTAGATTCATGCTATCTATGTAATTAAGGAAATAACCATCCTTACCTTTTATAACTTGCAAAGGGATCCTAAGAAATCAAGTAAGATCTTGGCAATCTTGAGAAGAAGGTCCTAAACAAGTATATACAACATATTAGGAAAGATCCCTAACAGAAAAGATACCAAAACATCCAACACAAACCAATTCTGGAGTTGCTGTACTCATTGGTCGAGTGGATTGGTCGACTGGCCGATCGACCAATCAATCGACCAATGCAGAATGATAGCCCTAAAAAAAACAGAGTTTTAAGATATGAAATCCGAATTTGGTGGTTCAAAAGGGTACTAATCAAGGGGTAAACTACATCAGTAGTATTCTAACATATAGGGGACCTCAAAACACCAATCAAATCAAGACATCAAGATCCAAATTAGGAAACAAAAAGTTACCATAATTAGATCAACCATGGATCTTGATGAATTCGAAATAGAAATCAAAAACAAGAACAATAGGAGGATGGATCATTGCTTCAGGTAAAGGTATCATGAAAACATACTTAGATCTTCAAGGAAAAAGGCTTAGAAGCATAAATCTAAATAAGGAAATAAAACCTACCATATATGTAACTACCATGCTTCATGAAGAACACATACTATGGTAGAAGAGAACAATTAGAGATTGATAGATCATGGATCATGGAAAGAAAACACAGTAATTAACTACTAACATGATCAACATAGAAGATCCAAAGAGATTAGAATTCAAATCAGATGTTTAACAAGATTAGATCATGGTTTGATCATGATTCCTTCAAAAGCTTGCAATGATCATGGTTAAGATCATTGTTCTAGCCTCAAATCCTTAGGATGATCATGAGAACATGTTCAGAGATGTTTGCAATAGAGAATGCAGCATCTCTTCTACTGTCTCAACTCAAAAAGGAAAGAAAAAACAAAGATGGAGGAGAAGAAGAGAGAGTAGACATACCTTTTGATGCAAAAAGAAGAGTTTCGACGAAGATCCGTCAAGAAAACACCAAGGATGCAAGGGAGATGACTTGCAGAGGTCTTTGGTTCGTTCCAGAGAGTTTGGAGGCAGCAAATACGAAGTGGACTCGAGATTGGACTTAAATAGAGCAAGAACAACCTAATTGCCAAAGACAGCACTCATTGGTCAAGTGGATTGGTCGATCGGCCCGATCGACCAATCAGCGACCAATGCCGACAAAGAAGACCAAAACAGGGAATTGAAGGCCCAGATAAAATCCAATCCTAAAGGGGTTTTGCACACAAGTCAAATGACTTACCTAATAGGTAGAAATGCCTTCAAACCAAGATAGAGAGCACTCCAAGTCCATCAACTAATCAGATCTTCATCAAGATTCAGTTTCCATAAATAGAACTTCATCATCAACTTTCATGGATTCAAAGCCAGACACCAAGTCCTCCACCGGGATGGCCCAAAGCTGACTTCTTACTTTACTTCGGGTCATCGGACCTACAAATAACAAGGTTTCCGGGTCGAGGTTAGGGCTGGGTTTTACATTCTCCCCCCTTAAAGAAATTTCGTCCTCGAAATTGAAAGCGTACCTGTGCTTCCAAAGAGGTAAGGAAACTTCTCCTTCATATCTTCTTCCTTCTCCCAAGAAGCTTCTTCAGGGGTATGGTTCTTCCACCGAATCTTCACCAAAGGGATGGTGCGATTCCGCAGCTGCTTGTCCTTCCTATCCAAGATTTCGGCCGGTTCTTCATCATAGGTCAAATCAGCACTAAGTCCTTCAGGTGCTTGCTGCAAAATGTGTTCCGGATTCTCTATGTATTTTCGGAGCATCGAAATATGAAACACATTGTGAACACCAGCAAGAGGCGGAGGTAATGCTAATCGATACGCAACAGGTCCAACCTTTTCCAAAATCTCGAAAGGTCCAATGTAGCGAGGGCTAAGCTTTCCCTTAACATTGAATCTCATCACACCCTTCATTGGTGAAATCTTCAGAAATACTTTCTCTCCAACTTGAAATTCCAAATCGGTCATTCTCTTATCAGCATAAGATTTCTATCTTGACTGGCCAGACTTAATCCTTTCTCTTATCATATCTACCATAGCACTCGTAGCTTCAATCATTTCAGGACCTAAGACTTTTCTTTCACCTGTCTCGATCCAAGACAAAGGTGTCCTACAAGTACAGCCATACAAAGCCTTGAATGGAGCCATGCCTATTGTTGCTTGATAACTGTTGTTATAGGCAAACTCAACCAAAGCTAGGTGTTCATCCCAATTACCACCCATATCCACCACACAAGATCTGAGCATGTCTTCCAATGTCTGAATTGTTCGCTCAGATTGTCCATCAGACTGTGGATGATGAGTTGTACTCAAGTTCAATTGGGTTCCCAAGGCCTTCTGCAAACTATTCCAAAACCTTGAGGTGAACCTAGGATCACGATCCGAAACAATACTCAAAGGCACACCATTCAGACGAACCACATTATCCACATAAAGCCTTGCTAGCTTATCCAGAGTATGAGTGATCTTCATAGGAATGAAATGGGCTGATTTGGTCAACCTATCAACAATCACCCACACAGTGTCATTGCCTTTACTTGTCCGAGGCAAGCTAGTCACAAAGTCCATGGAGATATCCTCCCACTTCCAACTAGGAATAGGAAGAGGCTGAAGTAATTCAGATGGAGGTTGTCGAACGGCTTTCACACGTTGGCAAGTCTCACACTTGGCAACAAAATCATCAACATCTGCCTTTAGACCAATCCACCAAAAATGTTCCTTCAAGTCCTTGTACATCTTGGTGCTTCCCGGGTGTATAGTAAAGACTGACTGGTGTGCTTCCTTCAATATTTCTTTCTTAACTTCTTCATTTGCAGGCACGCACAGTCTTCCCCTAAACAACAAAGCACCATCCATAGATATACCAAAGTCGGGGTCTGACTCAGGATTCGAAGAAATCTTCTCAACTTTGATCAAAAGCTCTTGATCAGAACTCTGCAGAGCAACAATCTTATCTCTAAGACCAGATCTTGCCGTCATGGCAGAAAGAATAAAATCAGAATTTTCAGGGACGATTTTCAAGTCAAAACTCTCAATAGAAGACCACAATGGTAAACTCAAAGCATTCAAATCCAAAGTCTTCTTCTGGTTCTTCCTACTAAGAGCATCAGCAACAACGTTTGCTTTCCCAGGGTGATACTGGATATCACAATCATAATGGGGGGGGGGCGCCCCCCCGCCCGGGGGGGGAGGGGGGGGGGGGGGGGGGGGCCCCCGCGGGGCGGGCCCCCCCCCCCCACCCCCCCCCCCCCCCCGCCGCCCCCCCCCCCCCCCCCCCGGCCCCCCCCCCCCCCCCCCCCCCCCCCGCCCCCCCCCCCCCCCCCCCCCGGGAGGACCCCCCCACGATCCATGGTTTTAGTCTATCAATAATAATAAATACAAATACAGATAATCAAGAGCAAGAATAGTGCAATAATTAATAAACAGGTTACAGGAGTCCAAATACTCCGATAAATATCCAAGAAATAATCAAAGGAAAGAATCAAGAATCAAATGTAATATCGAGTTCAGCGGAAGCAAAATAAATAACTAGATAATCTTCATCTTCAGGAGGCTTCATGCTCTGCAAGTCCATGTACCACTGTCTGTGCCACATCAGCTTCAAACGAGAAGGCTCTTTCATACGAATCATCTCCAACTTCCGACGTTGTGCAACCATCTGTACAGTTTATATAATACATACAATGAAAGGAATGAGTTCCAACGAACTCGATGGAACAAGCAATTCTCATATATATGTCAATACAATCCACGAATGCACATATGAAATGATATGGATGATATGCAGAAATATGAATGCTACTAAGATCTAACTATGCAAGTCTCTAATGGCTGACATGCTTTAAGATATACACCAGCCCTCCTTTGGGTAAGTCTCATCACTCTGATCCGGCAAGGACTGGTTACCTCTGTAGGGATCCTGGGCAAAGGGGTAAGTCCACACCTGGCTCTCAAAACCGTGGTCAGGGGTTAAGTCAACACTCTCTCACCACGACCATTGGCAATGAGTACCGGCGCATGTCGGGGTTTCTAATCCAATGCAAGGTCATAATGGTAACATACTATATGAAGTCCAGATACTTCCCCTATGGCACCAACCAACTCGGTTCAGTATCCTTCGCAACCTAGGAGTAAGAATCCTCACGGACTGGATACCTCTGTTGGACTCCACTCCTTAACCCTATGGTCATCCACATATTATTGGGGCGGATGCTCTCATGACTCCTCGCGACACCCGGTCCGCTCCTTGGACGTCCATGAGCCCAACCCTAACATATGCAACCCTACCATTACATGACCAATAGTGGACCACTGAGTCTCCGCACGGACTGGTTACCGCTGTTGGATGAAACATAGTCACGTCACCATTGTCACGGGTCACCCGGCTTCAATTCCCCTGCCGAAAGGGTAATAGCATGTGGGGTACCTAGCCATGCAATTCTAGACTCCCTAAGTATGTCATCAAGTAATCATGATAGTGCTTGGAGACATCAGCGGGCATGTGTCCCATTCCACAACCTTCTGATATCCCAAGCCAAGATATCCCAATGGAATACCCCTTCCATCACAATCACACTACAACACTCTTTATCATACCATGAACAGTTGTGCGATATCATGAACGATGAAGTACATCAAGGAATACCACAAACAACAAGTGTACAATAAGATTCACATGCTTTATACTATTACAGCAAGTTACATGATCAAAGAATAGTAAATAGAACAACGAAATCATCATGTATATGTAATTGCATATAAATAAGAATGCATGTCCTTACTTGTAATTTAGTAGAAGTCCTCTAACTTGCAATCCAAAAACAATTATAAGACTTTTATTTGAAACAGAGAACACCTAGGCATAGGGTTACAAGAATGTATAAGTCACATAAACCAAATTGAATCAAAACCGAAATCTATTTGGTCATTGTTTACCACCAACCGGTCGCTTGTGCCGGTCGCTTAGGTTAAGCGACCGCCACTAGTGACCGCCCCAAAACAATGAGCTTCAATCCGAAACTCAGGCTTCTGATTACTCGATTTCAATCCGGTTTTCGAGTAATCTCATCCTAAGTCTCGAATTAAACACTCCCAAAGACAAAAGGGTAAGAGAAAGCAATCCCCTATCATCAGTGGATTATCCCTAACCCTCTCCTTTATTGAATTTTCCATCTCACAGAAGCGGGGGTTCTGTTTATGGTTATTCCATCTCACGCAGATAAAAAAAAAGGGTAAAGAATAACCAAGGGGTAATCACAGTGACGAGGAAAAAGGGTAAAACCAAACTAACGGAGATAAAAGAGTAGAG
This sequence comes from Hakea prostrata, assembly GCF_041222555.1. Classification (NCBI taxonomy): domain Eukaryota; kingdom Viridiplantae; phylum Streptophyta; class Magnoliopsida; order Proteales; family Proteaceae; genus Hakea; species Hakea prostrata. The sequence goes on from NC_142608.1 coordinate 35,663,591, forward strand.
AACGAAGGGTTAGTTCAATACCTCACACCAGAAAGCCAGAGAAGAAGAGAAGCCGATCCTCCAAACCACTGTCAGTACTCCAGAGACTCTTTCGGATCTTCCCCGCAGCCGTCTTAACTCCCAAATAAGAAATAACGAATAAAGTAATCGTTAAAGAGACGGAGTTTGCCTTTTATAGAAGTCTGGGGGCAAAATAGGGCAAAATCCCGAAAAGCAGACCCGGGCGGTCGCTTGGGCCGGTCGCTTAGGTTAAGCGACCGCCACTAGTAACCGCCCCCATGAAATTTGTCATACAAGGGTGCTTTGCTCATGGGGTTGAAGACCAAGTACAACCAAACCCAAATGAAGACATGGGGGAGATCATAGTCCGAAAAATCAATCATAATAGGTTTGTAACAAAGAGGTTAGGGTTTCATCATAACATATGGCTCATGAAAAGGTTATGATCACGGAAAGAGAGGGAATGATTGTTATCAAGAAAATAGCAAGAAATCATAGGAAATCTAGTTTATGTTAACGAAACATTACCCATGAGGTTTCCCTCACATGGAAGGTTACAAGAGGTTTCCGAAAAGATCATTCAAGGGTTAGGGTTTCAAGGAATTTATTTGGCTAGGGTTAAGATCATGATGATGATCATAGATCTCAAAGAATAGAATGAGATCATGGAATAGATGGTTGCAAGAATGCATCATCTTCTTCCTGATCTCAAACAAGAACAAGAACGAAGAAAGAATAATTAGAAATCCTAATTAGGTTAAACATGGATCATGAATAAAATATAGTGATCAAGTTTAGGTTAACACAAATATCACCCAAGGGAAAGAGAAACAACGAATGCACAATCTGAAAAAGGTGTTGGGGAGTTTCCAACAAATAAAAGAACAATAGGGTTTCATATATGGTTACCTCTCATAAGAGTTGGTTACCTCTCATGAGAGTTACCCATAATTAATTCTCACAAAAACAACCCAAGATAGATAAAGGAATATCTCATTAGTATTTCAAAATAAAGGATGGAATTAGGAAGGGTCTACTAATGAGAGAAAATAAGGTTCTCAATTAAAGTGAAGGGAAACAAATTCAAATCATACAATTAGGGATTTACTAACAAGAATCCGTGTATCCCACGAAAAGACTAGGGAGAATAAAGATTCACCCTTAGGGCAAAGAATTTACAATCAAGAAAGGTTTTGGGGAGAGTCCAATGAATTGATAGAAAATAGAAGGGTTGCCAATTGTTCCAAGGAAAAACAAGGATCAACTCCTCAATCATGAGGACACAAGGGAAGGTCATGGTAATAATATGAGACCTTCCCCACAATAATAAAGATAGGTAGGAAATTAGGGAAAGTATCATTAAGAGCTTTGGTGGAATCAAATTCAAGGATCATCGCCATATGGCTTCAAGATCATAGAGTGAATTGGGGGATTCACTCTAGGGCTAAAAGAATTAAAGAAGAGGTCATTACAGTAGTGTAATACCCTTCTCATGATCAGAAAATCAGAAGTAGAGAAGAAAGAATGAATTAAAGAAGAAGCGAATTGAATACCAACCTTTTAGAAGAGAAACCGCTGAAGAAACCTGAACAGATACTTGAGGATCTTCCTTGGCTTCGAAGGAGAGGTTCTAGGGATCTTCCCACGTTCTCCCAAGGCTTAGAAACAGATTGAGAGTGAAACACATGGAGTTCCCCCTTTTAAATAGCACAAAGAGTTCAAGAGTTACTAGGGTTTCACCAAACTGACCAAACTGACCCCGTTGGTTGATTGGTTGCCAAAGAGGAAGTTCAAAGGTCGATCCCACACTATCTAAAGGTTTAGAAACATAATGGAAATAGTTTACCACGAAATTAAAAGAAATAAAGCTTTTGAAAACCTTCAAAATAGATATTTACCAAAATGCCACTGCTCGGACAGCTTATTCAAAAATAGGGATTTAATGGGCTAAACTTCAATATTTTTGGATGGGCTTCTTTCAACACATCATACTACTTACCTAGTATGGAGGGAAGTCTTCAAACTAGGTCCAACTAAGCTTTAGGTCCATCAACCAAATTCTTCTTCACAAATAAATAGTTCAACACCAAATCAAGTAAGGTTTCCATAAGGAAACACCATCATCAATATCCATGGGTTTTGGGTCAAACACCATATCCTCTACTGAGATGGCCCACAAAGACATCTTCCTAAGATTTTCAAATATAGTAAAACTGAAATCACGGTCAAACTTCAAAGTCAACATTAAACAAAAACTTACTTCACCCAAAACAGATCGGGTTTTCGGGCTAGATTTGGGCTGGGTGTCACATTCTCCCCCCCTTAAAATAATTTCGTCCTCGAAATTCGGAGAGTACTAGGCTTTCAAAGGAATGGAGATACATCGCTTTTATCTTGACTTTCTTTTCCCAAAATCAACGGAAAAACAAATAACAAAAATGTTTTTTTTATTTTTTATTTTTTTTTATTTTTTTTTTTATTAAGAAAATCATCGGAGTAAAACTAACATGCTTTGAAATCAAATTGAAAGTATAATCATGGCTTCATGAAGATTTCACAAGGATCATGGCGAAAATCAATATGAAGATCATAAAACCATAAGAATGAAAGGAGGTTGTAGAAGAGATGGTTGCAAGGATGCGGCATCTTCTTCATAGCCTCAGTCACAAAGAATAAAACATAGTAAAAGTAAATCAATACAACACAAGAGAGATTATTAATCTTTGATTGAAGAATAGGAGATGAAAATTTTGAAGTCTTGAAACAATTAGAAGGAAATAACAATTCAGGAAGATCACACTTGATTTATCTTCGAAATCATCATGTGGAGAATTCACAAGGTTATAGAGTATACGGAGATCCACTTTAGAACAGCAAGGATAAAAGGATCAGTCATGGGAATGATTTAAGATTACCCTCCTATCAAAAGGAGATAGAAGGCACTAAAAAAATAGAAGAGAGAATAGGTTAGTTTCGGGGTAAACTTCTACCAAACGAAACTAGGTAACTTCATACGGTAGAGAATAAATCGAACAATGCATATGGTATGTATGCATTTGGCACAGAGAACAAGGTTAGGATTAGTTGGGATTCGAACTTTACGGGAGGAAGTACAACGAAAACATGGCAACAAACTGGACTCTTGGCTGACTTCTTAAATGGCAAAGAGGAATTCAAAACAAAGCAGATGATAAGAATGCGAGAGATGTAAAGGTGACAAATCGAACGAAGATAGGAACAAAGACTACGAATAACGAACATGAAGAAAAGTTTTCTAGGCTTCCCAAAAGATTCTAGGGTTTCAAAGGTCTTCCACGTCACAGAACACACAAGCGAGAGATTATACGAGGATAAGAAGGCGACAGTCAAAACTTCGATTAGATTTAGGCTCGGGATGAAAATGATGATTGATGAGGGTATGTAACGATAAGGACGAGGATATTGAGGATGAGAATGAGCACTAGGATGAGGTTCAAGTTCAGGATGAGACTCAGGATTAGGAGATTCAAGAAGATGAGGAGGAAACTATTCCAACTCGACAGTTGGAGGTGAGAGGTCCATCAAATTCAAATTTCGAGGCATCAGGTGTGGTTTCTCAGTTGTCAACGATAACTTCCACACAAGAAAGGATAGAGACTCAACAAGAGAGGATGGAGACACACATATACATTATAGAAGATTGACTGACACGACTAGAGGAGGAGTCTCAAACTATGAAAGATCAGCTTGATTCTCGAAACGATTACCTAGACAGCAGACGGTTCTAGGAATTCCTTTTATGTCATCACGGATGTATTCACTTTCGGAATTGTAAACCTAAGTGATTAGTGAAGTTAAATTTGTATCACTTGTGTTATTGTATATTATGCTTTTCTTTTGTTGCATTAACAATTGTTCAATGTTTAGTTATGACTCATAACTCATAACGACCACTCACAACCACTACTCCCAACGACAACTTAAAACAACAACTCCCGACTCAGACTCGTATGACAACTCATGACGACAACACGACTCAGACTCATACGACAACACATGACGACAACATGACTCAGACTCATATGACGACTTACTCCCAACAACATCTCACAACCAAACTCACTCACAAGGACAACTCATGACTCAACACACATACTCAATAACTGACAACTCAACTTTAACCCATGACTACTACCCAAGTACAAGTCATAAATTTTAATTATTGTGCATTATTCAAACTTGTGTATTATGCTTCATTTATTCAAGTTTCTAATCCAAGGTTCTCTATTATTCACCTCTAAGACAGCTTGAGTCACTTCTGGATCTATGACTCAGATTGCTCATCTAATACTTGTATTAACTATTATTGACTTCGTAAAACCAAGGCTCTGATACCACTCTGTCACACCCCGCCCGCCAGGCCCGGTTAACCGCCCGACAACCCGCGGATGTGAACCGTCACAGGATCCATGGTTTTAGTCTATCAATAATAATAAATACAAATACAGATAATCAAGAGCAAGAATAGTGCAATAATTAATAAACAAGTTACAGGAGTCCAAATACTCCAATGAATATCCAAGAAATAATCAAAGGAAAGAATCAAGAATCAAATGTAATATCGAGTTTAGCGGAAGCAAAATAAATAACTAGATAATCTTCATCTTCAGGAGGCTTCATGCTCTGCAAGTCCATGTACCACTGTCTGTGCCACATCAGCTTCAAACGAGAAGGCTCTTTCATACGAATCATCTCCAACTTCCGACGTTGTGCAACCATCTGTACAGTTTATATAATACATACAATGAAAGGAATGAGTTCCAACGAACTCAGTAAGGAACAAGCAATTCTCATATATATGTCAATACAATCCACGAATGCACATATGAAATGATATGGATGATATGCGAAATATGAATGCTACTAAGATCTAACTATGCAAGTCTCTAATGGCTGACATGCTTTAAGATATACACCAGCCCTCCTTTGGGTAAGTCTCATCACTCTGATCCGGCAAGGACTGGTTACCTCTGTAGGGATCCTGGGCAAAGGGGTAAGTCCACACCTGGCTCTCAAAACCGTGGTCAGGGGTTAAGTCAACACTCTCTCACCACGACCATTGGCAATGAGTACCGGCGCATGTCGGGGTTTCTAATCCAATGCAAGGTCATAATGGTAACATACTATATGAAGTCCAGATACTTCCCCTATGGCACCAACCAACTCGGTTCAGTATCCTTCGCAACCTAGGAGTAAGAATCCTCACGGACCGGCTACCTCTGTTGGACTCCACTCCTTAACCCTATGGTCATCCACATATTATTGGGGCGGATGCTCTCATGACTCCTCGCGACACCCGGTCCGCTCCCTTGGACGTCCATGAGCCCAACCCTAACATATGCAACCCTACCATTACATGACCAATAGTGGACCACCGAGTCTCCGCACGGACTGGTTACCGCTGTTGGATGAAACATAGTCACGTCACCATTGTCACGGGTCACCCGGCTTCAATTCCCCTGCCGAAAGGGTAATAGCATGTGGGGTACCTAGCCATGCAATTCTAGACTCCCTAAGTATGTCATCAAGTAATCATGATAGTGCTGGAGACATCAGCAGGCATGTGTCCCATTCCACAACCTTCGATATCCCAAGCCAAGATATCCCAATGGAATACCCCTTCCATCACAATCACACTACAACACTCTTTATCATACCATGAACAATTGTGCAATATCATAAAAGATGAAGTACATCAAGGAATACCACAAACAACAAGTGTACAATAAGATTCACATGCTTTATACAATTACAAAGCAAGTTACATGATCAAAGAATAGTAAATAGAACAACAGAATCATCATGTATATGTAATTGCATATAAATAAGAATGCATGTCCTTACTTGTAATTTAGTAGAAGTCCTCTAACTTGCAATCCAAAAACTATTATAAGACTTTTATTTGAAACAGAGAACACCTAGGCATAGGGTTACAAGAATGTATAAGTCACATAAACCAAATTGAATCAAAACCGAAATCTATTTGGTCATCACAAACAGCCGGTCGCTTGTGCCGGTCGCTTAGGTTAAGCGACCGCCACTAGTGACCGCCCCAAAAACAGATGAGCTTCAATCCGAAACTCGGGCTTCGATTACTCGATTTCAATCCGGTTTTCGAGTAATCTCATCCTAAGTCTCGAATTAAACACTCCCAAAGACAAAAGGGTAAGAGAAAGCAATCCCCTATCATCGAGTGGATTATCCCTAACCCTCTCCTTTATTGAATTTTCCATCTCACAGAAGCAGGGTTCTGTTTATGGTTATTCCATCTCACGCAGATAAAAAAAAGGGTAAAGAATAACCAAGGGGTAATCACAATGACGAGGAAAAAGGGTAAAACCAAACTAACGGAGATAAAAGAGTAGAGAACGAAGGGTTAGTTCAATACCTCACACCGAGAAAGCCGAGAAGAAGAGAACCGATCCTCCAAACCACCGTCGGTACTCCGAGACTCTTTCGGATCTTCCCCGCAGCCGTCTTAACTCCCAAATAAGAAATAACGAATAAAGTAATCGTTAAAGAGACGGAGTTTGCCTTTTATAGAAGTCTCGGGGGCAAAATAGGGCAAAATCCCCAGAAAACAGACCGGGGCGGTCGCTTGGGCCGGTCGCTTAGGTTAAGCGACCGCCACTAGTAACCGCCCCCATGAAATTTGTCATACAAGGGTGCTTTGCTCATGGGGTTGAAGACCAAGTACAACCAAACCCAAATGAAGACATGGGGGAGATCATAGTCCGAAAAATCAATCATAATAGGTTTGTAACAAAGAGGTTAGGGTTTCATCATAACATATGGCTCATGAAAAGGTTATGATCACGGAAAGAGAGGGAATGATTGTTATCAAGAAAATAGCAAGAAATCATAGGAAATCTAGTTTATGTTAACAGAAACATTACCCATGAGGTTTCCCTCACATGGAAGGTTACAAGAGGTTTCCGAAAAGATCATTCAAGGGTTAGGGTTTCAAGGAATTTATTTGGCTAGGGTTAAGATCATGATGATGATCATAGATCTCAAAGAATAGAATGAGATCATGGAATAGATGGTTGCAAGAATGCATCATCTTCTTCCTGATCTCAAACAAGAACAAGAACGAAGAAAGAATAATTAGAAATCCTAATTAGGTTAAACATGGATCATGAATAAAATATAGTGATCAAGTTTAGGTTAACACAAATATCACCCAAGGGAAAGAGAAACAACGAATGCACAATCTGAAAAAGGTGTTGGGGAGTTTCCAACAAATAAAAGAACAATAGGGTTTCATATATGGTTACCTCTCATAAGAGTTGGTTACCTCTCATGAGAGTTACCCATAATTAATTCTCACAAAAACAACCCAAGATAGATAAAGGAAAATCTCATTAGTATTTCAAAATAAAGAATGGAATTAGAAAGGGTCTACTAATGAGAGAAAATAAGGTTCTCAATTAAAGTGAAGGGAAACAAATTCAAATCATACAATTAGGGATTTACTAACAAGAATCCGTGTATCCCACGTAAAAGACTAGGGAGAATAAAGATTCACCCTTAGGGCAAAGAATTTACAATCAAGAAAGGTTTTGGGGAGAGTCCAATGAATTAATAGAAAATAAAAGGGTTGCCAATTGTTCCAAAGAAAAACAAGGATCAACTCCTCAATCATGAGGACACAAGGGAAGGTCATGGTAATAATATGAGACCTTCCCCACAATAATAAAGATAGGTAGGAAATTAGGGAAAGTATCATTAAGAGCTTTGGTGGAATCAAATTCAAGGATCATCGCCATATGGCTTCAAGATCATAGAGTGAATTGGGGGATTCACTCTAGGGTTAAAAGAATTAAAGAAGAGGTCATTACAGTAGTGTAATACCCTTCTCATGATCAGAAAATCAGAAGTAGAGAAGAAAGAATGAATTAAAGAAGAAGCGAATTGAATACCAACCTTTTAGAAGAGAAACCGCTGAAGAAACCCGACAGAGATACTTGAGGATCTTTCTTGGCTTCAAGGAGAGGTTCTAGGGATCTTCCCACGTTCTCCCAAGGCTTAGAAACAGATTGAGAGTGAAACACATGGAGTTCCCCCTTTTAAATAGCACAAAGAGTTCAAGAGTTACTAGGGTTTCACCAAACTGACCAAACTGACCCCGTTGGTTGATTGGTTGCCAAAGAGGAAGTTCAAAGGTCGATCCCACACTATCTAGAGGTTTAGAAACATGGTGGGAATAGTTTACCACGAAATTAAAAGAAATAAAGCTTTTGAAAACCTTCAAAACAGATATTTACCAAAATGCCACTGCTCGGACAGCTTATTCAAAAATAGGGATTTAATGGGCCTAACTTCAATATTTTTGGATGGGCTTCTTTCAATACATCGTACTACTTACCTAGTATGGAGGGATGTCTTCAAACCAGGTCCAACTAAGCTTTAGGTCCATCAACCAAGTTCTTCTTCACAAATAAATAGTTCAACACCAAATCAAGTAAGGTTTCCATAAGGAAACACCATCATCAATATCCATGGGTTTTGGGTCAAACACCATATCTTCTACTGAGATGGCCCACAAAGACATCTTCCTAATATTTTAAAAGATAGTAAAACTGAAATCACGGTCAAACTTCAAAGTCAGCATTAAACAAAACCCGACTTCACCCAAAACACATCGGGTTTCCGGGCTAGATTTGGGCTGGGTGTCACATTCTCCCCCCCTTAAAATAATTTCGTCCTCGAAATTCGGAGAGTACTAGGCTTCCAAAGAGATAGAGATACATCGCTTTTATATTAACTTTCTTCTCCCAAAAACAACGGAAAACAAATAACAAAAAAGTTTTTTTTTATTTTTTTTTTATTTTTTTTTTATTAAGAAAATCATCGGAGTAAAACTAACATGCTTTGAAATCAAATTGAAAGTATGATCATGGCTTCATGAAGATTTCACAAGGATCATGGCGAAGATCAATATGAAGATCATAAAACCATAAGAATGAAAGGAGGTTGTAGAAGAGATGGTTGCAAGGATGCGGCATCTTCTTCATAGCCTCAATCACAAAGAAAATAAAAACATAGTAAGAGTAGATCAATACAACACAAGAGAGATTATTAATCTTTGATTGAATAAAAGGAGATGAAAAGTTTGAAGTCTTGAAACAATTAGAAGGAATAACAATTCATGAAGATCACACTTGATTTCTCTTCGAAATCATCATGTGGAGAATTCTCACAAGGTTAAAGAGTGTACGGAGATCCACTTTAGAACAGCAAGGATAGAAGGATCAGTCATGGGAATGATTTAAGATCACCCTCCTATCAAAGGGAGATAGAAGGCACTATAAAAATAGAAGAGAGAATAGGTCAACTTCGGGATAAACTTCTACCAAACGAAACTAGGTAACTTCATATGGTAGAGAATAAATCGAACAATGCATATGGTACGTATGCATTTGGCAGAGTAGCAAGGTTAGGATTAGTTGGGATTTCCGAATCTTTACGAGGGGATGGAAAGTACAACGAAAATAGATCTAATAGGTACAGAAAACTAGACTCTTGGCTGACTTCTTAAATGGCAAAGAGGAATTCAAAACAAAGCAGATGATAAGAATGCGAGAGATGTACATGTAACAAATCGAACGAAGATAGGAACAAAGGCTACGAATAACGAACATGAAGAAAAGTTTTCTAGGCTTCTCAAAAGATTCAAGGGTTTCCAAGGTCTTCTACATCACAGAACACACAAGCAGAGATTATACGAGGATAAGAAGACAACAGTTAAAACTTCAGACTAGATTTAGGCTCAGGATGAAGATGATGATTGATGAGGGTAATGATGAGGACAAGGATACTGAGGATGAGAATGAGCACTAGGATGAGGTTCAAGCTCAGGATGAGACTCAGGATTTAGGAGATTCAAGAAGATGAGGAGGAAACTATTCCAGCTCGACAGTTTGAGGTTGGAGGTCCATCAAATTCAACTTTCGAGGCATCGGTGTGGTTTCTCGGTTGTCAACGATAACTTCCACACAAGAAAGGATAGAGACTCAACAAGAGAGGATGGAGACACACATATACATTATAGAAGATTGACTGACACAACAAGAGGAGGAGTCTCAAACTATGAAAGATCAGCTTGATTCTCAGAAACGATTACCTAGACAGGCAGTTCTAGGAATTCCTTTTATGTCATCACAGATGTATTCACTTTCAGACTTGTAAACCTAAGTGATTAGTGAAGTTAAATTTGTATCACTTGTGTTATTGTATATTATGCTTTTCTTTTGTTGCTTTAGTAATTGAATATGTTTAGTTATGACTCATAACGACCACTCACAACCATTACTCCCAACGACAACTTAAAACAACAACTCCCGACTCGGACTCGTATGACAACACATGACGACAACACGACTCAGACTCAAACGACAACACATGACGACAACATGACTCAGACTCATATGACGACTTACTCCCAACAACATCTCACAACCAAACTCACTCACAAGGACAACTCATGACTCAACACACATACTCAATAACTGACAACTCAACTTTAACCCATGACTACTACCCAAGTACAAGTCATAAATTTTTAATTATTGTGCATTATTCAAACTTGTGTATTATGCTTCATTTATTCAAGTTTCTAATCCAAGGTTCTCTATTATTCGCCTCTAAGACAGCTTGAGTCACTTCTGGATCTATGACTCAGATTGCTCATCTAATACTTGTATTAACTATTATTGACTTCGTAAAACCAAGGCTCTGATACCACTCTGTCACACCCCGCCCGCCAGGCCCGGTTAACCGCCCGACAACCCGCGGATGTGAACCGTCACAGGATCCATGGTTTTAGTCTATCAATAATAATAAATACAAATACAGATAATCAAGAGCAAGAATAGTGCAATAATTAATAAACAGGTTACAGGAGTCCAAATACTCCAATGAATATCCAAGAAATAATCAAAGGAAAGAATCAAGAATCAAATGTAATATCGAGTTTAGCGGAAGCAAAAAGAATAACTAGATAATCTTCATCTTCGGGAGGCTTCATGCTCGCAAGTCCATGTACCACTGTCTGTGCCACATCGGCTTCAAACGAGAAGGCTCTTTCATACGAATCATCTCCAACTTCCGACGTTGTGCAACCATCTGTACAGTTTATATAATACATACAATGAAAGGAATGAGTTCCAACGAACTCAGTAAGGAACAAGCAATTCTCATATATATGTCAATACAATCCACGAATGCACATATGAAATGATATGGATGATATGCAGAAATATGAATGCTACTAAGATCTAACTATGCAAGTCTCTAATGGCTGACATGCTTTAAGATATACACCAGCCCTCCTTTGGGTAAGTCTCATCACTCGATCCGGCAAGGACTGGTTACCTCTCGTAGGGATCCCGGGCAAAGGGGTAAGTCCACACTGGCTCTCAAAACCGTGGTCAGGGGGTTAAGTCAACACTCTCTCACCACGACCATTGGCAATGAGTACCGGCGCATGTCGGGGTTTCTAATCCAATGCAAGGTCATAATGGTAACATACTATATGAAGTCCAGATACTTCCCCTATGGCACCAACCAACTCGGTTCAGTATCCTTCGCAACCTAGGAGTAAGAATCCTCACGGACTGGCTACCTCTGTTGGACTCCACTCCTTAACCCTATGGTCATCCACATATTATTGGGGCGGATGCTCTCATGACTCCTCGCGACACCCGGTCCGCTCCTTGGACGTCCATGAGCCCAACCCTAACATATGCAACCCTACCATTACATGACCAATAGTGGACCACTGAGTCTCCGCACGGACTGGTTACCGCTGTTGGATGAAACATAGTCACGTCACCATTGTCACGGGTCACCCGGCTTCAATTCCCCTGCCGAAAGGGTAATAGCATGTGGGGTACCTAGCCATGCAATTCTAGACTCCCTAAGTATGTCATCAAGTAATCATGATAGTGCTGGAGACATCAGCAGGCATGTGTCCCATTCCACAACCTTCTGATATCCCAAGCCAAGATATCCCAATGGAATACCCCTTCCATCACAATCACACTACAACACTCTTTATCATACCATGAACAACAGTGCAATATCATAAAAGATGAAGTACATCAAGGAATACCACAAACAACAAGTGTACAATAAGATTCACATGCTTTATACAATTACAAAGAAGTTACATGATCAAAGAATAGTAAATAGAACAACAGAAATCATCATGTATATGTAATTGCATATAAATAAGAATGCATGTCCTTACCTGTAATTTAGTAGAACTCCTCTAACTTGCAATCCAAAAACTATTATAAGACTTCTATTTGAAACAGAGAACACCTAGGCATAGGGTTACAAGAATATATAAGTCACATAAACCAAATTGAATCAAAACCGAAATCTATTTGGTCATCATTATCACAGCCGGTCGCTTGTGCCGGTCGCTTAGGTTAAGCGACCGCCACTAGTGACCGCCCCAAAAACAGTGAGCTTCAATCCGAAACTCAGGCTTCTGATTACTCGATTTCAATCCGGTTTTCGAGTAATCTCATCCTAAGTCTCGAATTAAACACTCCCAAAGACAAAAGGGTAAGAGAAAGCAATCCCCTATCATCAGTGGATTATCCCTAACCCTCTCCTTTATTGAATTTTCCATCTCACGAAGGTGGTTCTGTTTATGGTTATTCCATCTCACGCAGATAAAAAAAAAGGTAAAGAATAACCAAGGGGTAATCACAGTGACGAGGAAAAAGGGTAAAACCAAACTAACGGAGATAAAAGAGTAGAGAACGAAGGGTTAGTTCAATACCTCACACCAGAAAGCCAGAGAAGAAGAGAACTGATCCTCCAAACCACCGTCGCATCTCCGAGACTCTTTCGGATCTTCCCCGCAGCCGTCTTAACTCCCAAATAAGAAATAACGAATAAAGTAATCGTTAAAGAGACGGAGTTTGCCTTTTATAGAAGTCTCTGGGGGCAAAATAGGGCAAAATCCCCGAAAAACAGACCGGGCGGAAACGCTTGGGCCGGTCGCTTAGGTTAAGCGACCGCCACTAGTAACCGCCCCCATGAAATTTGTCATACAAGGGTGCTTTGCTCATGGGGTTGAAGACCAAGTACAACCAAACCCAAATGAAGACATGGGGGAGATCATAGTCCGAAAAATCAATCATAATAGGTTTGTAACAAAGAGGTTAGGGTTTCATCATAACATATGGCTCATGAAAAGGTTATGATCACGGAAAGAGAGGGAATGATTGTTATCAAGAAAATAGCAAGAAATCATAGGAAATCTAGTTTATGTTAACAGAAACATTACCCATGAGGTTTCCCTCACATGGAAGGTTACAAGAGGTTTCCCGTAAAGATCATTCAAGGGTTAGGGTTTCAAGGAATTTATTTGGCTAGGGTTAAGATCATGATGATGATCATAGATCTCAAAGAATAGAATGAGATCATGGAATAGATGGTTGCAAGAATGCATCATCTTCTTCCTGATCTCAAACAAGAACAAGAACGAAGAAAGAATAATTAGAAATCCTAATTAGGTTAAACATGGATCATGAATAAAATATAGTGATCAAGTTTAGGTTAACACAAATATCACCCAAGGGAAAGAGAAACAACGAATGCACAATCTGAAAAAGGTGTTGGGGAGTTTCCAACAAATAAAAGAACAATAGGGTTTCATATATGGTTACCTCTCATAAGAGTTGGTTACCTCTCATGAGAGTTACCCATAATTAATTCTCACAAAAACAACCCAAGATAGATAAAGGAAAATCTCATTAGTATTTCAAAATAAAGAATGGAATTAGAAAGGGTCTACTAATGAGAGAAAATAAGGTTCTCAATTAAAGTGAAGGGAAACAAATTCAAATCATACAATTAGGGATTTACTAACAAGAATCCGTGTATCCCACGAAAAGACTAGGGAGAATAAAGATTCACCCTTAGGGCAAAGAATTTACAATCAAGAAAGGTTTTGGGGAGAGTCCAATGAATTAATAGAAAATAAAAGGGTTGCCAATTGTTCCAAAGAAAAACAAGGATCAACTCCTCAATCATGAGGACACAAGGGAAGGTCATGGTAATAATATGAGACCTTCCCCACAATAATAAAGATAGGTAGGAAATTAGGGAAAGTATCATTAAGAGCTTTGGTGGAATCAAATTCAAGGATCATCGCCATATGGCTTCAAGATCATAGAGTGAATTGGGGGATTCACTCTAGGGCTAAAAGAATTAAAGAAGAGGTCATTACAGTAGTGTAATACCCTTCTCATGATCAGAAAATCAGAAGTAGAGAAGAAAGAATGAATTAAAGAAGAAGCGAATTGAATACCAACCTTTTAGAAGAGAAACCGCTGAAGAAACCTGAACAGATACTTGAGGATCTTTCTTGGCTTCGAAGGAGAGGTTCTAGGGATCTTCCCACGTTCTCCCAAGGCTTAGAAACAGATTGAGAGTGAAACACATGGAGTTCCCCCTTTTAAATAGCACAAAGAGTTCAAGAGTTACTAGGGTTTCACCAAACCGACCAAACCGACCCCGTGGTTGATTGGTTGCCAAAGAGGAAGTTCAAAGGTCGATCCCACACTATCTAAAGGTTTAGAAACATGATGGGAATAGTTTACCACGAAATTAAAAGAAATAAAGCTTTTGAAAACCTTCAAAACAGATATTTACCAAAATGCCACTGCTCGGACAGCTTATTCAAAAATAGGGATTTAATGGGCTAAACTTCAATATTTTTGGATGGGCTTCTTTCAATACATCATACTACTTACCTAGTATGGAGGGAAGTCTTCAAACCAGGTCCAACTAAGCTTTAGGTCCATCAACCAAATTCTTCTTCACAAATAAATAGTTCAACACCAAATCAAGTAAGGTTTCCATAAGGAAACACCATCATCAATATCCATGGGTTTTGGGTCAAACACCATATCTTCTACTGAGATGGCCCACAAAGACATCTTCCTAAGATTTTCAAAGAAAAAAAGTAAAAAAAAAAACAACTACAACAAACAACATCAACAACAACCAACAAAACCCCCAACCACACCAACCGTTTCACTCTAAAAACGTATTTGGCCCCAAAAAAAAAAGCAAAACCACCCACCACTACCCCTCTATCCATCCCCCCCATCGCACTTCCACCCCCACCCGCCAAACCACCCCCACTCCCCCCCCTCCCCCCCCAACCTTACCCCCAGCCGCACCCCCCAAACAAAACTCCACCACCACACGCGATCCCCACCCCCCCACCAAACCACTTCTTTTCTCCCCCAACCTCCCCGGCCTTCCCCCCCCCCCCCCCCCCCGCCCCCTTTCCAGATCCCCACGAATACCTTCGGCTGAAACTACATGACCAAGGAATACCACTCTCTTAAGCCAAAGACACTTGCTAAACTTAGCGAACAACTTCTTTTCTCGCAAGTTTAGCAATGTTCATGAGAACATGTTCAGAGATGTTTGCAACAGAGAATGCAGCATCTCTTCTACTGTCTCAACTCAAAAAGGAAAGAAAAACAAAGATGGAGGAGAAGAAGAGAGAGTAGACATACCTTTTGATGCAAAAGGAAGATTTTCGACGAAGATCCGTCAAGAAAACACCAAGGATGCAAGGGAGATGACTTGCAGAGGTCTTTGGTTCGTTCCAAAGAGTTTGGAGGCAGCAAATACGAAGTGGACTCGAGATTGGACTTAAATAGAGCAAGAAGAACCTAATTGCCAAAGACAGCACTCATTGGTCGAGTGGATTGGTCGACTGGCCCAGTCGACCAATCAGTCGACCAATGCTGATAGCAAGTCCAAAACAGGGAATTGAAGGCCCAGATCAAATCCAATCCTAAAGGGGTTTTGCACACAAGTCAAGTGACTTACCTAATAGGTAGAAATGCCTTCAAACCAAGATAGAGAGCACTCCAAGTCCATCAACTAATCCGATCTTCATCAAGATTCAGTTTCCATAAATAGAACTTCATCATCAACTTTTATGGATTCAAAGCCAGACACCAAGTCCTCCACTGGGATGGCCCAAAGCTGACTTCTTACTCTACTCCGGGTCATCGGACCTACAAATAACAAGGTTTCCGGGTCAAGGTTAGGGCTGGGTTTTACAAAAAGTAATATCGAGATCAGCGGAAGCAAAAAAAATAACTAAATAATCTTCTTCTTCAGGAGGCTTCATGCTCTGCAAGTTCATGTATCACTGTCTGTGCCACATCAGCTTCAAACGAGAAGGCTCTTTCATACGAATCATCTCCAACTTCCGACGTTGTGCAACCATCTGTACAGTTTATATAATACATACAATGAAAGGAATGAGTTCCAACGAACTCAGTAAGGAACAAGCAATTCTCATATATATGTCAATACAATCCACGAATGCACATATGAAATGATATGGATGATATGCAGAAATATGAATGCTACTAAGATCTAACTATGCAAGTCTCTAATCAGCTGACATGCTTTAAGATATACATCAGCCCTCCTTTGGGTAAGTCTCACCACTCTGATCCGGCAAGGACTGGTTACCTCTGTAGGGAACCTGGGCAAAGGGGCAAGTCCACACCTGGCTCTCAAACCTTGGCTGGGGGGTTAAGTCAACACTCTCTCACCACAACCATTGGCAATGAGTACTGGCGCATGTCGGGGTTTCTAATCCAATGCAAGGTCATAATGGTAACATACTATATGAAGTCCAAATACTTCCCCTAGGGCACCAACCAACTCGGTTCAG
Source organism: Hakea prostrata (assembly GCF_041222555.1). Classification (NCBI taxonomy): domain Eukaryota; kingdom Viridiplantae; phylum Streptophyta; class Magnoliopsida; order Proteales; family Proteaceae; genus Hakea; species Hakea prostrata. Next base: position 35,680,365 of record NC_142608.1, read on the forward strand.
TATCCTTCGCAACCTAGAAGTGAGAATCCTCATGGACTGGATACCTCTGTTGGACTCCACTCCTTAACCCTATGGTCATCCACATATTATTGGGGCGGATGCTCTCATGACTCCTCGCGACACCCGGTCCGCTCCTTGGACGTCCATGAGCCCAACCCTAACATATGCAACCCTACCATTACATGACCAATAGTGGACCACTGAGTCTCCGCACGGACTGGTTACCGCTGTTGGATGAAACATAGTCACGTTACCATTGTCACGGGTCACCCGGCTTCAATTCCCCTGCCAAAAGGGTAATAGCATGTGGGGTACCTAGCCATGCAATTCTAGACTCCCTAAGTATGTCATCAAGTAATCATGATAGTGCTGGAGATATCAGCAGGCATGTGTCCCATTCCACAGCCTTCTGCTATCCCAAGCCAAGATATCCCAATGGAATACCCCTTCCATCACAATCACACTACAATCACTCTTTATCATATCATGAACAGTTGTGCAATATCATAAAAGATGAAGTACATCAAGGAATACCACAAACAACGAGTATACAATAAGATTCACATGCTTTA